>NC_136600.1:6492234-6872234 GCF_910589615.1 Taurulus bubalis
AGCCACCGAGTGTGGGCAGCAGTGCCACTGTGGAGCCTTTCCCCCAGGGCAGAGGAAAGCGTCACGGTGCTCAGGATTGTCCACTTGCACGCATGTACACCAACACCTCCTGCACTCCCTGCTCTTTTTTCACACAAGGGACACACAAAGGCCTTGTTTGCGTTTACCAAAGTCAGCACTGGAGTCCTTGCAAAAGAATAGAAAAAAAAAAAAAAAGACAAAAGCTGAACTGAAATCTTTCAAAAAGCACAATGTTCTGCCACGTATGTGTTATCATTGTTTTGGCATTTTGTCAAGCTGAAACAAGGCCAACACCAGGCCTTGTGTAAGACAATTCAAGCTCATGAAACAATGCCATAAACTATGCATATTCTTTTCGAGTTTGTTTTACACCAACATGTGCTGCTCTCTTAAATTTACAGGACCTAAGTTGATGCCGATGCCTCCCCTTCTATCTCACAGCCACTTTGTTGTTATAATAAAGCCCAAAAAAAAGCTGTAAAAATGTGTTTTCTATTTTAAGTGACTTTTTTCAGTCTTCCTGATCAGATTCAGAGTTGGACTGAGAGAACGTCAAATCGCATGGCCAGTGGGCTTCATGCCTCCTCCATGTTCACACACACGCACACGCACACACACACACACACACACACACACACACACACACACACACACACACACACACACAGTGCAGCAGTGTAGAGGTTCAAGGCCAGCTCCCTTCATGCAGAGCAGGCAGTCAAGAGGAAGGCCAGGCAACACCAAATGTCTTATTAATTCACTAATTTGTTGTGACTGCAGGGCACAAAAAGCCTGTTTTATTGCCATCTGAGGCCAAAAGAACCCTGTACCATGTTACTTACAGACACACAAACACACACACACACACTTTTGCTACCCACTATCTGGCCTACTTTCATGTGCGGTGGTGGGAATAAAGACAGGATCACCCTTGATTACCTCCATGAAAGCACCACCAGGGGACAAGCATCTTGCTGGCTACAGACTCGGCTGAGCTAAACTGACAGTGAACCACAGACTGTGGTTTCCAAAAATCAACAACCCGAGGCAAGAAAACCAGGTGAGCAAAGGTGCAGTAATCATACAACGCTGTATCATCGACTTCAGCCAACGTGTCTCAGAGGAGGACAAGTCGATGGAGATATCAATCTCAGGAAAGTGAGCCTGGGAGTAATCTGAGCACATAATTGTTTCCTAAATGTCTGTCACAAGAAAGAGTCAAACATGCAACGCAGACAAACGGGATGTAAATATCCCTCATATAAGCATCCGATAACATTCCCATCATGACTGCAGTCTATACTCAATGCTGCAAAAATACAAATCTCATGGCAGAACATTTCAGCTCCCCCTTAATTCATTAAGTTGTTTATTTACAGTGATGCGTAGTTTTACTGCTGAGACGAAGACATTTCATGATGACCAACATCGGCCTTACGACACTAAAGACCTACAAAACTGTACCGGGTTGAGTCAAATACACAAATAAATATAAATGCCACGGGTGAATTGAGAAATAAATACATTGAAATCTTGATATTAGTTGTTTTTTCTTAACAACATGGAAAATCATCCAGGTGACTCCAGGAGGAAACCGGATTTTACACAGTTCTGCCCTTGTGCAATTTTGGGAATATACATGTATATACATATATTCTTATATTTTTCCAATTTTCCAGCCTAATGGCACAGCACACTAATTTTGCTTTAATATCTTTAAATAGATATCACCTTTGTTTCAAGATGTTTTTGCCCAAACAACTCAATGTCAGGATTTCATGAAATGTATTGTGTTTCTATAAACTATATCTGAATGAATGAATGCAAAAAGACCCACAGTTTAGCATCAAGATAAATCATTTCATACGAGGTTCTTTAAGTTGAGAAACTGAAAAATACACAGTATGGTAATACAATGGCACTGTAATATAGCGATTGATAACAATTGCTTGCATAAAACAAGACAGATTTGACAGCTTCCAATGAGAGACGAGCTCTGGTGCCTATTCAGAACCAATATTTTAATTTGCGCCACAAAGACTCCCCAGCTGTGTTACAAGCTGGAGTCTAGCTCCCTGAGGTCAATTCGCTTTTTACTGGGACTCTGGTACTTGAGCTGAAAGCCTTGATGGTGAGAGAGCACAGTTAATCGACTTTCTTTCTACCCAGAGCTGTTGTTGTATAAAATTATTATGAATTCTGAAAAAATAAATCCTTGCTGGGGTTCTTTTGTGCTTGGGGTCTATAGCAAAAACCGTACGACAGCAGTTTCCTGTGAAAACATGGCCTTCATACTGAAATGCAATTTCACAAGCTCCTCAACAGACAACAACCGCCTATTTTGCTGCAACAATGGCAGCCTGCTTCTATATCCATTTGGCCGACCGGTGTGGAACAATTGGTTGGCAGGAAAGGTGACAGGTAATTTAAAGAGGCAAAAGGGGAAAGCTGTAGGTAGCAACTGTCCAGCTCGGGAGGGCCTTTCCCGCCAACGTGGACCCCTGGTTTGCACCATGTTCACTAAAGGGCAGCTCGACAAATATATGGACACACACAGATTTCTCATCCGCAGTGTTCTCTGTTTATCTGGTTCAAAGAACTGGTGCACTATACAAGAGTTTGTTCGGAGAAACAGCATTACCGAAAGAACAGCGCGGAAATCTAAATGAACGTTGATGTGGAATTTAAACTGGAAAGAATCTGTTTGTTACGAGCAGAACCAAACGAGAAACGCTTACTTTTGTCAACTATACAGTATATCTAATGTATGAATACATGTGTTCATTTCTTGTACTGCATGAGGTCCTGTCTGTCCCTAAAACTCTGTGTGCAGCCTATAAAGCACTAACGATACAGGCCCTCTAAAAACACGTTTTACTCAAATAAATCAGAAAATTCCTCAGGTATGTAATGTACTTGGCAAATAAAAGTTATTCCGATTCTGTTCCTGGGAGAGCTTGTGCTCCCTTTTGCAAAGAATACACGAGAGTTCAACTAATTATAATTCTAACTGAGACATGAAACCATTCGTAGTGGCCAACAAACGTATGATACAGAAAGAAAAGAAAACAGCGTTTGTTCATGTCAACCTTCTGCGTTTGTGTCCACTGAGAGTTAGTGCTCAGCTCCAGCTGTTCAGATCCAGTCGCTCCGACTTGTTGAGGACCCTGGCTCCCACTGGTGCAGCACACAGGCCCAGAGGTGGTGAGACATACAGCGGCTCGACGGAGGGAGCGCGGGACAGAAACGGATAGCGATGGAGAGACAAAGAACGACAGGGCAGTGGCTGAACCCCCGCGCAGCTGCTCTTGTTCTTCAGGGAACCCAGCCGGGAAGCATCGCTCGAGCGCCTAATTCCGCTAATGTGTGCAGTCATGCGATGTTGTAGGGTGAGGGGGGACTGATGCAGCACCAATCCCGCAATTCTGAAGCTGTGGCCGAGGGACTGATGGAGGGGGACCAGCCTGACTGGGCCGGGGTGGATGGCACTCTAGCCACTGGGCCAAGCTGAGGCAGTCAGTGAGACCCGAAAGTGGCGACGCCCGCCACCCTGAACGGCTACAGCCCAGTCAGGAGGGCTCTCTGCATGCCAGCACTAAGTGGGAGAGTTAAAGGGAGGCAGGAACAGAAGGTGTGTGAGTGAGTGTGTGAGTGTGTGTGTGTGTGTGTGTGTGTGTGTGTGTGTGTGTGTGTGTGTGGCTGAGATAATATCTATATGGTTGACTGACTGGGCAAGGAGGGCTCAGTTGGCCTGAGTGAGGTGAGAAGACATAAGACTGAAGTCAGGCTTTCAAATATCAGCTACCTGCTGTGACACAACTCAAGTGTTTTACATTATTTGGCTCAGAATTCCTCTAAATCAAGCAATATATATTTGTATATTTATATATATATATGACAGTTATTTCAATGTCAAGGATACATTCTAATTATATAACCATTAGAATGCATGAAAAAAGGCTCCGCAAGCCCTAAGCAGCTGAGTAAACCACAGGTGAAGTAGCTGTATCCACAGGAAATAATGCACCAGACACAGAGGGGACTCATCCGCCATACTGCAGTACTCCCTAATAACTAACTGATGACAGGTGAAATACCGGGATTCAGACGACCACCGCCACCAGGGGGAGTAGGTGTACTGCAGTCAATTCCTGGTTGGTAATAATAATAATAATAATAATAATAATAATAATAATAATAATAATAACACATTGGAAGCTATGTGACCAGGTCAATCAATTCCTCTGTATTACAGGTCACCCTGTTCAACAACCATGGATCTTGTAGTATGATCCACAGCCATGGTGTTATTGTGCCTTTGGCATCCTGTGCATGGGTCTGCTGCGGACACTAAGACTTTAGGCACGTGAAACCTTGTTTGCAGTTCACTTGTGCAGATTATTATAAAGATTTCTGTCCTATTAATATTTGATTATCATTACAGGATGTCTGTGTTAAAAGACAATCATGTTCTGCTATAACTTATGAGGTTATTGAATTAAAAGAATGTTTAAACAAAACTCCAAATAAAACTGACTTCCGCCTCGCGGAAACTGCAGTGAAGATGCACGTATCTCATAAAAGATTATTTTTTTGTCCATCAGGATGGCCGGGGTAGACTTCCAAGATGTTGCCAAACACCTTACCTGATGTTGCCTTGACAGAGTGCTTTTGTAGAAAGTCCAGGGTCTGAGCCAAAGCCTTCTTGTTGCAGTGTGTGGAGAGCTCCTCGTTACATTCAAAACACCTGTTACAAAGAGACAGGCAGACACCGAACAGCTTTAAGTTACTGGGGAAATGTTAAAAACAACAAAACAAAAGAAATTCAAATAAAAACATTTAGAACTGAATTTACTTGGCTGAAGTGGAGGACCATTTATACACACTATCAAATATAATAATGAAAGTACATAAAATAATATATAATGTTCTAGAAACTGCCCTGTAAACTGTGGTAGCAAAGATCAGGCGGCGTTTTAGACAACACATGAAAACACAAGACGCCCACGCCTATTGCTCTCTATGTAAGCCCACACACTGGTGGCATCTCGACGTGTGTCACAGCGGGTTGACACACATTGGTTCGGCGTGCACTCTTGGCTTTTCATTACGGTTCACAATAAAGGCAGAGATTTCTCACCAGGCCTTCCAAGTGCTCAAGCTGATGGTGATGCAGTGAGACTCTGGATTGAAGGCCTGATGGTGCCGGACAGCGTGCTGGATCCCTGACTGGTTACAGCCCTGTAACAGAGTTCATTTAAATGTCTTTAGTTAAGAGTCTTTGTGAACAAACATAACATAACAAAACACACATGCCCATGTTTAATGACTCATTTCCACCTCAATAAAGCCAAATCTGCACTATACAATACACTGTGTGTGTGTGTGTATTTATCTCCTAAATCGATTTACAAAGGCTAATTAGAACAACAATGTTATGTAAATGATGTATTTAAATAGTTTTAAATACATTTTTGTGTAACCATTATATTTTTTCATTGAAGAAAATACAGATGTATTTCTTCTAATTTAAGTAAATTAGAAGATAAGATGTGTGCATGCCTCTTTATATTTCTGGTGCAATAATTCACCAGTCAACATTTTACCTCAATATGGGTGCAGATTAAATTCACACCAAATATTTTAGTGGCTGAGACAGAAGTGAACCGTACCTGCTTCCTTTTACATATGCACACAAGTAAATACACATAAATGAATCAAAACGACCACGATATTAAGGGTATTGTTACTCTAGGAGTTACTCTAGAATAATGACTAATATGAATATCAAGTGTGTTGTCATTATATATAATATCACTGTTAAACAATTCTTACCTGGAAGCCACACTTTAAGCACACCAGGATGTCATGGGAGTCTGCTGGCTCTCCATCGATCATGGTCCTCTCCTTTAAGCAGTCGGAGCACACCAACCACACGCTGGAGACCACTGATTTCTTCACCGAGCTCAGGTCCACCGCCTTACTCACATGCTGGCAAGTCAACCCTGATTAAAAAAGAAGAAAAAAAAGAAAACATGCTTTTATGACTGATCTACCTTCATCACTTTTAGGGACCAGTTTAGGCTTCTGAGTCATTTTGTTTGGAAAGGGAGACAATGCTAAATGCTCAACACCCGCTAAATTACATGTGGTGGGACAGCCCCACAGAAAAGAAGATAAAGATAAGATGTAAGATAAATACCCCTTCATGGATATTTCACTAGTATCAAATTAGACAGAAAATACAAAATGATCACTGTTTAGTTAAAACCAATGAAGTTATTTTAATACTGGTAACAGCCAAGGACACTGGAAGCATGTAATCTGCAAATCACTTGATGAACATTTTTACAAAAAGAACTATGATGTGGCACAAATAAGTACCCTGCTTTGGGAGTACAACTAAAGAGGTAAGCCACTATCCACTGTGCTAGCACTCACATCAAAACGCACAGCTCCAACTTTACCAGTCTGGTGCCGCTTCCGTGACTCACCACTGACTTCGTCTGAGGACTCCTGATCTCGAGGTTTTCTTGGTTTATTTGTCCGCTTAGTCATATCGGCGGCTTTCAAAGAGAAGGGGTCCTTTAGCCGCATCTGGAGCTCTTGAATAAGAAGAGGAGGACAAACGTTCTTACTATACAAGGTTAAACTACTTCGACAGAACAGTGTTATAGACACATGAATGTTGCCAACACTCACACTCGTCCATTATCCATGCTACTTTTTGTAGGACACAAATACTTTGAAAACTAGCTACAGTGCAGTCTGTGAGTATCTGTACAGTAACCCATTATAGTGGTTCTACAATGAATCTGTGAGCCCTTTTAAGCTATATTTTGAGGATATTTACATTTGCCACGGATGAACTCTGAGCTCAATTAAAACATAGTCCTCGTTTTGAGAAAAGATACATTTGACGGACAAATTAGCCTGAATTTCAATGATGTCTTTTATTTCAAATCCACTTGCAAATCATTTCCAACGAATGACTGGCTTGGGTTTACATCCGAAAGACATCAGCTCATACTTGGTTTCATCACTGGAATACCAGTCCTGTCATGCTGCCATGTTAATTTCTTCCTCGTGTTGGGGAGATTACACCTTCAGTCTAGTCTGTAGCAGGTGAAACACTGTTCAGGTGGAATGAGAGCAGGTGAACGACTTTGTTTGTCAAGAACGTTCCACTGTTTGGATCTTATAATCCCATGGTAGCCCTTGGGTTTAAGATAATGATCCTACTGTATTGTCCTCATATTGGGGGACCCTGTATGCATTTGACAACCCTCAAGCATCTCTACAGCTGAACGTCACCTTTCCGCAGTCACATTAACGTCACCATTTGTTAACCATTGCACAGGAGCACACACAGCCAAAACAACAGATAGTTTGTAACCGTCCATACGTATGTCGACGAGAATAAACTAACCTATCCCATATGAAAGATAAGCACTCAGTAATGGCAATAACACGGTTAGGAAGCCTCAATTTGCCCCGACAATTTAGGTAATAAGAGGCATATATGGCGTGTATCAAATATATTTAAACAACAAATAAACAACTTTTCAGCAGTTCGACTTTCAACTCACCTCTTTATTTTAGCTCCTATGTTGACTGTGTAAGCTAACCTACAGCCAACAGTGAGATGTCAACTCTTCCTGGCTAGCAAACAGGCTAGCTACATTAGCTCGTCAGGATAAATAAAACATTAACATGTGCGTTTTATCCAACAACCCACGAAGATATTAAGGCATGTCAAATAAAAGTGCAGTGTACCGACAATAACAGCACAATTATCTTAATAATTGTTCGTTTTTGCCTTTGACTTTCAATTATTTGTCGAGCTTTCGGTAGCATCAACTAGCAAACTAGTCAACATGTGACGCACTACGGAAGCTCAGTTTGACCAAATGCTGCATTCACGTACAATGGGAAATCTTCCAGAAAAGGCAAAGCGTCACAGGTGCCGTGGAAGAGCTTTTCAGCGTTTTATTATGTTTTATTTCAAGAGATCGTGAAAATATTACGGTGCCCTACTATGGATGCTGGTTTAATAATTGTATGTCATGTGGCCTTAAATCTTTATTTTTACGTGATGTGAAATTAGCGTTATCATCGACACACATCATTTTTCAAAATGGGTTTATTTAGCGTTTAGGTAAACTCACGTATAGCCCGAGGCGCGGCACACTCCTCCTCCTCCTACTCCTACTACTACTACTACTACTACTACTACTACTACTACTACTACTGCCTACTTATAGATCACTGGCCAGATGTGGACAGACGCGTCATTATCATTGTTCCGTCTTTCCCATGTGCATGAATGCATCATATATTATTCTCTTGATACTTTTATAGGTCATTAGTTACAGCTACTTCGGACACATAGCGCCCATTTGTATTGATTATGGGTTAAAATATCAGGTTAATGACTTGTGTTTGCGCTCACTAAGAAGTGAAAGGAAGGAGTAGTTTGTCCTTCTGGGGATCCATACGTCTGCGCATGCGCATGTCAATGTCGTCAGGGTGAGCGTGAGCAGTGGGTATTTGGTATTTTCTAGTAACGGTAGTTGTCGCACGTAGTATTATTGTGTACTGGCGAGTTTATGTGGACGAAGTGGTAATATAGAGTGTCACATCGTGTGTGAACTAATCACATGGCTCTCAGAAGGTGTTGGGGACTTGCGGGGGTCGCTCCGCGGCTGTTATGGAAAAGTGCCGTCCTGCCTGCAGCTTCTGTCCCTGCACGAACCCCTGCGTCCAGCCTTGTCAACACTCACCACGGTTGCAAAAGTGAGCGTTGCATTTCACGTTGGCGTTGTCTTAATGTGCAGCGCTGCTGCCCAGGTGCGGGGCAATGTCAGCGTGAATGTCAGCTGGGTGGCCCGTGACGCACGATTCGACATTGTCCCCGCGTAGCCTTCTGATATGCCTGTTTTCCGCTTTCAGCCGCAGGGTCGCAGCTCTGCGGGTTCACCTCTGCGCCACCGATCACGGATGTGAGTTATGAGCAGCTGAAGCAGCTCCTGGCGGGCCGGAAAGCGGTGGTTATAGATGTCAGGGAGCCCTGGGAGCTCAGGGAGTACGGCGTCATCCCCGGGTCAATCAACGTTCCCTGTGAGTGTTGTCGTTCCTGAAGTACATATACACTTAGTGTTAGCTTGGCAAGGGAAACGTCATTCCAGTTTGACCAGTCTACAAATGTGAATAGTTTATGTTATGCGCGGGACATGAACAGATTTCTGAATGTTCTTTCATACAAATATGTTTGTTGGTTTGCTGTGTCTCAGTTTATAATTGGAGGCCTTTTTTTATTGGGGGAGATATGCTTCAATATCACATTCCTAGTCAAATTAAGTATATTTCAACATGAATGGACCGGCATACACACTGCACAACTCTTCGTGGTTAACATTCCTTAGATAATCATAAGATAAGTGTATCTGGGTACAATGCTTTGAGACTTTCAACGGCTCCCAGCTCACACCAGGCCCATCCATGGCACAGAGTTCAAGTTCTACTGGCCACAGCTGACCTGTCTGTGCTTCTTTGATTTTGCAGTGGGACAGGTGAACACTGCCCTCCAGCTGGGTCCGGAAGAGTTCAATGAAAAGTACGGCGGTGAAATGCCCCAGCAGACGGATAACATTGTGTTCACCTGTCTGGCAGGGGTCAGGAGCAAGACGGCGCTCAACGCGGCCGTGTCGTTGGGATACAAAGAGTGAGTCTCCTTGCCGCGTATCTGTCACAATCATTGCTTTGCACCTCATTGTCAAATCCACAAATTATTGAACGAGTCATGTATAGGAAGTGTTGAATAAGTTTCTTGTTATTGTTTGTAGTAAATGTGTTTTTTTCCAGTCAAAGTCGATGCTCGAGTACCACTACGTTGTTGTGGCTGAAGGTTATCTCTGGTATATTTTGTCATGAGAGTTCCACCAGCTTGAGATTACTGCAACACGCTGTTGCACAATGCCAGCCCACCATGCAGTGCTCTTTTGAGAGCAGCAACATAACACATGCTTCAAACACAAATGCCGTTTTATTTTGGACGTGTCTCTATTCGTGGAACATTTTCATAATTTTATTGTTTTCTTCCTTTCGTTTCAGTGTTCAGCATTACCTGGGTGGATGGCAAGACTGGGCGAAAAATGAACAGCAGAACTGATCCAGGGAAATATATAAAAAAAAAATTAAGCTTTTAACCAAGATCAGACTGGCAAGCAAGAGTGTAAAGGTGTAAAGGCGTCTTGTAAAGGTTTTTTAAGATGTTCATTCACTCGTCTGTTGTTTTCCTCATCTGTGAAACCAGAGGGCTCAACATGCATCAACAAGTCACATCTGCTGCGAAAGAAAGAAAACATTTAAAAACTACTGCAATGTTACTTGAAGTCACTTGTAATTTAATTTCCTCACAGAACTATTTATAAACCCTTTATGACTTCTAAAGAGACAAATATATAACCTGTGATTACTCTAAACCAGTGGTTCTCAAACTTGTTCTGTCACGTCCCACTTTGGAGGAAGAAAAATGTTCGGGCCCCACCGCCCCAACAAAATTGTGACAAAATGGTCCAACTTTTTGTGACTCCTCCCTCTATGCTTTTTCAAATAATAGAATAAAGAAAATGTAAATCCCTTTCAAGTAAACCAGATTGCGCCATCAGACAAAAACTAATAACATGTGCAATCACAGTTCTATCTGTGCAAAAAATAACAAATATTTGGCAAAAAAATGACTTATTGTGGCTGCAAATAACTTGTTTTGCACTGAATATATTTTCAAGATAATAACAATAACGTTCAACCTGTGCAAAACAAAATGAGTGCTGATGTGTGAGCTATCACGTTGTATCAGTATTAGTGGCTGCAGTGAGCTACTTTCCTCTACACATCTTTTATAAACAGGGTTGTAGACTTGATACGGCTCTAAATTCATGCTCAATGTTGAGCTTAGATCTGTTTTCTGTTTTGAGAGTCACAACAGCAGAAAAGACCTCAAGGAGATCTCACGGAGGCTTTTAGCAAAACGCCAAGAATCGGAGTCGCGCATGCGTAACCTGTTAACGGTGTAACATAAACATTTCCATGAAAGTACAGGCATTCCTTAATTAATTTAAGGATGGGTAAAATGCAGAGAATAATTTCCCTACTGTGGGATTAATAAAAGATTATTTAAAAATATATATATATATATATTCAAAAAAATAGAGATATATTTTTTTTTATTTTTTAAAAACAGCATCACCCCCCGCGCCCCACCTGTAATACCTCTGCGCCCTACTAGAGGGTTGCGCCCCACAGTTTGAGAACCACTGCTCTAAAGCATAATACAAATATCAATAGACAAGGAGGGTTGTTTGTTTCTACATTATCTATGCAAATGACTACTTTGCTGTATATGATTACGAGTTCAAATTAAGTTGATGCTCATAGATGCATCTGCAGTTGTTGCCAACATCATTCAATAAATAAAATTATAGTTTTGATTAACAGAGATGTCTAGTTTGTGTTTTGTAATACATTTTTTCAGGTCTTTTAACAAATGGTGCACAGGGCGGCTTGCTGAGATGACAGCTGCTGGGACCAAGATGATCTACGGTATTGAAGGGCTGTGTCTAATAACCACTGTGTCTCAGTATGAATGTGCCACCCACCCTACAGGGAACAATAACAGCTTCCTTCGTCATCCCTGATGAATGTGTTTGTTTTCAATGGAGGAGAATACCTCAACTATGTCGGTCGCTGCCGGGGACCCTTGTTCCTTAGTAACTTACCCTTTAACAGCTTGAGCTGAAAGTCCAAACGGGACACACACACATGACATTCTCGTGATCAGTTCAATCAGGATGTCTAAATCACCCGAGTGCCCCACAAAAATTAGAGGCAGCTTGTCGATGCTGAATCATTGTCACTGAATGGGAGACTGACCTTACCAGAGGCATGGGTAAATAATCTGGCTCATAGGTGTTAGTGCCATTTGTGTTCATATTATAAACAGTGTTCTCCCAGCAAGCAAGGGAATCCTTAAATGATTGTACATATTCATATTTAACTGTTAAAGCAGGTTTGTGAGTTCACACCGTGAAACCACACCCTATCATTTGGCCCGTTCCATTCGGAAAACACAAAAAGCAATAAATGACTCTGGAAAGAAGCACGTCCACAGCATCTCAATCGTGTGTTCCCCTTCTCAATTTTTGTCTGAATAAAAAAAATTGACGTGGAAGGTGGTGTTGGGTCCGCATTTGAAGTGAGGCTTTATAAATAGAAACTACCTCACCGATGAGTGACGCTATTCGGTTGCCACATAAAAAGAAAGAGCTGGTCTGCTGGAGATGGATTGTTCACGTGACTGATTCCACCTCACCCCCAAAAAGTCCCACGCTGCTGCAAGATCGGAGCTCATCCATCAGGACAGGTTGTCACAGGAACAGTATATTAAAAAGCATTTCATAAATGTGCTGAAAAAACAATATCATCTGGCTTTTGGACAGGTTCACACATATGTGTGGCCTCTGTCTGTGTGTGTGTGTGTGTGTGTGTGTGTGTGTGTGTGTGTGTGTGTGTGTGTGTGTGTGTGCGTGCGTGCGTGTGTGTGTGTTGCTGGTATTTAATGTTTGCAGAAAATATTAGGAACAGTGCAGCGTTTACTGACCCCTGACCAAGTGACCCTGAAGGTGTCAAGAGAGAAGACTGGCCCCTGGACAGACGTGAGCACTGTTTTCTCCCCTCATATCAGGTGCCATGTCAACCATGAATTCCAGACTACCCCCTCCCTCCCTCTCCTTTAATTCTGCCTCCTCAATACCCCTCAGCAGTTCATTTAATTTTCTTTTTCCCCCCTATTACTATGGTTTTAATATGTTGAAAACACATCACACAAATAAGTGCTAATTTATGTCAAATCATGCTGGGGCTCTTTGTTCCTCGGCAGCCGCAGCCCCATCAGGTCACCCTCCAGCTCCGGCTCAGCATTCAATTAAAGCCCCTCGTCCCATCAGAGCACATCACGTCAGTGCTGCACCTACTGGCTGGACCCTGTCTGCTTGCCTGCCTGCTGCCCAGTGGACAATGAGGTGGTAGATGTACAATAATCCCAGCAAAACCCATTGTGCTTCTGGTAAAAGGGAGACTGATACATGATCACATTCTGTGGTTTGCAGAAAGACTAACGGGTGATGCCGTCAGCCACTATAACAGCCACGCTCGGCTCCTCACAAGCTGCTGGCAGATATCTGAGCGGCAGGTCAAGCCTGATTTGGAGCAGAGGCTCGACATTCCACAGGTGTGGGCTCATGAACTGGGCTGCCTTTGACAGAGCTGGGGGTATGGCTGGCAACGGGCAGTATAAAACCTGAGGCTGGTTGACAATCAGGGAGTGCAAACAAGGTGGAACAGCGAAGTGAAGTGCAGCAAACCACAGACAGGCTCTGCTTTGAGCATTTCCTTCATCTTCCATCAGCCAACCAGAGGAAACACGGTCATCGCAGCCGCCATGAGCCGCAGCCCGGAGAGGATCTCTTCCTACCGCCGTCACTTTGAGGACAGCAGCAGCTCGTCCTACCAGGTCAGGGTGTCCAGCCCATCCCCCACCAGGAGAGACGCCCGTCATGCCTCCGTCGGTTACTCCTGCAGAGCCGGGCCTAGCGGCATGCGTGGGGAGTCAGCGGGACGGAGGACCGCCTCGGCTGCACGCAGGACTCGCATGTCAGGAGCAGGGTAAGCGCCCTCAGATCCAGTGCCTAATGGACAGATGTAGGGTTTATGAGTAAGAGGGCTGTACAGTTAAATTATTATTTGTCATTGTAAAAAAAAAACTAACCTTATGGGAAAGTAAGTTCCTCTATTTTCTCATGAAATGCCATTTACCCCTTCTTCAAATATCTCTTTGCCACACGGGTAACCTTTCAGGGTGAGTGCAGGAGCCATGGTCTGTGTTGGGCCAAGTGGAGAAATCCCTATGGATCTGGATGTCGCTGCAGCCGAAAACAAAGAATTCCTCAACACCCGCACAACTGAAAGACAGGAAATGGTCATTCTCAATGACAGACTGGCTGTATACATTGACAAGGTAAAACAGCCTTCAAACTAATCACATTTGTCTTATATTTGTCATGCCTGGCAAAAAATGTCTTTCTTTGAAAAATTGGAGCATATTACTCTCACCTCTTTGAGCACATGGACAGGGAACACATTGACACATTGTGGTGTCTGGTTCAGACACACTCGAAATCACAGAGGAGGTTTTTTTTTGTGCACTCACAGGTTCGCTCCCTCGAGCAGCAGAATAAGCTTCTGGAATCGGAGATCGAGGCCTACCAGAACCGCTTTGAGAATCCATCAGGTCTGCGCCTTTTGTATGAGGAGCAGCTGAGGGAGCTGAAGAAGATCGCCGACCAGATGAGAGTTCAGCGGGTGAGACAGAATTCTCCAAGCCGCGCATCGCATCGCCTCGATTTCTCCTTTTACTTTCAGACGCTCAGCAGAGCGTAAGGACTGAATTCTTGGTTTCCGGCGAGGTTTACACCTCACTGAGCTGTAGCTGGATCTATCCACGCAACGATACAAGACGTCAACTTGGTGTTTTCAAGGTTCCTTACCTGGTAACGGGCTTATTTCTGGCAGGCAAATGGAGAGGTGCCTCGGCGTGTTAAGGTGTCATGGAGTACAGCTGTCTTCAGCTATGTTTTATGCACAGATGAGATGGCTTGATTGTACATCTGAAGACACACACACACACACACACACACACACACACACACACACACACACACACACACAGAGGAATGAAGTTAAGATGTACAATGCAAAATGCAAAAGAGTCTGATCTACATTTTGCACACACCCTCGCATGCATCTTCAAATCTCATAACGACCATATTACTTCTGGCTTCTTGGTTTTCAGGACATTTCCTTGGCGACTAAGGAGTCCACAGCTGCTCAACTGGAGGCAATCAAAATCAGATACCAGGAGGCAGTGGAGCTGAGGAGGAAAGCTGAGTTAGACATTGAAACCTTCCGTCCAGTAGGTTCCATTTAATTAGCCGATATCCCCTTCATCATCTAATTAATTGTACAGTCCCAAACCCACATGATAACCGTGGTGTGTGTTCCTCAGGATGTCGACAAAGCCACCTCCTCGCGCATCGCCTTGGAGAAGAAGCTGGAGCAGATGGAAGTTGAAATTGAATTCCTCAAACGGGTCCATGCACAGGTGGATACTATCTTCATGGAAGAAGTCCGTATCGAGTTTGGCGTCCATTTTTGTATGATGACTAACGATTTTCTTTTCCCCAGGAAATTGAGGAGCTCATGAATCGGATCTACTCGGCTCACGCGTCAGCTCAGAGTGCATTCGCCCTGCCGGACCTGGCAGCTGCTTTGAAACAAATCCAAACGCAGTACGACGACATCGCAGCCAAAAATCTCCAGGTAAAATAATCGCACATTGGCACATCTGAGGTCAAGTTCTCTGTGTAGATTAAAGTCATGTCATTAAATTCATTCCCTATTTTTAGGAGATGGATTCATGGTACAAAAACAAGTTTGAAGATCTGACCAGTAAGACATCAAGGCACGTGGATAGGGTTCGAAGCGTTAGAGATGAAATAGCAGGTGCCAAAAAGGACGTGAGTATCCAAAGGGAAAATTAATTAATAAGGCTTGATTGATAGTCGATATAAAATTACTATATTCATGAAAATATCTTCAGATCCAAAGCAAAGACCGTGAATTTGATGCCATGAGGAGCAGGAATGAAGCTCTGGAGGCCAAGATCCGAGAGACACAAGAAAAGTACAAGAAGGAACTGGAAGACCTGCAGGTAAAGATGGACTCATATAGTCCCAGGCTGCAAACTGGGTCACACCACAGTCAATTGTGAACACATATGCTTACTTTCATGCGTGCAGACACAAAGCACCAGAATAATGAATTAGTAACAGTAGTATTATGGTTATTTTAACCTAATAGGCTCGAATTGAGGCCCTGCAGCTTGAGCTGAAATCCACAAAGGCTAAAATTGCACTGCACCTGCGCGAGTACCAGGAACTTCTAAATGTCAAGATGTCTCTTGAGATTGAGATTACAACATACAGGTGAAGCAAAAAATACTGATTGATGTAGTGCGATAAAATATTTTTAAATAAATGTAAACAAAAGTTTTGTTATTTTCCAATATTTGTTTTTTGTTACAGGAAACTTATTGAAGGAGAGGATCTGCGACTCTCTGACATGATGCAAACCCTGTCCATTACCAGCTGTAGCATGGGAGCCATTGGTGGTGGGATGAGCTTCAGTGGAGGAGGAGGAGGAGGAGGAGGCAGCTTGGGGGGTGGAATGGGAGGTAGTAGTGGAGGTGTTGGAGGCATGGGGAGTGGAGCAGGAATGGGTGGGGGCATGGCTCAAGGCAGTGGGGCTGGAGGAATGGGTGGAGGAATGGGTGGAAGAATGGGTGCTAGTGGTCCGGATGACAAGAAGGGTCCTACTGGAAGGACAGGAGGAGCAGACATGAGTGGTGTTCATGGATTGGGAGCTGGGGGTGGAGGTGTAGGAGCTGGTGCTGGGGGTGTGGGTACAGGTGGAGGCAGGGGAGGAGTGGGTGCTACAGGAATGAATGGTATTGGCGCTAGTGCTGGTATTGGTGTTGGGGGGTTGGGCACTGGGGCTGGAGGAATGGGTACTGGTGCTGGAGGAATGGGTACTGGTGCTGGAGTAATGGGCACTAGTGCTGGAGGAATGGGTACTGGTGCTGGAGGAATGGGTACTGGTGCTGGAGGAATGGGTACTGGTGCTGGAGTAATGGGCACTGGTGCTGGAGGAATGGGTACTGGTGCTGGAGTAATGGGCACTAGTGCTGGAGGAATGGGTACTGGTGCTGGAGGAATTGGCACTGGTACCAGAGGTTTGGGTACTGGGACTGGAGGTTTGGGCACTGGTGCTGGAGGTTTGGGCACTAGGGCAGGAGGTGTGGGTGTTGATGGAAATTTGGGATTCAGCTCCGGAGGCAAAGGTGAGGGTGGTGTTGGAATGGGTGTAGGTGGTGGCATTGCAGGTTCGGGTGGCATGAGCGGCACTGGCATGGGGTTTAGTGTAGGAAATGGTGGAGGGACGGGTGATGGGATTGGCGGAGGCATAGATAGAGCTAGAGGTAAAGATCGTGTAATGGGTTCTAATGGGATGGGTGGTGGAATTGGAGGCAATAGAGGAGCTGAGGATTTGGGGGGAGGTGTTGCACTGTCAGGCATTGGTGGAATGGGGAAGATTGGTGGAGGAATGGCAGACACTGGTGGGGCCGGGATGAGATATGGATCCGATGGATATGACGGCAACAATGAGCCCTACGCCGAGCAGGCTGTGGAGCTGACGGAGAGGAGGACGGTACTCATTAGGTAAAGGTACCGTCAGGTATTTTTTCTATTTCTTCAATCCATACAGTACATTCTTTGCATCGCAGCAGTAAAACTCAAGAAAATAACTTTAAAAAAAAAAATTAAGAAAATAACCTAAAGTGTTTAAACCTGCTTTAAAGCCAACAGTGACTTTGAGATCCAACAAATGTATTTTGGATACTTGAGCCCTTCTCTGTCCTCCCCTACAGAACGGTTAAAAATGACGATCAGGTGCTGGAGGTGGACCACCAGGAACAGACCTACATCATCACCGGTGCAGCCGACGACTCCGACGAGGAATGAGCAGCATGAATTCCCAATTGACCTCCCCTCGGCCTTAAACCTCCACGCCCCTCTGAGCTTTGCACTGACCAAAGCCCATGTCTGGGCACTGACCTTTGCCCTTTGCCCTGGACAAGAAGACCATGAATGACCCTTTGCCGCAGAGTGAAACCTTCACCTCACAGTGTTTAAATATGCCTCACTAGTAACACTAAACATGGTCTCTAAACTTTTGTGTGCCTTACACTCCCCCTTCTTTTCTACTGTCTGCAAATAAAGCTATCAGCATTCAATTACTTTGTCTTGTTTAGTGTTTGTGCTTGAGGTGCTGCATAAGGACACAGGATGTTATCAATACTTTAATCATGAAATGCTGGTAAAAAGCATATTTTTTGCTGAGCTGAGAGAGGTGTTGCTTATTTTGATAGTTTTTTGGAAAAGGGAAAAGGAAGTAGGGAACAGCCAAACCAAAAGAAAGACAGAATCACCTGAGGGTTGAGACGGTCGCCCTGACACTTTCTGGAGGGCTAGGGAATTTGTCAGTCAAATATTGTCCTGCAGCAGAGTGACGGCACACAGCCGTTTCCTGTCCTCATTCCATCCACATCTACACCTTTTCCTCCTGCTGCTGATTGGGAGAGATTGGATCTGGCCAGCAGATGCCAAACATGCTCAGTGTCCTGCTCAGGGGCTCAGAGCAAAGACATGCAACACACCAATCCTCTGAGAGAAACTGCAACCAAAGATAGGAACAGGACCAGTGTTATTATGGCAACAAAGGCTTTGCTGTGCCATCGTTATAATAATGACTTAAGCCAAGTGAAGATCAAAAACCTTATATTATATCACACTATAATGCTTCTACAATAGTGTAAACCTAAAAAAAAGGGAATGATCACAGCAATAGAAAACAATGAATATATTTAAATGTTAATATTTCATTTTTGAAAAGATGTACTATACATAAACACTAATTCCTGAGATATTGGGTTACAATTGAACAAAATAATGACGTTTCCAACTCAGGAAAAATGCGAAATATCTAAAAACAAATTAGAAAAATTAGGTATTTTAAATTAAAAGACATTCGATTGTATATATGTATATATCTATCTATATCTATCTATATATATAAATGGCACTATCAAACTTATATTTCAGATGACAATATAATGAAAAACAAGCAAGATAAAATAAACATGATAAAATAGTATTATTTGTAGCCAAAGCGCCTTCCTGTAATATATCATTGCTTAATACATCATTTTTACAATGATTATACACAGACTTCATGTTGAAGCAATCAATATTTCTCTCGCACATCGTTTCCACAAGCTCATCCCACCCGAACACGCGGGAGACAATTAGTTTGAGCCCAGAACTGTCAATCGGAGATATAATGAGCAGCCGCGAGACGGTCATATCATTATTACATTTTTTACTGCGAATTATTAATGTGCATCCAACCCGAATGATCAGCGGCCTTTACATTTAGGCCCAAGTTCAGGGAGATAAATGCACATCTCGTCAATATGATCATATTGAAATTATTATCAATATAATTAACAGGGGAGCGTGTAAGTCACTGGATCTGCGTGTGTGTGGATGCGGAGCTCTCCATGGTGCTTCTTCTTCACGGTGGAGTGTTGTCTTATCATTCAAATTAATAAACAACATATACATAAAGCTGCCTTCGCAGACGCAAACAGTTTGTCAAAAAACATTTCCTACGAATTGTCACAATTGTGAGGCACTTTTTAAAAAAATGTTCTAATACTTGGCAAATTTAGACATAAATTATTATTATCATCATGATTGTCATACTTATTGTTGCTGTATTGTCATCATCATCATCATTATTACAATAATCACAATTATTTGTATTATCACTATTATCATTCATATTTTTGTATAATTGAGTATTGCAAAATATCCGCTACAAAACAGAAAATAAAAAAATTATACATTTTAAATAAATTAAAAATTTAAAAAACGTGCAGGGGAAAAAAGGCAATGCAATTATTCAGATATTTGTTCAGATAATAACCATGACTTGTGCCAAAACATCTGGGCTCGTTCACACAAACAGGCCAGTCGAGGTTACGTGTCTTTAAACGTGCTCTTTGGCATCGTATATGTTTTGCTCCCACTTTTATTTTGAAGAAACACGCCGCGCAGCCAGTTGGGTCACTAACCTCTATCCAGAAGAAAATGCTGTTTTAGTCGGAGCGGAGGGAGAGAGAGCTCCTTGTATTCACCGAGGAGGCCAAAAGTTGTGACTTTCTTTGAAACCTGCGATTTTCTGTCACTTTGTGCGTATGCTTTGGGTGGCTAAATCCCAATTAGGGTCGGCTGACACGCTGCTCTATTCATGCAGAGCCGCGCCTGCATACATTTGCCTAGGAATGAACCCCTCAAATAGATCTCCTGCTAAATGCGCCGGACAGCAGAGAGAATCGGCCTGAGTGACACTTTCTTTCCGAGGCGCTCGAGTGAGAAAAGGTATGAATTTATAAGGTACACCGAAACATATCAATTCACGCAAACTTCACACGCTTTTATCCGCGTCTACTCATGCGAGACAAAGTGACTTTAAGTCAGGGAAATGTGGCCTGAAAAAGCCCGTTGCAAAAGAAAAAAAAGAAAAACTTTGAATACCGAAACGGTGCAGCCCACTGCGGTGGGAGGCACAAAAAAAAGAAGAAGGGAAAAAGGCATTTTGAATGAATTCACGCTTGAACAGCGTTGAATCAGGTGCCGTTTATTCGGCTGCTTTCTAATGCGATTTTGAATATTAGTCTGGGTTAAAATCCCAATCATGTCATCTGGTGGGAGTCCCATACAAGCATAATTACTATTCAAACGCGTCGCTAATGTCCCACCCGCATCAAGGCAGCTGGTCTGCCTCTGGTGCAGCTTGCATCTTTCCCCAGGTTTCTCAGAGAGGAAAACACCTTGAACACGGCGGGTGTAAAGAAAGAAAATAATGAATAACAAAAAAAAAGGCGAGGAATAAGATAAACAGGCCCGTCCAAAAGCCCCCCCCCCCCCCCCCCCCCTCTTTGTTTGAGATGTGAAAGGAGTAATAATACGTTCTGATTCCTTTGCTGGACAGAGTTCAACCTGTCCCCGACAACCAAAAGCACGAGGATTTAAGTTTCTTCTTCTTCTTCTTCTTCTTTAATTAGGCCTTAAGAAGTGTGACCAAATAAATGTGAGAGGTGCCGAAGGTGTGGGTTTACATACGGAGAAATAAATGGATTTAGACAAACACGGAGTCATTTCTAAGACGTGGGAATCTGTGAGAAATAGGCCACGCTGCTAAGTGGGACAATGATTGGGCTCCTCTGAATGGACCCCAAACAAAGTTTATGGGTCGACATAAAAAATGTGTTTTCTCCCGAGCTTGGAGGGGTCTTAAATGGTAGGCCATTGAAACCAGTCCAGGAGAGGTGGTGGTGAACCCTTGGCACCCCTGAAGTAGTCGGGGAGCCTGAATGGAGATCCCTGGTGGGGCATTGCTCTCTGTATTTACCGCGTTGCTTTGCAGACAGGTTGTTCCTCTATATTCATGGCTCATTAATGGCCAACCAGTTAAATCAGAGCCCCACCGTTTAGACAGTTAAAATACCCCCAGTCCCCCAAAAGAAGGCTGGTAAGAGCCAGGCAGAGCCGGCCCATAAAAACGTCTCGCGACTGCGATTCTTCTGCGGTCGTTATTTACGTTTATTAAAGAGACGCGGGCTTTGATTTAAGAGACGCGCACTGGCGGAATGCTGTTGATGGACTCCGAGATATTGTCCCAGAATAAAGATCAGACCATGTAATTAATGTGTCTTTTCCTTTTTCAAAGAAGCACGAGGAACAATACCGCCGGTCAAGCCATTTAATTTCATTTAATTTTCCATCCCATTTGCCTCCAACACTGACACCGAGCCTTTTGACTGCTCTCCGGCGCGTCAGAGCGCACAGTGGAGCGGGGAGATTCCATCCAGCGACTTCTCCCGCGAACAGAAAGGAAGAGTCTTCGCCTGTTTCTCTCCTCCTCCTCCTCCTCCTCCTCCTCCTCCTCCTCCTCCTCCTCCTCCTTCTCTTCCTCCTCCTCCTCCTCCTCGGAGAATAATTCATTTCACTGTGGAGAAGTGCGGGGCTTTACAGAAAACACAGCGCAGGGGTGGATGGGAACCAGCCGCAAATGGCGAGGCGTTAATAAATAACCCCCTCCGCACAGCCAGGCGCAAACATTGCGCCCATTGATGAGATTGTTCGCGTGTCGTTCAGGCTCTTTGACTGACTGTGGAGGAGCGCGGGGAGGAGAGGGGCAGAAAGAGAGAGAGAGAGAGAGAGAGAGAGAGAGAGAGAGAGAGAGAGAGAGAGAGAAAGAGAGAGAGAGAGAGAGAGAGAGAGAGAGAGAGAGAGAGAGAGAGAGATTAATGTCTAGTTTATTTACAGCGTTTGTTAACTGAATTGAAAATTAAATAAAGCAATGGACTGATGTAATCTGAGTTTTGGATTGTGTGTCGTTGTTGTTTTGTGTTGTTTTATTTGTTCTTTATTATCTTACCGAATAAGAAAAATACTGCATTTAAAAAAATACATTTTATCATGTTATTTTATTGGTTTTAAACAGTCATACCCTGAGGATTTGTTTTCTTCTTCCAACACAAGAGTAGGCTCGTTGTCCCAGTGGACAGGTCAGAGGTCAAAGTGTTCAGGGTCTCAATTGATCGCCCACAGGTTCCTCTGTTCTCCTCCTCCGCAGACTCTTCATCAAAAGGTTCCTCGAGACGACCTGCTGCACGAGCCACGTGGCCACAGAGACAAGTCTCCGATCATAACGCATTCATTATTAATAGGCGACTATAGTTCCAACCGAGCAGTGACTCAATCATTTTCAGGCTTTTAAGATCCTTTTGCTATTAGAGTCAGGTGATATGATATAGTGGAGGCCTATATGAACATGCACGATAATCTGAACGTGGTTACAGTTGAGCTGATGGTCCATCAACGCTCTGACTCAAAGGTTGCACTGGACTGCTTGATTTTTTTGTTTTGCTTATTAATGATACACAGTGAGAAATACAAATAAAAAAAACAATATTTGGCTTTTTTATTTTATTTTTAGATAAACTGAACAATGAATTGGTATTTCTTACAAAAATCCACTTATTTTAAATGACACCAATGATTAAAAAAAGGACTAAAGATTAAAGCACGACTGCTTTTAGCTCAACGCAAACATTTTGGAAATACGTGGTTCACACAGGACAGAATATGTTTTTATTTTACGCTGTAAAATCAATCAATCAAGACCCTCAAGTCAAAGTCAAACACTATAAATTCATAATATTCACAATAATTTAATCAGTGACTTTGGGATAAATGGATTAGAGCATAAAAAACTAAATATTGAAACAGTTTATTCACCAAATATCAGATTTTCCTCTAATGCTTCACAATCTATTTACAGAATATTCCTGTTGAAGATTTTCGCTAATATTGGGAATTTTGAGCAAGTTTATAATGAATAATTATACATTCACATGTTGCCACTAAAATGTCTGCATTGAGCTACAAGTCAAAGGTAAAATAATGTCATTATTACCCCTAAAGAATAACTAGTAATGTTTCCTGGCCTTCGCACACTGATGCAGCAGAATACGTGTTGAATGATGAAGACAAGACAAGAAACCCACAAGTGTGTGCGTTGGGAAGATGGTGATGGTTGTTCTTTAGTTGTTGTTTCTCTTTTCTCCCCCTTCTCTCTCCCTCTTCCTGCTGCTGGTTCCTTTTCAGTACCTGCCTGATCTCCACCCGGCACACGCCGAGAGTCAATAGAAGTTAACAAGTCCTCTAAACTTTCCTGCTCTTTTGTTAAACTACGGGAACAAAGGAGGAGGGAGAATAAAGCGCTTTGAAGTGGCTAAAACCTCAAAGAATGCCAGCCAAGTAGATTTAAAGTAGCCGCTGATTTCCAAAACCTGGCCTGAAAGGGGAGAATGGAAAAGGGTGAGGATTTATGGAGAGATTATACAGTGGATTTGTCAGTTAAAATATCGGAACTGTCTGGAGGACAAAGCCACATGCTGAGGATTAATGGTCGCTCCGGACCTTTGATTCTGCTCCCTCTTTTCTCTGCTCTTGACAAATTGGATTTTGGGGATGGGAAGGTCGCCTGGCCCTTTGTGTCTCTTGACCGTTTTGGAGCAATTCATTATGCGGCGGGGTGAGGGAAAGTCTCCATGTGAGCAGGCCGGCCCGTTTCCCCTCTCCTCACAGCTGCTGGGAGAGCCCAACTCTCTCACACTCACTCACTCACCCACACACACACACACACACACACACACACACACACACACACACACACACACACACACACACACACACACACACACACACACTCCGACTCGCAGCTTCAAACTCAGGACCGCTCCCCCCCTTCTTCTCCCCCCTTTAAACTACCTTATAGCACAGCATCACCTCGGGAGGGGCGGAGGGTTGTTGAGGATGAGGAGGAGGAGGAGGAGGAGGAGGGGGGTACCTTGCCTGCACCATCACTAGAAAAGCCGGAGAGCATAACGCCAACGCATCACTTCGAGGGCGGATATCGGCCGGTCCTCATCCTCTCTTCCTCCTCCTCCTCTTCTTCTTCCTCCTCCTCCTTCTTCCTTGCACTCTCCCACTCGGTGTCCATCAGTCTTCATGGTTCTGATCTCACCCCACGCCATGCAAGCCACCCGGGCGTCCACCTCCGTCAGTGTGTTTGCGGACTGCAGCGTCCCGGCCGGGATCCGGATAGGACCGGTACCGGGCGTCTTCAAACTCGGGAAGTACGTGTCGGACCGCAAGGAAGTTGGACCCAAAAAGAAGGTGAGTTTCCCAAAAAAAAAAAAAAAAACGGAGACAAGATTTCATGAAAACGTGTTTTCTCTCTAAGCTGCAGGTTTCAGTTTGTTTCCGAGTGTGCATGCATTCGTTTTATTGTGAAATGTGTCGAGGTTCTGCGGGTTAATCAGGTGCATTAGAGAGCGTTGAATAAAGGTTGCATTGCTATATTTTTAAATCAGCGTTCATGTAGTGATTTATGACCAATTGTGTTATTCAAAAATTGCATCCAAAACTTGTTTTTCTTTAAAAGTTTTTTACTATTTTATAGTGAAATAAATGGACCACAAATAACCTCCTTTAATATCTAAACACACTTTCTTGTACTCGCTTTAAATTTCAGTGCGCGTGATATTAAAAAACGAACGGACTGATTTGGATTTTTAAAGCTGCACTGTCAAACTCCATCGGGCCTTCGCTTATTAATTGGTTTGGGCCTGTCAAGTTGGAAATAATTGAGCTCCATTAGCGGCCGCCTTGTCAGTCTGTGCTTCTACTTAACCGGCCTAATGGGCGGCCCGGGTCTGCTGCGTGGTTTCATGCCCTCAGCCGCCTCACATTTCACCGCCTGGCGGGCCTGTTACCCCGATGAGCCGTTTACTTTTAATGCAATCCGGCCACGGAAAGATGCCACCGAGGCCGGGGCTGCAGCCCGGGGCCATGGGGGAATATCTGATAATAATAAAACCTTATAAAAGTTAGAACTAGACAAACCGCATTGGAGTTATTTGACTGGGATTATTTGTGAACATGTGTGGCGGTAAATCATATTTCTGAGAACCTGAGCAGCAGATAATTAAAAAAAATTAAAGTCTCCCGATATTGACATTTATAAATAGACATACATAGAAATAAAATATTTTCCAACACCTATTCTCTCCACGCGCACAGGAGTAAACCCGTCCCGGCTCTGCGCGCATCTATAACCGCACCCTGTTATTGTTGCGCTGTCAGCGGCTGTGATTGATGCGTCTAAATACGTGGCCCCGGGCTGCCGGCGATCATCAGGTGCAATCTCTGTGTCAAATGTCACGCTTCGATCTTTAATGTCCTTGAACAGTTTAGAAACGCTCTGACACTCCTCAAATTCGTTTCCCATATCAACTCAATTAGGCCCGAGTGTCATTCTCTTTAGTAAATTATCAGCAGAGCGGATAAAGACGCATTAAGCGCGCGTTGGTCATGCGTGGTCGAGGCACCTCCAGGTAGCAGACAGACAATAATGGCGAGAGAAGTCGCTTGATAAAATATTAATAAATACAAATAAACTAAACCATAAATAGGGTGGTTTCTGAATAAAATGTGTGAAGACAAAATTGCAGGCCAAACGTGTTTTTCAAGCGCTGTAGCCGATATATTTATCGGTCGTGTTAAAGTTCACATTTCCCATCGTTCCTGTATCATACTGTGTAGTCAAAATGCCTCGTGCCCATTCTGAGCCGTTTCTCTGCATGCTTAGATCCGCTTGGTGCGGGGGGAGCTCGTGGATGAGTCGGGATGTCCCGTGCCAGACTGGATCGGACTGATCCGCGCCGCCAGGAACAGCCAAGAGCAAAACCTAGAGGCGGTGTCGGACTTACCTGGCGGACAGGTGAATGATCTTGACGTCACACTTTTGAGGCCAAGGCCAAATGTCACACA
This sequence comes from Taurulus bubalis, assembly GCF_910589615.1. Taxonomy (NCBI): domain Eukaryota; kingdom Metazoa; phylum Chordata; class Actinopteri; order Perciformes; family Cottidae; genus Taurulus; species Taurulus bubalis. Next base: position 6,518,460 of record NC_136600.1, read on the forward strand.
CACACACACACACACACACACACACACACACACACACACACACACACACACACACACACACACACACACACACACACACACACACACACACACACACATTTGGACACCCTTAGTTAACTTCAGCTCCTCTTCCCTCTTGTTCTGTTTTTAGATTTTCTACCGCGTGCTGAGAGAAATCCCCGCCGGAGAGGAGCTCAGTGTTTGGTACTCCAACGCGCTGGCCCAGTGGTACGACATCCCCACCACGGCCACTCCCACGCACGACGAGAAAGGTAAACCCGACTGCTAATAATGACGCAGAGAGTTCAGCCAAAACGGGCAATATTATCCGAAAAATTAAGTGACGGGAATTACGGGAAAATTATGAGGATCTACTGTTTATCTGGCTGTGAATAGACGTGGAGCACCGGGGATGACACGACATCGACATGTTGAGGGGTCCATCACTGCTCAGTTAAATGACTGCCAATACCCGACACGTCCCTCCGTTATCGCTCAGTGATGGAAATCAATTGGATGTTGTTTTTACCGCAGGCAGCCTTTTTTTTATTTATTTATCGTAGAATCCCAAACGATACCACATCCGTTTTCCATTTAGTGAAAATATAAAACATTTAGGAATCACTTTCTTTTAGAAAACAAAACAAAAAACGGTTTAATTCGTTTACTATAAGGGGTGATCATATTATATTAATAATATTAATATTAATTAATATTGACGAGCAACACTAAATTCGATTGCAGGAATATTAGGAGGCCATAAAATAAACAGCACAATTAATTAGGGAACTATGGTCTAACTCCAGCTTTAATCACCACAGACATTATTTGCTTTCAGAATGTCTGAAGATTTCTTGAGTTTCGTCATGCGTTTGGACTTTTAATCGCGTTGTTTGGGCGGGTAATGATAATTTGGCCGTTGCGCTTGGGGATTAGTCCCTATAATCTCGGCTAAATACCAGCTCGGATGGAACTAATCCCTAAACATTTTTAAAAGGAAAAGATTATTATCAACAGACACTCTGGAGGGAATTCCATCAATTGGCGATGCTTTTGGATGACGTGTTTTATTTGGACCGGGGAGGGCCTCTCAACTAATTGAATAAATGTAGAAAGCAAAACGGTGAAGCTTCTAATGATATCAAATTCGCGCCGGTGGAAAATATACTAATAATTGCGATAAAGTAATTACGGTACTTGAAGTATAATTTAAAAAGAAAGAAAGAAATCAATTAAAAGCATAAATGGACGCCTCTCATCGACCATGGAAGAAGAAAGAGGGCTGGGGATTCAGTTGCGAGACGGAGGTTAACAAATGTCATCGCGTCATTAATATTCATGTATTCAAAAGCAAATAAATTCAAAAACAAGTGCTTCACGGCAAATTAGGTGGGTGCGTCAAGGTATTGTGGCCTAATGAATGCTAACTTTTATATGGGGTGTATATTGCCCTGATTCTCCGGCCCGACACCGTGTGCGCTCCTGGACATACGCTCGCTCCCCATTATTAGGCGTCAACAGATGGGCCGGCGCCATTGTTTCTGGAGACTTGCGATTTCAAGCAACAGCTGCTGTCACTTCCACGGGAAAGCGCACAGAGAGGGAGAGTGCCGCGCTCAATGCATCAGTTCCTGAGCGCCAGATTGGGCAGGGCGTTTGCTCTTTTGATGGCGATCATAAACAATGGCCCGTATGAGGATTACAAAATCATTACATCTATATTAACCTCTGAGTGCTCGACTGGGGGGCGGAGGGTCATTCAAATGGCCTCCTGTGCCATTTGGCACCAGATCTTAGACACCGGATCCCATTTATGATACTTATATTACAATTTAAAGCTGATGTGCAGCAGTGACTAATGAAAAGGTTGCTCTTTGAAGGGAACGTCGTTGTTGCAATGTTTTATATGACAAATCCTCCATTCTAATGGGAAAGTGATGCAGAATGTATTTATTTTCGTAGGGAGGCACTTGCCTACTTTTCTCTACAGGTTGCCAAAGCTGTTATTTTCATTTTACGCATGCGGACCTGGCCTTTTACGCACGGGGATGTGGCACATTGTCATGTCGTTATCTGGCTTCACGCTGTCGGGCAACTTAATGACCCGAAGCCATCTGATAATTAATGCCCCGTTTGCTTTTGTCGCTACAGGTGAGGAGCGCTACATCTGCTGGTACTGCTGGAGAATCTTCAAGTACCCGAACACGCTCAAGGCCCACGTCCACTTCCACTGCGCCCTGAGCAACGGGCGAGGGTTTGTGACCAGCGAGCAGGCCAGAGGCACGGAGACCTTCAGCAGGTCGCCGAAGTCCGGAGACATCCCCAACACTTCCACCTCTCCGAGGAGCGGCCACAGTAACTCCTCCATAGCAGACTCTGGTAGGCGGGCGGTGTCCTCCTCGCCGTTCCCGCACAAAGCGGGGCTGTCGAAGAAAAGCAGCGCAGAGGAGCAGGACAGGGCCCTCGACATGAGCGTGACCTCAGCCAGACACCAAGGACACATCCTCGGCTTCGGTGCCACGTCCTCAGTGCTGAGCAGCATGGGCTTCCACCCGGGTGTGCGCTCGGCCTTCAAACCCACCGGCGTCTCCAAAGTCCCGGGCGCGGACGCCTCCAGGGAGGACGCCAACGGGAAGCTGGGCGGCCTGGGATTCAGCAAACTCGTCGGGAACATGAAACCGATCCGCAACGTGGCCGAGGCTCTGAACGGAGGAGGGAGCCACCCTCCCAAGTGCGCGCCTGCAATCATGGACTCCGCATCTCCAATGGTGCCATGCACAAACGCAATCCGAGGTTTCCCGCTGCTGCCTCACATGGAGGAGACCTCGGCTTTTAAGCACGTGGACAGTCGGATGCACCCCGGGCTGTCCCCGTCCCGCTACCCCCAGATGCCCCCCGGACTCCACTTTGAGCGGTTCTCCCTCCCTCACTTCGACGGTGTCAAGGCCTATGGAGGAGACTGTAACATCCCCATCATGCCCCTCACCGTCTATAACGGGGAGCTTTTGTACAGCTCGCCGTACTACCCGCTCAAATTCCACTTCAGCAACCTCCTCAAGTACCCGGAGTCCATGTCCTACTTTGGCGCGCCCTCGCTGAACCACGACCTGGGCTCCATCACCAACATCGACCGGGAGATCGCCATGCACACGCAGCAGCTGTCCGAGATCAGCGCGGAGAAGAACCGGACGAGGCTTGACTCGATCCCCGCCGGGAGCGTCAGTAACGTCGGCTCTGGCAAACCGAAAAAGGGACACCTGTGTCTGTACTGCGGCAAGCTGTACTCAAGGAAGTACGGGCTGAAAATCCACATGAGGACTCACACGGGTTACAAGCCGCTCAAGTGCAAAGTGTGCTTTCGGCCGTTTGGCGACCCCAGCAACCTGAACAAACACATCCGGCTCCACGCGGAGGGGAACACGCCGTACAGGTGCGAGTTCTGCGGCAAGGTGCTGGTGCGGAGGCGGGACCTGGAAAGGCACGTCAAGTCCAGGCACCCCGGGCAGACCGTCAAGAAGCTGGAGGAGAAGGCGGGCGGCCTGTTCGAGGACGCGGAGCCAAAGAGCGACAATGACAGTGACGTGGACGTGTGCTTCACCGACGACCAGAGCGACCAAGAGTCGAGCAAAAACACGGACTGAGCCGCGTCCGCGCGCACAGAGAGACTGCGCACTGACTTTAAATTATGTACACGAGAAAAAACAAAATTACATTTAGTATATACCTTTTTTTATTTTTAGACTTGAGACCCGTCTGAACTATGGCACCAAATCTTCGGCATTTATTGATAATTCGCAGTTGAATTATTACTTTTTGATTTAAAGGGAATTATGTTGTTGTTTGTTGGTTTGTTTCATCATGACATTCAAGGAAAAAAAAAATGTATCCATACAATTTTGTTTGTTTCAAATGCAAAAAAAAAAATCTGAATTGAAATCATACTTTTTTTCCGTCAAGGCTGAATATAACACTAACTTATCATATATATATATATATATATATATATATATATATATATATATATATATATATATATATATATATATATATATATATTTGGCTGTGTCTCCCCCTGAAAATAATTTATGACTAATGACCCAATCCCGCCCAAAAAAGAAAAAAAGGGCACTACATTCCATCACACTGAATATAGTAAATTATGAGCTGCAAAAGAATATGATTCTTTTTTCTTTTTTCTTCTTCTTCTTTATTTCACTTGGTTTTTATTGTGGGAAAAAAAACTGTCAGTTGCACTTTAAAAACAGCAATGGGCATTTCATTTCAACAGTACGGATGCATCGCGATTATTATAATCGAATTAATGTGCAGGACTTCATGAAAGACCTCGGACTCCCTGCGCCTCGCTGAGCAACACACTGTACTTAAATTTGCACTTTCTCGCCGAGGTTACGCTGTTCTGAAAGAAGCAGCAGCAGCAGCGCCCCGTTTATTTAAGGAGTTATTTCTAGAGAGAACATTGTATATCCTATGTAAAGAAGTGTAAAGTATGATATTTCACATTTCAGTGGAGAAGTGTTGTATACGTTTGTTTATACGTGATATTGTCTATGAGCACAATATTTTACTCCCGTCCATTAAGTCGTTGGTTTTTGAATACATTTTAATTTAAAAATATGAACAAAAAAAAGTTGTTTGAGGTTTTCTTTTTCTTTTTCATTGGTGAGATTGTTCAAAAATGAATAACAACGTCATTTCATGTAAACCCGATTAAACTCTACGATATGTCCTCCGATATTCATTAAGTTCTGTGTTTTGTTCTATGTTGCACGGTCAGCCCTGAGAATGCGGTTGAGCAGATATGCAGATGGTGTATTTTAGATAATAGAGAACATTTCGTCAGTTATGATGCAGTAATAAATCCGCATCGATGCTCAGTCAGTCGGGCCTGTTGCCAAGAAAACGTTCATGCAGATGACGAGCTATAACGGGGATGTCCTCTTCCTATCCTTTCAATAATAATAATAATAATAAATAATAATAATAACTATAATATATAATATCCCTAAAGGAAGAGGTGTTTGGACGCTTAAATAAAAGTAGCAAGACAATGTAGAAATACTACAAGTTACAAGTTCTGCATAGAAAATGCTAAAGAACATTTCACCCCAAAATGAAAAAATAATATTTCCCTCTTACCTGTAGTGCTATTTATTGATGTAGATTGTTTTGGTATGAGTTGCAGAGTTGTGGAGATATTGACAGAGGCCTCAGCCCCTTCTCAAAAAAAAATGGGACTAAGCTTGTGGTGCTCAAAGCACCAAATAACAATAATAGTAGAACATACTAAAGAGTGAAACTGCTCACAATAAGTTTCCCTATTATCTCGAGAAACCAGATCAGGATGTTTGGTAAAAGACATTGCTGTGGAGGTTTCATAACTGTATTTTTTGCCATATATATTGGAGAGAAGGTGACATACAGACGAGATATCCAACACATGGCAACTCACACCAAAACAACTACAGGTAAGAAGGACATTTTTTTATTTTGGGGTGAACTGTCCCCTTATGTATTTAGGCTATAAGTAGCAAATTGCACTAAAATGTATTGCTCAATAGTTTCCCCTGCCCCTTAATATTGCAATATGTGTAGTTAGCATTTTTCAGTTCTCAGGTAGAGTTAATTTATACCAATGCTGTTATTTTAATATTCAACAATGCATCATATTCATTATATATTTTGACTTTGTAGTAACTGTCAAAATAAAAAGAGTAAAAATTATAGTATTTTTCTGTGAAATGTACAAGAATAAACTACAATTTTACTTTAGCCGTGTCCCATTTCACCAAATGTTTCACATTTATTATTCATATATATATTCATAATTTATATAATTATTCAGGCACAGGTTTGTGAGATGGCAGAAAATGCAGAAAAATTCTTTCCACGTGTGCCACATCCATTTTAGAAATGCAGTCACAATAGATGGACATGACAACTATGTAATACTCACATTTCATGAACTGCACTATTCTGTTGTGTCCTCTGTTGCAGTAAATATTCCTACATTTGGAAATGTAATCCTGCTTTACTCATAGTAAGTCATATGGGAGTTTTTCCTTATCCAATGCATGGGTCCAAGGTCAGAGGATGTCGTATGCTGTAAGGATTGTTAAGCATTCTGAGGCAAATTGATGACATTGTGCTATACAAATAAAATGTCAGTGAATATGTAAAAGTTACCAACAATCTTTCACTGTTCAGACCGTTTAGGGGTAGGGTAATTCAGGAAATGTGTTGCTTCCTTGCTTGGCTTGTTTAAGCAAGAAATGGCCTTTACTTTTCCTGACATCATACACCATGATCACATTCATTAACAAGCGGCGGTATTGAGCAACAAGTGGTGCTCCATACCTGCGATCACTACCCCAATTCAAGCACTGCCTGTTTGGTGTCAACGGACTCGAGTGGGAGCATTGGCTTTGACTCCGTCTCTGAAAATAAATGTGGCCTTTTCCTTCCAGATAACAACTACCCAAAGTGAAGCAGCCCACACATCCTGAGGGATGTTTTTTTCCCATTAGTGAGGGAGAAATGGATGGATGCTGGGGTTGAGTCAGGTGCCTGCGATGGTTAAGATAGACCTGAACCACAAAGCGATGCTTTTGATTTGCTGGTTGATCTTTGTTCATCTGCTGGCCACAAGTTCTGCGCAGCGTTTGAACGAATGAGATTGCTGATACCAGCGATCAAATTAGATTTTCCCACAGGGGACGGTGACCTCACTCTTCCCATAAGAAGAGTTCAGTGATTGCGTTCCCAAGCTAGCTTTGTTGAAAGGAATGATCCAGGGGGGTGAGGGTCTTTGCTGCAAAGAACAGTGATGCATGTACTTCCTTGGCAGATTTATATCCCTTGCATATTGTCGGACGAAAAAAAGCAAAAGGCCAGTGTGATGCACATGAAATCTTTTCCCAGAGTGCCATGTATTCTCTTTATGATCGGCCACAAATGCACACCGCAATTCAACCCACAGGAATGATTGTAATCAACTCCAAAGTGTTTTCGCTCCCAGCAGGGTCGGAGCTCTCGGCCCCTTTATGCGGCCGCCCCCCCTGTGTTCACTGTACCCTTTATTATATCCAGTCCTCTATGCACAATACTCAGGGGCTCTCCGCTGTGGGCCCCCACATCAGGCTGGACCGAGTCCAGGCGCTGTTTGTGTTTCCTCCGCGCTCTCACACTATAACACCCTGCTCGCTCATCCCCTCCCACCAGCGTTTTCAATCAATTAGTGCCGTTCATTAGTGGGAACATTGGGGGGGAAAAAAGGGTTTGATCGAGAGAGCTTGACTCCTAGCCTAGAATTAGATCCAAAACCAGATTTCACTGGCAGGCCGGCCACCACACCGAGGACGACTTGTTTTCAGGCTATGGTTCAGTCTCCTCCAAAGGCTGATGCGGGTAGCCTTGATCACAGGAACCCTTTTCAGCTGACCAGGCAACGGGTGAGACGCGGTGGCGAAGGTAGCAGATATTCCAGAGGCATGTCGGGGTTTAAAAACTACTATATGCCATTCAAGTGTCTCATTGAAGAACTCGTTCAGCTGAAAGTGTTCGGAAGAGTCTGAAGAGGGGAAGTTCTGAGTAAAATGTTGCATCATTCAGCAAATGGCCTTTTGAAACATGGAAACGATGCACAGCACATCATCGTGTGAGGAGTGTTAGACTGCATGTTAGACACCTGAGTACTTATTGGTTGCTCTGATGATAATATTGCAATATTAAGACCACATTTGTTTGGGTTTTCATGGTTGAATGAGACTGGCGACCAAAGAACAACACAAAAAGATGGATATTCTCGTTTGTGCACTTTGGCTGTGTTCCAAATCACATACTAACATACTATTCATAAAAACAATTACATAAATCTGAGTGTGCAGTGTGATTTAGTGTGTCCAAGAATAGCTCAGATGTATACTAGATTAGCGCTTACGAGACATGAGCTCACTGCACATAATCAACTGCTCCACAATACATGGAATCTGGGTGCCTGCAGACAGCAAAACTCGTAATATGTCAATTCATGACGTTTTCTGAGATGTGAAGGAACTGCTGGACTTCAGACCGGCCTGGTCGGTGCTTTAGCGTACTTCCGTCTTTCATTCAGTAGGCAGTATGCAGTACATACTTATTGAGTATGTATCATAGACTGTATATAAGAAGTGGACGTAGTCGTCGGGACGTCACCCATTGGTTTCTTGGACTACGGTTTTGAAGCTTAGTTCGAGATTTTGGACGTCGCCATCTTGCATTTTTGCAACCAGAAGTGACGTAAGAGTGCGGAGATTAGTACAATGAAGTACCAAACACTGAACAAGACAATATCAGGCAACCAAAATGCTAAATTAGGATAAGGAAAACATGGTCAATATTACCCCTGCTAAACATCAGAATGTTAGCATTGTTATGAGCAAGTTAGCATGCTGGCATGAGCATGAGATACCAGTCTGTGTGCAGCCTCAATCAATCAGATTTCCACACAGCCGCAAGACAATGTTTCTCTCAAAGGTCACGTCGGTTTCTTGTCCGTCTCTCTCTCCGCCTGGATGAGGCAAGTTGAGAGACAATGGGCACGAGGAGAACTTCAATGAAATTCTCAGTCAGGTTTCTCGCAGAATTATCAAAATAGAGAGAACTTGTTGTTCTGTGTTCTTTTGCCACTTAACAGGTAGAAATCCCTCGCAGGATGTTGAAGAGTCCTTAGTCCACCGCCGGTGCCAACAGCAAAACAAACTTGCTGCTTAAAAATCTCAAGGCTGTCTTATTTCTTGGAGAAAAGTGAGGGCAGCTGGGTTTTCATTCTTCAAATCACAGGCATCTCAATATTTAACAAATGCAATATCTTTCTTTCTCTTTTCCCACCCGACACACACACACACACACACACACACACACACACACACACACACACACACACACACACACACACACACACACACACACACTCAAACACACATCGATTTACAAGTGCAGACACAATTAGTGCTGCTAAGTTTGTTTCAGGTCTTTTCCCCCTGCTATTGAATGTGTGGACCATCAGCTGGTTAATCTGTCAATTGGACCGAACCAGTTTGGTTCAGCGAATGTACCCACATTATTTAAAGGTCAAGTCACTTATATTACAGAAAAAACACATTCTCTCACTTACATCCAGTTGCATCTTGCCGTGCAGATTGGTTATATTTGTCCAGGTTTTGAACTATTGGTTGCTGAGATGTCTGCTGTCACTCAGATACAACGGACGTAAATGGAATTTGCCCTCATATGAATATATTTTTTTGTTTTAAATAATAAATTCAGCAGCAGCATGTCTGCACAGAATCTCTGTCCTTGTTACTCTGGGTGGTCCATAAACCTCAGTCCAATTTGTAACTAGTGAACTTCCAACTGATGGGATAGTCCCTATAAAAACACAGGGAATAGAGAAACTATTAATGGACCTGCTATTGTTTTTTCTTAAATGTCATTATTAATGTTGTAAGCTTCCATTGTTCAAGGGAGGATTTTAAACCACGGGCAAATACAATAAAACAACAGCTGAGGGAGTATTAAAGAGCATCTTAAAGATTTCCTGTAGTGGCTGAAGGTAATACTGAGAAGTCCTCCTGTTCTAATTAAAGTAATACCTAAAGATGCTTTGAGCAGCTATCCTGTTTAGGACACGCCTACCCAAAAATGCACTGGCTCATGAGTTCTTTCTCAGTGCAAGAATGGCAGACAGTGCCAATGACTGTGCAAACTACTAGAGGTAACTAATGCGATTAAATACATTTAAGGGCTAAAGCAGAATACATAACAACCATTAATAGTTATGAGTGGTAGTTCACAGCAGCAAGAGCCTGCTGCTTTCAGCCGTGCAAATCAATGATTTGAGCTGTGACTCCAGGTGAATGCTCACGGTAGGACAGGCAAACAAACGCACCCTTGTGGACCAGGACGGAGCCATTGGTTAGAGTAAACAATCTCTGCCATTATAGGAAATAGAATGATGAGACCTTGTTCACTACCATTTAATGCTATTTCAGTCCACTGCAGCACCTGCTTTTCTCACAATGGTGCACAGACAAAGGACATGGAAGAACTTGAAAACATGATGTGATGTCACCACGTTGTTATTTCAAGGCCACAGTCCAAGTTCTGTATCAACTAACCTGCACTGCATCTCAGTTCTCTGTTGGAGCGCAGTTGGTAAAACAAAAACCCGTCTCTGTGGGAGAGGCAGCGAGTGCTTGTCTCACTTTCTCAGTCTGCTTTGGGTCTGATGTGGAGTGACGGTGCCGCCGCCGGCAGCCTTGCTCTCCTGGAGCAGGTAGACCAGGAGATGAACGCAGGTAAGAGTCAACACGCACAACTGGTCAGATGGAGAGAGAGAGAGAGAGAGAGAGATGGAACTAATGGCCACACGGGCCCACGACGCGCACACAAAACCTTCTTCAACTTGGAATGACCGGGCTGTCGATGCAGACCTCCTGGCAATATCGGCAGTCTCCGACAGAGCGGATGTGAAGTGACGGGGATGCTGCCGGCAGCCATGCTCTCCATGCAGGTAAACCAGATAGAATAAACACGCACAGCTGGTTTCACAGAGCTGCAGAGACACACACGTACAACGCGGGGGGAAGCATGGAGGAACACGAAAAAACATACTAAATACGTCTTGACATGCACATGCATATTGGTAGGGAGTTATACAGGGAGGTAGGAAGGACTGAAGTTGTAATCAGAAAGATGGATGTGTGCCTTTCACTGCCTTTGGCTTAAAGGTAAGAGAACATGGCTTTGTTTTAGGGGGAAATGAAGGACGACACTGCCCTGCTATACTGGGGAGCACCATAGACTGGAATTTGTCAGCCCTCTCGCAAATAGAGGCAGACAGATGAGCTCGTAAGACAGCCAGCTGACAACTTGGACGCAGATGGATAAACAAGCAGACATGAAGGTATCAAGGCCGGTGTGTGGACAGAATCCACGGCTTCAGTCAGAGAGAGACTATTAGTCCCTGGTTGTGGCCCGGCCTGTCAGTTGTGATAGCGGCAGGTAGAAGGTCGAGACTGTGGCACACCAGCTGTGGCTCACTGGTACCCTCTCGGCCTCCGTCCCTCCACCACCTCTGCAACGCAAACACATGCTAAACAGGACACTGTCTCCACAGCCTCCCACATTCAGCTGCAAATGAGCCTGCTTTGGGCCTCCTGCCCTGTTTGATGTCATGAATAATGAGGATGGATTTTCATTTGCGCAGGTTTCTGAAAAACTAAAACCCACTATTGTTCAAGTCCCTCACATCAAGCAGTCAGTTCTGTGAGCTCGGGAGTCTATTCAAGTCCACGTTACAAACACATACAATTCAAACCCACACATTAACAGACATATTTTGTGAAAGCAAACACACTAATATTGTGGCGAGTATGTATGAGGTAGACCTCTGAGGTAGACCTCCTCACAATGATGGGCATCTGACAAAGTGGATGAGAAGTGGTGCTTTGACATATCAGGAAAAAAAACATGAACAAATAATGAACCCATTCAGAAGTAGCAAGTGTTAAACTTGGATGATGGATGAAACATGGGATGGCCTGACTATTGTGTAGGGAACTTTTAAAGGTGCTGGTAGGCAGATGTATTTTACCGTTAGACTGAGCCAGGCTAGCTGTTTCCCCGTGCTTCTAGTCTTCTTGTACGCCAAGCTAAGCTAAGCTAAGTGCCTCTTGGCTGACAGATAGCTATCATCTCATTTACCTCTTAGGAAATGAAACATAACTACACATAGTATTACTTTTATTATGAATAATTTCTGTCATATTCATTGAATGTGCTGTAAGTCTGTTACATTGTTCATTCTGGTCACATGACATTTATTGCTTCTGTCCATCGGGGGAGAGGGATCCTCCTCTGATGCTCTCCCGAAGGTTTCTTCCCTTTTTCCCTGTGAAAGGGTTTTTACTATCTTTATTTGGGGGAGTTTTTCCTGATCCGATGTGAGGTGCCGGGACAGGGATGTTATGTGTACAGATTGTAAAGCCCTTCGAGGCAAATTTGTATTTGTGATTTTGGGCTATACAAAATAAACTGAATTGAATTGAATAACCTCTTTGTAATGAAAACAAGTAGAGGTGGCTAAATTAAAAATTCAGAGCATTTCTACTGTCTCTACACGGCTCTCAACATGGTGACAGCTGAGCTGGGGGCTCGCGGCTAACAGTGCACACAACGACAACAGAGCTGACAGAACCAACGGTATTAGTAAATGTCACAGTCTTGCTAATATACTACTACACCAATGTTTCCTCCCACTCTCAGCACATATATTCCAGAACACACACATTACATTCTTTAGAAATGAATTAGAAACACTAGACGTCACCCTGAACACTGACCGTGCCCTAGAGATGGAGTGCTGCATGGATGTGGAGCAGAGTGAGAGAAACAAGTGTGAGGCAGTAAAAAGTAGCAGGTCTAGCTCTCATCAACTTTCTGGCGGGTTAAAAGTTGGATTTAATTGAAGCCCACAGGCTGCTACAAGCTACTATCGACAGGCTGCTTACCCCAGTCTATAAGGGAGTAACAGCTAACTGGTCGACTTATCACCCTTGTTGGCATTGCTGAGCTGTAACTCATCCACGGCCTTTAGACCGGAGTTATTTTGTGTCATGTGTTTGGTACGTGACTGTTAAAAAGATGTACTCAGCACTGAGGACGAATGAGCTGTCACACTGCAAAAGCTCTTTATCTTTTTGTGGCTAAAGATGTGTTGAATGTGATCCATTGATTTCCTCATTACACTCAGCCTACTAAACAACCAGGCGGCTGCTAATGCACTGGTCATTACCATTCAACTTGCTGGACTCAACTCTGTATCGGCAAACCTCTCTCCATAATCCCCAAGGACATTTTCTGTGTTGTTGTATTGTGTCTGTGTGTATGCAACGTTTATGTATGCAACACCATTATGGGCTATCTGCTTAACATCAGCCCGATAGCATTGCCATTGTGAGCAGATGGCTAGTGTGGTAGCAAACCCTTAATCTTGTTTTTTTTTCAAACCCTAGAATCATTCAGGCTCAGTGAATTAAATTCCCTTTAAGTGTAACTTAAAGGGGATTTTGACTGAGTGTCAATGTGTCTGTCGATTGTATTTGATAGCCCAGTGTTGTAAAAATCCATGCATGCATACAGTGAAGTGACTTCAGTGTATTCTTATTTCCTTTTTCAAGTACTGTTTTGTGTCTGTCACTCGCGGAGTCATTGCCATGTCACTCTAGATGCATTTCTCGGCTACTCAACTGGGAGAGGTCCAGGTTTTTACATTCAAGCAGCGGCTGGGAGCAAATAGTCAAAATGAAAACACAGGGAATCCATATCTTGATGGAAAGCATCCAGTGCTGCCATGAATTGTTTTAATGTATTTCTGCCCTATATTCAAATGCAATACATGTAATATATAGGCACACGGTACATCTATTACATCTAATGTATGTCAACTCCATCGTCCAAACCCTATTTGTACATAATAACAAGGCAACATAGCAAGGCTGTGTGTGCTTTAAGGGACCAAATATATATATTTTTACCCCTTTTCTCTTTCACATCCTTGGGGGACAATCATTATCAAACATAACAAAGGCTTACTATTTAAACCCTTGCTCCTATTGAGAGCCAATTCATACAGACTCAAGAAGAGAACTTAAAAAAGAAAGAAAAGGAGGGAAAAAAATAAAAAGGAAACAAAAGCCGAGATAGACTCTGAGAGGACGTGGAGGAGAGAAAGAGGACGGGAACGACAGAGAGAGAGAGAGAGAGGGATGGAAAGAGCGAGACGCGTATAGAGAAGGAGATGGTGAAGAGGAGGCTCTTTTGGGGTGCAGTGGGGTGTGAGACAGGTCCATTCACTCTGATCTAAACACTGTGTCCCACTGTGCATCACTGCTCTCACCCAGGCAGCCAACACTGTGGCCACAGACTCAAAGTTAACCAGTCAACTCCATTACAGTGCAGGGGGCGTGTACAGACCTGCCACACCAAAGGGATCACGCCGGCCGGCCAAGAATATTAATTGCTTTTAAATGAAGTGGAAGTCTCTTTATTGGGTGTCTGGTGTTGGTTTGTTATCTGCGGGGCTGAAAAGGCCGCGCTGCTCTTTGGTCTCGCCGCCTTTGAAAGAGAAACTGACTCTGGATGAGGTCATTGATCAGCGGGGGCTGTATACTCCCAGTGGGTTTTTGTGTGTCCTGCCCCTTTAACTACCGCTATTGTGCTTTTGCCCATTCAATCCTCAATGCACTGCGGTCAATAAACATATTTGTTAATGATGCTTCCTTTCAAATGAAGATTCAGTCCAACGTATGTTTATGGATCCAATTGTTCCAAGGTGTGACTTTTACTTGATAAGCAACTGATGGAGCTCTGTAATGCATTCCTTAGTAACATGTTTTAGAAGTGCGATTTATTTATTCTTTCATTCATTTATTTTTCTAAAACCTCGGATAACACATCGAGCGAGAATCCTCATTTTCAAAGTTGCCGAGGTGCACACACAAGAAGTGAAGGCACAACTAAAATCGATATGCAACTAGAGAGGTGCACGCAGTCGAGGTAACTTCTCCGCCAGGTGTGTCTGCAACGACACAGCGGCTAACCCCTCGTCTAGACACTATTGGGCTGTAAGGCGGCGTAAAACAATAGAACTAAAAAACAAGAGGCAGCGGATGCGGACCTTGCAGGTCGTAGCGGCCCGTTGAGAGTATCCCGGCGGAGAGCTTCGACCAAAAGAGAAGCGATGCAACTCCCTGTAACTCCAAAGTTCTTGAATACAGAATATCTTGTGCTCTTCACTTGCTTGCTAACGTTAACTATCTACTGGTAAGATGTGCTGTATTGGTTTTTGTTGTTGTTGTTGTCGAGGGTATTTGTGTGTCATTTTATAGATCACAAAAGATGAACACTGTCCCATCACAACAGATGCAAATATGATAAACAAATATGAGCACCCTGCACGGCACACCAGGTTTATTATTTTTTCGTGTAGGTAATTCGTCGCCGCCTGGCTGTGACTGAATGCCTTTCCACCAGTAAGCCCTGTCGGCACTACAATGGCTGCTGCAGCTCAAATCATGTACAGTGTGTCCACCTCTCTGGTCCCCACTGAGCTCTGTGTCTGAGTCCTAGCAGGCTAGCTGGGGGAGAGGATGGAGGACATTATCTGTAATTCTCTCTCTCAAAAGGGGCCCAGGCACCAAACAATGCCCTGCTGCTAGACAGCTCTGGAGATGAAGACGGAGCTAAGGTTTCACATCCCCATGAATAAGGTTAGATATTAATCCAGCTAAGAGAAGAAAAAACATGCTACAGGTTGCTTTCTCAGCTTCCTTTGTGGGAGTATTTCTTTGTGTTGCTGTCTGTCTGGCTCCTGAATAGCACCCCTCCACCCCTCCGTTCTTACTATGTCCATTTAAAAATGGCTTCTAAATACAAGCTATTAGAATATATGTGTAGATGAGTAATAAGTTAT
The DNA here is from genome assembly GCF_910589615.1 of Taurulus bubalis. Classification (NCBI taxonomy): domain Eukaryota; kingdom Metazoa; phylum Chordata; class Actinopteri; order Perciformes; family Cottidae; genus Taurulus; species Taurulus bubalis. The sequence continues at coordinate 6,533,992 of NC_136600.1, forward strand.
TAGTTGCAATTACTGGTCATCTATTAGTTTGGTATAATAGACTGATGAGGCAGCGGGCCTTTTAACTTCTGAAGAAGTAATTTGGAAGACAGCCTACCTTTGACAAGGCAAAGAAAGGCTTCCTTTATTCAAGCCATATCTGGCTATTGTACTAACAGACATGTTATAATGGGATTACTAGCGACTACGGCGGACTGATATAATCAATGGTGAACGCATCATTTTGTATGATTAACAGGTACTGGAGATGAAAAGAGATCTTGGCTAGTGAGAGGGCACTTCAAGCAGGATGAATAGGGTGTGGTATACGCATTACACAACCTATATTTCATGTAATTTACTGCATATGGGGAATTGTGGCGCTCTCAATGTTTATTCCAGGTGACTTCAACACATTTTGACCTGCAGAGTTTTAAGAGAGTTTCTTGGAGCCAATGCTCGCCTCAAAATGTTACATCTTGGTCTGTCTGAGGGTGACCTGTGTTTGGCCTCAGATAAATTGGAAGCATGGCCTCCTCTGTACAGGTAGCACTGGTCCTTTGTCAAATAGGATGACAAAAACCTCCATTCACATCCTGAGTATGAGTTTTCCAAGGACACCCCCTTGTTGCCAAACATATCCCTGCCTGAAACCTTTTATAATAAAGAACAATGGCAGCTCCTGTAGTTACCGTGCTTGGACTACTTCTGTTTTTGTCAATTTTTCTCTTCACTCCTCCATTATCTTCAACCCAAGGAGATACTCGTGAATCTGTATGCATTTACGTGCATGACAGATAAAAAGCACATTTGTGTGAGGGTAAACCTGACATAAGGTGCCAGAAGCTTGAACTTCCTGAAGAGCGTCCAAGCTACAACACTACGTTTGTCCCTGAACATAGCGTGGCCAGTCGCTTATGTTGAAGGCCGTGTTGTGCTACACAGATGAACAGGCGAGGTTCTCCATATACCTCTCCACCCTTCAGTCACTGGCTCGAGTTGTGCTTCATGCCTCCTCATTCACCAGCGGCCACAGATGGATCACTGGATTGACACTGGGCCAAATAGCCGGGAACAATATCATCTGTCCATTGGTGGCAGACAAGACAAGTGTATTGCTTTCTTTCCTACCCACTTGTCTCCTCTCTTTATACCTCTGCTTCTTCCTCGCCTGTTGTTTATTCTAATGCGGCCCGGATTGGAGCAGCTGGTGGTGACATGGGGTTGATTATGCTGTTCCCACAGTGACATATTCAAAGGCGGCCGAGGACGGCACCATTGTTGCCTCTGATCTGTGGATGACAGCCCTGCCTGTTGCACCAGCTCCACACTGGCGAGCTCATGGTGAGAGGGAGTTGGGCGTGCGTGCAGAGACGAGTACAGTACATGCCAGGGTTTGACCGATAGGCAACAGGCTTTTGGAGGGATCCGCCAAAGGACTGCTGTTTACCACTGTTTTTGTGCCCGTATTATTTGTCTTTTTTCCAATGCATTTTATAGAAGAAAATACAAATCCTCATACAACTCTTCTCTCACATTCCAAAAAAAACAGAATATGTCAAGATGGCCTTTAAGTGCTCAGGAAAAGTGGACATTTGAACATCTGCGATTCCATGGCGACTGACACACTTCATCTGTTGATGAAGATCATGTGGTATGATTCAAAGCCTCAGAAAAGCTACTAAATGGACCCTGAAGTGGACGCTCTGTTTCTCAGGGGTGTAGCAAATGATATACTCAATCCACCTAATTTTTCCATGTACCAAGAATGATGTCCATATTGGACTATCACTTCCAGTGTCCATATAGTAGTGAGTCTCGCAGGAGACAGGAGTTCATGTCCTGTCCTTTTTAGTTAATGTTTGCCACTTTATTAATCCTAACCACAATATTTCTCTAACTTAACCAGGAGTTTTAGTTGCCCAACCCTGTTCTTTATTGTTTGACTTCTCTTGTCGCTTTTCCCCAAACATTCTCTTCCACATGGAAACGTTCTCAAACCCCCATCCCCTTGTGTTATCAGACTGTTCCTGCTCCATGCAAAGTACTCACAGACACATACACACATATACGCATACACAGTTCATACATACAGTATATATTAACCCGGCAGCTCTAGTCTGTTTAAAAGCATCTAGGACAACACTGTGCACACAAGCAGAGAAGAATAGTGGAGCTAGTCACTAAGTCAGTCCGGCGACTTCATCGAAAGGCACAGTTTGGATCATTCGGTCGGTAATTGCTACCCACAAGTGAGCCACTCCACATGAATGGAAGTGCAGTAAAGCGTCAGCCGGCATGATCAGTGTCTGCTTCCAGGTAATAGACCCCCCCGCCCCTCCATCCCTGCTTCTCCTGTTGTGTGAGAGGATAAAAGTGGTGGGGGAGAGGGCTTTTGCAGAAAGGGAAGGAGGAGGGGAGACGATATAGGCAGTCCATAATTACCTGTAATGAGACTTTTGTCTTGGAGCATTATAGGGATGTTCTTGAAGTCAGCCCGGAGGTGGTTTTCAGATGGAGGAAGAGCGGCACACGCCTCAAGTCCCTTCATAGCCCATCTCATCCATATGTGCAGTAATACGTAATTACTGAAGTCTCATTGAAGTCCATGTAGAGTATTCTCCCTCTCTCTTTTTTGAGGCGGATGAATACCCGCCACTCGCCTATTACACAAAGTGACACTCCTGGAGATCCATCCAACGTGTCATCTCAATCTTCCTCTTCAGCCCTACTCGTTCCTCTCGTTCCTCTCCTCCAACCCCCCCTCAGTTTGAGAAAACAGCTGGCACTCTTTGATGTCTGACTGGCCTCGCACTAGGTCACCTCCACTGCTGCATCTGACAGGGTATCTATTCATGCTATTCTCAGGCCGCAGAAATCATTTTATATGGCACCATGCTGTAAATATCCATCGCGGGCTCCCTGCGACGCTTCCTGACACCTAAAAATTGATAGCTCTCGACTAGAGACCAAAATTACAGAAATGCTTTGACTCTTTGGGCCATTGAACGCCATCTTTCTATATCTGCCAAAAGGATCCAGAGATTACTCTTCGGGATAAAAGAATCCACCAAAGTCATCTCCGCGTACATCCTATATTTGTTTAACATCTTCTGCAGGATAATTCCAGTTCATAACAGGAGTTTTATATTTGTAACTGTAGTCATTATTTATGCTACTTTTGATCCTCGGCAAGGCAAGAAACAGGCGTTTACACACGCAAGTGGCTAATTTAGCCAGATGGACTTAACCGGTTATTCCCAACCGCCACAAGGTCACAAACTGGCTAAAATGCTGCCAGTATATTAATGCTGATTATTAATCCTATAACTTCTTCTGTCCTCATCCCCCACATAGCCTCATGATCTGCGTGTGCTGTGCCCACGTTACTGTAGCAACTGGCTGGTTACCATTATTTAGGAGCAAGCGAGAGAGTTTCCTAGTTTTGAAAAGGTACGGAAGATGAAAGGTCTAACATCATTTCCAAACATTCTTCTTAGGGCCTAACCTTTATATACATATCTTGAAAGGTCAGCAGTGGTTTTTGATCCTTCTTTACTGAGATCTTATGTTGCTCGAGAACCTTTCTGAAGGTCGATGGTGTGAAAAAGGTGTTCCAGAAGACTGAGCAAGCACAGTGGGTCAAAGTTGAACTGGGAAATCCGTCTGTAAACTGAAATCGATGTGTACAATAATTTTACCGCTTGACTTCCGTTAGACTTATTTGCGCAATGTTGCGATATGTTTCCAGATTTCACTATTTCTCCACTGTTCCTGTTGGCCTTTTGGTGTTTGACAGGAAGTCTGCAGTGGGTCTATTGTCGCTTTTTAGAGCTTGCTTCCTTCAATAATACTAAAACAATGAGCTGAAAATTGCTAAGATGGCTGCAGAGTTGGTGATAATTTTCCGTGAGCTTGTTAAAAAAAGAAAGAAGCAGTTTTCACATTGCATATTGTATATTTCATTATTGAGATAAAAAAAGTGCAGGTGAAAGTACGATGAAGAACATCTCAGCTACAAAGAGTAGTTTTTTCTGTTATGGATGGTTATTATTATTGTATTATATGCAATCCATTGAATGGATATCAGAATGTAAATGTGCACATTTTCATAATGAGCCCTGAAGTGCACACATACATTTATGTTTCGATCTGTGTTTTCAAGAGCTCATTTCCTCTTCATGTGAACACACGTCTATGCTTTCTCCCTCAGCTCATCAACTTGTTTTCAAGGCCTTCACTTCTTGAACACCATTAATAAATCAATGGAGCGAAAAATTCTGATAAGATGAATTGTAACGTTATGAATGCCATAAGAAGAGTGCCATAATTTGACCAACTAGGAAAAAGTCACACACTTGATATTTATCTTAACTCGAAAATCGAGATGAAGGGCTTAATCTTGATGTTTTTTTTGTGTGTAAGTATAACGGATCTGTCTGCCATCTTAACGCTGCTGCGGTGAAAAAACACCACAGCAGAGGCATTTGATAAAAAAAAAAAATACAAAAGCAATGATCAGGTCACCAGTGGGTACTTACTTAAACTTAGCTCTTAGGTGGGGTTGAAGGGAGGTGTTTTGATGTGTGTCTGGTTGTGTGGTTTGAGTTCTTGAGACTTACAAGACTTTCTGTTGTCATGGCGAAAAAATAACCCTTGGTGGCGGCACGTGCTTAGACTCACACACACACACACACACACACACACACACACACACACACACACACACACACACACACACACACACACACACACACACACAAACAAAACAGTTGTGCGGGTGGGCCTTGTCATTTGTCCTGCTTGTTTTTCTTTTGATTGCGGGAAGTTGCGGTGCAACTCTCAATGCACGTTTGGCGAGTGAGTGTGTGTGCCATGTGGATCCGTTCTCAGTGTCCACTCGGCACTGGGACTAATTTGCATTCCTTTGTGTATGAATAAAGGACACCTATTCTGAGGACAGAGTTTACCAGCTGCCATCCAGGACTAGTCCTTATTAGAGCCCTGCTGTTCCTCTGAGAACGCCAGCACATGTTCAACACACGCTGCCGCTCACACACGGGCATGCACACACGCACACACACACACTCAAGGACACGTGCACCCCCACAGTCATAATCTATTCATACACAAATGAAAACACACCAACACAGATGCGGAAGGAGAAACAAACACACACTTCACATTGAGACACTTGCAGAGGGTTTGTGAGCACCAGTGGTAATATCTGGAGGTATCAATGAAAGGGCAAAGGTCACTGTCCGACACACGTCAGTTTATTTTGTTTCTTTTAAATAAATCTTATGCAATACAAAGGCTTTTTGTGCTGACAAAAAGGTAATAATGCTCAGATAAGTAATACAGGTTTAAATCACAGTAGCCGGTAGATCTTGCTGACTCATTTCAGTTTTCGTTGCCTGCACAAACTCAAACGTAACTCCTCGACAGACTGGTTTCATGTCTCTACATCATCTGCCCCAGTCAGTGATTTGTATTCTATTTGGAGCGCACATATGGGTCACTTTTCTCTCCCACCTCAATAATAATTACAGCTGAAATTCCCTTCTGTTTTTGCGGCCAACTTGCCGTCCTAACTTCCGTACAGAGCAACAAACGTATGTGTTTAAGAGGATCAATTAATCTTTTTTCAGCTCAGTATGTAATTTGACATCTACAGGTCTTATGTTTTGAGCCATGTTATTAAGCCAACATGTATTGACATTTTGACACATTTTTAATTTGTCAAAATGTGTCAAAGATTTGCTATTAGCTATTAGCAGGTCCTGCTTGCGATGTATCCGTGGATGTACACACAACAATCACAGGATTAATGTGTTACTGAAAAAAGGACTCAGACATTTAAACAAATACGATCAACAATAAAAAACATCCCGCTGCAGTAAAATTAAATGTTTTCTAAAATGACTCTGATGGTTGGAAACACTGCCACCTTCGTCCACAGGGACCGCCAAAATCTTAAAGTATCTTTAAGTAAAACATAAAAAAATAAAAAAAGTTCCACATTCTATAGAAAAAAAGACTTACTCACAGTAAAGAGATTAAATGTAATTCGTTACTTCCCAACACAAGTCCATTCGAGTGAAAAAAGCAAAACAACTGCTGTATTTGAAAAAGGAAGCAGAGGTCCTTGTTACTTTTAACATGTTCCGGATCAGAAGTAATCTGTTGATGACTCAAACGAGAGAAGGATATTCTGATACCTCCTCAGATCGATAAAACACAATACAGGCAAGAGCAAAGGTTACTGGTGTTTGGTTTTGCGACTATTTCATTAAAAAAAAGTAATTTATGTGTTGACATGTGGGAAAACTGCAAAGGCTCTTTAAATGTAGCACTTGAAAGCCCAAAGTAAAAAAGAAAAGTAACAAAATAAATCAAATAAAGACAACATTGTGGACAAGAGAACAAGAGGTTACCCTTCGTCTATGGCCCTTCATGTCGATTCCTACTCTGTGGCCCCACCAGTGAGGCAAACAGAGGTCATTTTAAACACCATTAAAACTTAATTTCTCACTGAGAACACCTTGACTCTTCCAAAGGGAAGACAATATTCACTATTTTTCATTCAGAATGCAGAGACTTGAAACTTGAATTAAAGTATGATGAAAAAGACATCTTGCAATAAAGTAAACCTACGACTATAACATTTACATAATGCACAAGCATTCTTCTTGCACTGAGGATTCGTGGAGAAATTGTTGAATTGCTAAATAAATTCGTAACCTTCTGCACATTGTTGCCTTCTTTGTCTGTGCTCACCTTAATGGTCTGTCCTTGGATTGTAAAAGTAAAACCTGACATTTCATCAATAACAAAAAACTTAAAAAATATATTATAAAAATCAGGGTCTTGTCAAAACTTTATGTACAGAAACATATAAATGCTTTTGTCTTTAGCAAGCCGGGCTACTGCAACGAACTGTTCACAGGTCTGTCTAAGACAGCAAACGGACGGCTCCGGCTGAGAGTCAATGCCTGGGTTCTAACGAGGGACAAAAGGCCCAGCATATACCTACCAGTTTCTCACAGATCAACTTAAAGATGCTATTGCTTGTCCATAAATCCCTCAACGGTTTCAGTCCAAGATACTTATCAGACCTGCTGTCCCATTTCGAACCTTGCAGACCTCTCAGGTCGGCTGGATCGTGGATCCATGGCTTTTCCCAGAGTCAGTCAGAACTAAAAAGGGCGAAGCTGCTCAAATGTGGGACAATTGCTAGAAGAGTTATGACAACTGAAATTAAAAAATTCAAATCCAAGTTAATGACCTACTACCTGCTTTTAGTTGTTGTTTTACTCTTTGTGCTTTTGCCTGCTTGCTTTTGTTGTTTTCATCATTTTGTTTCTTGTGCTTTTAAAGCCCTTTGGGTAGCTGCATTGGCCTTGTCTTGCCTAAAGCCTTTTTCATTAGGTTTCTGAATTTAAAATTGAAATTTGACCGTATGTTGGCACACACCGTGTCTTGTCTTGTTGCACAATAATATAAAAGTAAGTATCTTGCATGCTAAAGGGTTAGGATTAGTACATACCATATGCTTTATAGTGTTAGTATAAAGAGAGTGAGAGAGGAAAAATGTATTTCAACATACTGCACGAGTTTCCTTGGGAAATGTGTCCATAAAAAGCAAACTGCTGCACATGGCACCTTTAACTTTGAATTGTCAGTGGTGATTGTCAGTAGCACAATTCTGATGTGCTTGTGTTATGGAGAGCTGCAGTAGGAGGTCTATCAGTGTCACTTGCTGCCACTCCTCTGAATGTAGATGAGTATTAGATTAGGGGCTAATTTGGGGTATAAAAGAAGAAACAAATTGTTCAATTTGGGCTAATTAGAACAGAAAAATGTAGCCGCTGACCAGCTCGGCCTTGGCTTGAATACCTAATTACAGAGTGGAAAAATTATCCAGCCCGCTCCAATATTACAGTCAGGTTTAACAAACAGACTCTGACCCTGACATCTGAGGGACGGACTCTCAATTTGTATATTTTATGCTTCTGATATAAAGCATCCACACTTCACGCCCTCCTGAGCTCATGCAACACGTGTGCCAGTGTGTGTGTTGTGTGTGTGTGTGTGTGTGAAGTGGTTGCTGATATTCAGATCCTTATAATGTGTTTCTCAGCCAAAATCATCCCACCATTGTTTGAGCTTTCTTTACGCCTTTCTTTTCACCAGTTCTCCTTTATCTATTTTGCATTAATTGTATCTCTCTTAATTGTTCATCTGTTAAATAGAGAGTTAGTGTGGCGCACGACAAACGAGGAACCACAACGACACTTCAGAAAATGTTGCACACAAGCTAACTGCTACACTTCAGTAGGCGGTAACAAAATGCAGCTTTTGGTGCTTAATCAAAAATCATTTGAGAAACAAAAGATGTGCTAATTGTGTTTGTTATCACACGCTCAACAATTGATTCAGACATGCGGGTCAGTGAAAAGCTGGAGATGGAGTGAGCGAGCGAGAGCAAACGTGGAGTAGGACACGAAAAAGAAGAGAACAATTGGCATTTTAATCCTCTGTCGGTGCTTCCAATTTGTCAGAAAACAGTGTGAATCTCTGAGGTTGTGAAGAAGGATGTCGTTGAACAACCTGCAGCCCCTCAAAGCGGTCATGCATCTCACAGGCGCAACCTCTCTGAGGGCCGAGAGGTCCGCAGCTGCAGACGTGCTTCAACAATGTTTTCTGTACAGCTCAGAGGACGCCACAGAAATGTGACTTTTGTTTGTTACACGTCTTTTAAAGAAATCAAAATTTGAAGGACTACTCTGAAGGCTTTTTCTCATACAATTAGCCTTCTCCGAGTAAAAGAACATTAAAAAAATGGCTCACAGGTCACAGAACAAATGGATACTGGTCATCCAAGAGTCATGTCCGGCTGCCTGAAGCGTCCCTTGCATTATTAAATACAAGCCATCACATAGAAGAGTTAGAATTTGTCCTGCTACAATGCACCGAGAAAGAGATTTTTACCTTGTGGCGACACCAAGGCTGCAAAAGATTCATTAGAATCCCTCAATCCAGATTCATGTAATTAAAGATGATCTTTGAACCATCACTGAGAAGAATGCAAATGGGAGGTAGTCATTAGGCTAAACCTATTCTTCTATTCACAAGCTAAAGGTGATATGAAACCATGTGGTAAATAGACTTTCCTCGGCTCTGATTTTTTTTCTTCTCTCACCATTACTCCGATTGTGGGATACTCCTAGCTGAGAGAGAGGCTATGTAATGGAGTATGACCGCTGTCACAATACAGACAACAGAAAGGCTTGGTGAAAAATGTAATTTCCCCTCCTCTGTGGAGCTGCAGCAAAGGGGGAGGAAAAAATGAACCGGGCAGAATTATTTGCCTGCAACTACTAGAGCTTGTGGTAATTACTATAATGATGTCTCCAAGTCAAGGCACAGCCAGTGCCGCGATCACATAGAAGCTGATCAGAAAATACAAATTTCAGGGGGCACACAAGGCATCTATTGTCATCTCATTAATACACACTAAATGAGGAGAAATGACAGCAGGGCCCTTATCGGCCTTTCACAAATATGAAGTGTGGTAAACATCTTTGTTTTTATTACATTCTTATAAATGATACTGAGGCTTGTAGGTCGACATAATATATTTTGTATTCTCTCTACAAATCAAATCACTTGTGTGACTGATATAATAATTACTGTATTTTCTTTCACCACAGCTCTTTTACTGCCATCCTGTTTTCTGTATTTATAATCAGAATTTTAGTGGTTTTTATTACTTGAGTTTTCAATTGATAATGACACACCTATTAAACATATCAGGCTATTTGTTCGTGTGGACTTTTTTTTAACACTTCATTGCTTCAAATTTGAGTGTATTCTTTACCAATATCACAAACCCGACAGCATGGAAAAGGCTTTGACACAGCATTTGAGATCATATTGGATGAAAAAAGTAACAGAAAATAAACAGTTAAATTAAAGTTAAATGATTAAATAAAACAATTAAGAAAATTAGTTTTTTTGAGAATATTATGTTTTGTTTGACAGGTAAGCATCTTCCACTTCAACATTCTTAGCATGAACATTTATATAAATATACAACAGAAAGAAAACCTGCATGAATGGATGCTCTAATGTGTCTGTTAGATGTTGAATGCCAGTTAATGGTAACGGTTAGCTGGCTTCAAACTAGTTTTAACTGGCACGTGAAAATGTCAAGCAACCTGCAATATGAATGTAATTTAAATAAAGCAGTTAGGTGGGACACCAAGCAGCACATGGTATTTGCAGTAATGTAGAAAGGTAACTTATTTCAAGAATGTAGCCAGGCTAACGTTAATGCTGGCTAACAATAGCTAGGAGCTCGATGCTTCGTCGGTTATCCCTCATTTTACTAACGCTACATGGACATTGGTTGTATAATTTAATGATGTGTAAACAAAGACCTGGCTACATAGCTATTAGTCAGAGGTTTTGATAAGTGGGGCTCTGTTTTTCTGTGTTCAGTGTGTCTGAGTGCTTGTTTCTCAGATTGGCAGAAGAATAACTACCTTACTACGTCCAATCTCCCAAACAGTTCCTAGTAAAACAATATAATTACAAAATACTGTATCTTTTAATCCCGTGTCCAGGACACCAGCTCTGCACCTAAAATAATTTTCACAGCAGGCCAGTCAAGAAGCTATGAAAAAAGCAGCAGATCTTCCCCTTGATGATTTTTTTAAAGGTTTGCATTCAATTAATTGGTTATTGTTAATCTATTAACCTGCATCTGGACCATTATGATTATTACATATGATTTAAAACGTTGTCTGTGATAGAAAATAACCTTTAAATGCCAACCAGAGTTCCAGATAAACATTTATAACACATCCTTTCAAAACTAGAGTTGTTCTCAAAGTGTAGGAAAATGGATTTTGGGAGAGCGGAGATACGGAGGATGTAATGTGAAGTAACTAGGCTTCCCCAAGGAAGACAAACAGTGCCTTGTGACCGAAAGCAATTTCATTGTGACTCTGCAACTGGCCCGAGAAGACATGGTGGACATGCAGGGACATGCTGATGTGCACAGATGTTCCCCCTCATATCCACAAGCGTGTGACCACAGTCACTGGTTCGCCCTCGCCCGGCGCCCGCTTACGCAGCTTGCCTCTTGGTCCTTCCGCATTACACACTGCCCTGTTTGATTCTGATGGGCCCTGAAAGCCAGGAGACATACGTGGCTGTAACAACATCAATGCGCTTCGCCAGGTTTTCAAGTCAGAGACATGTCTTATTATAATTACTACCTATGTGTATTATTTATTTTGCTACAGAGAGACAAATCGTCACGGTGGTTTCTCGTGTTTGCCTCTCCTCCCTCCCATCCTCCCTCTGTCCTGTCCTCCTTTCCAGTGCGGGAGTGGAGGGGAGAACACAGTTTGGGAAGAAGGCAAGGACGGTGGTGGTGCTGGGAGGGGGGGCAAGGGGGTAATGGTGGGGGCAGCAGTGATCTGCAAATCATTTATTTACGTTTGGCATCTGCATAATGAGGCAGGGAGCCAATGGCGGCCCTGGCTGGCTGGAGACAGGGTGGCATGCCTTCAGTTTTAATGGGCACAGTGAGGAAACTTCCAATCCTTCTTGACATTTCTCATAGCAAAATAAACGTGCTCTGGGTCAGAGTGTCTATTAGGAAGATAAGAAACGAACAAGTCAATTATACTTCAATGACTGCATAGCCAGGGGACCTCATTAACATGATCAGAGAGGACCATGCTGCAGCAGCCCTCTCCTGTGTGTAGCTCCTGATTAAGTTGTGGAAGAATGACATGGCCCTTTTTTTTCCTGCTTTATGGAGAAAAACACAAAGACGTAAATATATTCAAACATAAGCAAGTACAAACACACACACACACACACACACTCGGGTCCGCGTAGACACGCAGTGTGTGTCACAGACGCGCGTGGCAGACATCGCCAGGACACCGTGTCTGGCCAGCCAGCCAGAAATTGTTGACACAAAAAAAAAAAAAAAAAAAAAAAAAAAAAAGTGAGAGGCACACATTCCATCAGGGGTTGTTGGGAGGTTTTATCTGCTGATGGGGTCACGGAAGTAGATGCTTTGGGAAAAAAACATTTGTGGCAGGGGATGTTGCGAGCTGTCATGCACAGCCTGGACGCATGGCCTAGGGTAGCGAGTGGAGGGTGGGTGGATGGGTTCGGGAGGAGGGGAGAAGGGGGGGTGGGTAGCAGGCGAGCAGGCGCGAGCAGAGGCGGAGGTTTAAAAAAGCAGAGCCTGGGGTTTGGTGGGCGGAGTGGTGCATGTGCTCCCCACCCCCCCTTTTCCTCGGCGCTGGCTTGTTTTTTCAGTGAGGACACTGTTGACGTTGATGGGATGAGTGCGGACAGGGTACAGGAAGCACTGGCTTGTCTTTTCTAGTGCTTGCATAGTGTGCATCATATCCAGCCACTGCGCGGCTAAGGCTCTAATTAATTAATTCAAGCGCTTATCTGGACCAGTGGGGATCGATCAGCAGTCGTCTTATCAGTGAGAAGTGTTGGCTACACTACTTTTGACTGGAAGGAAAACATTCTCCCATCCAACAATTCCAACTGTGTGATACCCGGTCCGTGGCTTCTTTTTGCTGTTGTACATGTATTTTGAGGGAGGCAAAACAGTTTTCTTGTATGATATACAAACAATGACAATACCTTTTTTTGACTTTTGACATTTTAAGTGTTAACAGTTTATTTCCAGGGAACCTATCTAAATCAGATGTCGAGGTGAGCGCTCTACAATGAAAGACAAAAAATGTAGATGGAGAAATAGAAATTCTCTTCCACCACTGCACATACAGAAATTATCCTCTGCTCAGCTGTACTTAGAAATGGATCTAACGGGGCTGATTTATATCAATCGGCCAATTGGCATCCTCATCAGAATCAAGCTTGTTTGCCGCCTGTTTTAGATGCTCGCTCGTTTGCATGTTTTTGCGTGTGACCACGAATAAGAGACGAGACAGTAACGAGCCTTTGTCCACAGGCACACCAAGCACACACACACGCACACACACACACACACACACACACACACACACACACACACACACACACACACACACACACACACACACACACACACACACACACACAAAGGCATCCCACTAGGAAAGGTCCCGGACATGCTCACATATATTGCTCCCTGAAACATGAATGATTTGATTATTTGATGACAGCTTATTTCTTAAATCTGTTTCGGCACCATATGTGTCTAATATGCAGCTCGTCCGCCATATGAATGCCTTGCCCTGGGGTCTACCGGAGGCCAGTGCAGTTTTTCAAACCTGGAGGGAGGATTGGCTTGTGAACTCAGACATGCATACTGCGCTGTGCAAAAGCGCATCGGACTGGATTCAAGTGCATGTTCAAGGAAACATCTTCCTATTGCAGGGCTCTCTCTCTCTCTCTCTCTCTCTCTCTCTCTCTCTCTCTTTTATTATGAATTAATAATGCTGCTTAAGGCTGTAAGTTTTTTTATCTTGGCCCTAGCAAACCAACCAAATCAGGCAGAATAAATCTATGGAAAGCCTCTCTTTCATTATTTCCATTGCCCTCCTGAGGAAGTACTCTCGTTATCATAATTGGTTCCCTAGTCTTTGCCCCGGCAGAGATTTGAAAACATGACAATGCTTCACGATTCAAACTAACTTTAACCAGCTTTGCAACCTGTGTCTCATCACTCTTAATGGCTCTTAAGTTGATCTGACTGCATGACCTGAATGATAAGCCATGGCAGACTGTCCTTACTGTTGGCAAAGACCTCACATTAATTGAAATGATTCCTACTTCTTACAGAATGCCTTTTCTATCGGCCCTGATGCATAGAAATATATCATTACATTCATATCAGTATATATATATATATATATATATATATATATATATATATATATATATATATATATATATATATATATTTATACATTTTTATTTTTATTTTTATTTATATATATATATATATATATATAAAATGTATTTTTATTTATACATTTTATATATACATTTTTATATTTAAATACATATTTTATAAATATCTATACATATATAAACATATACACAATTATAATTAGTTTAGTGCATGTCATATTTTGCCATATTTCTACTAATCTGCACCACATGGCAACAGATTTGCTATATTTCATCATTTGCAAAAAAATAGATTAACATGATCTTTTTTATCCTATCTTATCTGATAATATTATTCATACAGCATTTCTGACTGTGATTAGCATCAAAAAGACAAACAATATTAGAATAATGTAATCCAGCCATTAATGAATTGTATTTTATGTTAATGTGGTTTGTATATAGCCTCCGGGGCTTTCGGTGACGCTGGAGGTCACAAAGGTCAGGACATTGAGGCCGCACCAACTTGCTCACTCTAACGAGGTGAGGAGTGTCCGTCTCTCATTCACACCTCGTATGAGGAAGAACCTGACAGCTCGCCATCAGAAACCACTTGACTGCGGGGCAGGGTTATTATCGCAAACTGAAACTGAAACAAAAACAAGCATTGAAAAATAAAGTAAAGTGAAACTAAATAAAAAATAAATCCTATAAGAACAACTTGATAATAAAATATCGCTATAAAAGAAAGGAGTCTGATGGGGTCCAGCTGGGGTCGGGATGTAATTACAGGCGAAACCTTTTCTTGTTCATTCAAAAGATTTAAACATTGTGACCAATTTCTACACAGTTCTCCAACCACATTTGTTGTATGCGTATGTATAGCTACATTCTTCTGAGAGAGTTTACCGTGGCCAAAACTAAAATACTCACAGAAAACCACCTGTAAAATGAAACAATTCTGAAGTACGAAATTATCTAAACTGCAGTCTGAAAAAATGACCGAGACTACAATAAAATAAAATTAAAATAAAAAAAATTCATGTATTATTGTTAGAACCTTGTTGTATTATAACCTTGTTGCGGTGATATCAAATGACTAGTTTAAAGAAATAGATAATTTTACTGAACTGTAAACTGAAAAGACTGGCTCCAAGAAATGCATTTGACCTCAGGAGTAGTCACACTCATGTAAACACATGCGTTCATATAGAAGCGTACCATACAGCAACCTTGTCTCCTAAACATTACGTTCCCAGAACTAATATGCATGTTCAATTATGTTGACTGGAAACGTATTTGCACCTTCATTACGTTTGAGTTTGACGTTTTGTGAGAACTCAAACGTAATGAAGGTGCAAATATACGTTTCCAGTCAACGTAATTGAACATGCGTATTAGTTTTGGGGGAACATCATTTTTAGGAGACAGGGTTGCATACAGTGGAAGGCATTGTAAAGTGGTATTGACAAATTGCATTAAAAATTAAGAAATTGGCTGGACAAATTGGCTTTTTTGATTATTTTTCGGCTCCCTCAAAGAACTTTTGCCAACAATTGATACTGGCCTTGCTAATTCTCCACTTCTGAACAAAATCAATTCATGAGCTACGACGGAGGTCACTCTGTGGTCTTGGGCTACAAGTCTTCCTTTATCTCACTGCAAATAAAGCTCACTGCCACTTCAAGGTTTGTACCACAACAACATTTCCAGAGGGGAAAACTACAACAATAACACATTCAGATTCTCACTTTTGACAACCGGCGAAGACGTTTGCCGGTAACCTGGTAGCACTTGGAAGTTTAGAACGTCCCCTGGGCCCTGTTTCTCGTACCTGGCTAAACAAAGTCAAGCAAATGTCCTAATCTCCATCTTAAATTAGCGAGATGATTGACATCATCTGGGTTTCTTCACGGCTGATCCGCTGAAATTTGAAGTGCTTCATCACCCAAATCAATCAGATTATATTTACGAATAAATATATACTTATGAGGATATATGTACTGTATGCACATATGAATCATGCACTATGTATGTGTGTATGAGTTTGAATATGTGTATGGGCGGATCAGTATGTATGTATTATTCATAATCAGAAATTCAATCAATTGAAGCAGTGAAAATAAATAATGTGTGATTCTCTGTATTCTCATCACGATCACCTTAATCATGTTCTACAATAATGATATGTATGGTGTACTAAGAGCACTGTCATATAATTATGAGTGCTTTCAACACATCCATAAGTTTCTGAAGCGGTAAATAAACTTAAGAACAGCGGCATGCAGCGGGTGATAGTCAGGTGATAGCAAAATCTATATCGGCGCGTACAGGAAGTCATGATAATGTAAAGGATGGATCCTGGCGATCTGGAAGAACTCTCTCCCTATGAAACTAATATAACTAATATCAATGAGGAAGTGAGCTGTTTTTTTGTCCGTGGGAGTGGCCAGTTTATCCAGTGAAGTTCAGTAAGCCTGCCCGGGAGCAGGTTTAAATTTTTGAATGTGTTGCTGTGGTAATTTATCTAAGCTTGCTTCGAGAAACCGAGAAAGCCTGACCTACGTCATATTATCCTGACAATTAGCCCGCTAACTCAGTAAGCCAGGTACGAGAAACAGGGCCCAGCTCCCTCAGAGATAACGCCAGCTGCGCCCTCACAAGACGTGCAGCTATGGTTGACTTCATTCCTCCCAGAGCCTCTCATCAAAGCGGAAAAGGAAGACGACAGAATTCATTCACCTTAAATGCGAAAGAGAAACACAGCACTTTATCTTGACATGTGAGAAATAAACACGCAGGCAGAGAAAATTCAGATGTACCAAACACCCAAAATCACCAGCAGGAATTAATGTGTGTCTTTTTTAATTTCTTTTTGACACAGACTTTCCATTTGGATCAGCGGCTTGTCAGTGATTGTTTAACGCTGCTTGTTACTGCGGGGAACCGACGCGTTTAACGTTCATCCCTTCAATAACTCCTTTTGTCTGGAACAGAGCACAGCACGAGTGCCACTACGCGCTCTCAGGGCAGGTTGTTTTCATCTGCCTCCTCAGATAACAGAAGACGACTTTATTAGACTCAACAACGCTGCTAGTTTAGGAGGATTATGGCTTTTATTTTGATATGAACAATTAGCTTTTTGTGGTTTGCAAAGAGACAGCTGATTAACACATTAGCTGCACCAAATATAATGTTTCCAAAGATACCAAATGTGTGTGATCAACATTTTGGGACCTGGCTGCAGGATTGTTGGGAAAATGGGGTGTTCAGGATTTTGGGGGCGGGTGCAATTAATCAGTAATTTGAATAGTAAAATATAGGCCTATGCCTCTAGCCGACACATTGTATGGACTACTGAGACGTAACACCTTTTTTTCCTGAGCAATCATAATAAGCACAGCTACGCAGTCCGGATCAATGAACGCGAGCCTCCAACATCCATTCAGTGCACAAGATTTTACCCACAGTCTGATAATGAGCAATGACGCCAGCTGCCACGAATATTTGTACTCTTCCAAGTTGGCATACTGGACGATTCTTGAACAAGTTATTTAACAAAGTGGGAGGCGCCGCTTCTTCCATGACGTGAAACCTCCCGAGTAAAAAGTTTGAGCGACGTCGGCGCACTCCAGCAGCTCGGCACCACGAACTGCATCAACAGCACTGAAGTACAGACGGTAAATTGAAAAATACTGGATTGTTCTGCTGCTAAAAATACTTAAAATAACAACTAATTATGTTCATCATTATTGGGCGGTGACTGGAGGGGAGAGGACAGGATGCCAGCAAGAGGCGAGCAGAGGTTAACCAGAGCGAGCCCGGTCCCTAAATGCTGACTCAAGTGACACCACGTGAGGCAATTTATTAGCCTTTTGATGAGACACTATTTTCACGCTGTCTGGGTCGGCCTGTGCTAACAAGGACAGCAGCCATTGTCTCTGCAGTGAACAGAAACAATCAAAAATGTAGTCTAGTCTACCTCCACTCGACTGAGTTTTTCATGGAACTTTTACATCCTAGCTTTAAGACCTGATTTAAGACCAAAAGTAAAAAAATAATAAAGCAAAAATGATATCATAAAAATCTGTTTTCTGAAGAAACAAATGAAAGTGTTGGAGAGTCAAGGGTACTTTGAAATCTCACTCTGTGTATGTGTGTGTCTATTGAGAGACGGTGAGATGCTCCGCTCCCAAACATCCATTTGCCCCTGAAGGCTAAAACAGGTCACAGTGTCAACATGCTTATTTGAAGATCAGAGCCTGCTAGAATGTTCACACTTCCCCACGTGCTGGCTAATTGGCCATAATTGCCTCATTAACTGGTCAGTGATTTCTCTTTAATTATTCATGTTTTTTTGTTTCCTCCCACCCCCTGACCCCCCTCCATATTGTTAGCTGGAAAGACAGGGCCTGTTTGGAGTGCCATGTTGAATAAAGTGCGCTGGGATGGGATCCAATTAATATCATGAGCTGAACCCTCATACAGACGAGAAAGACTGGAACCTAAACAGGGACATTTCCCCAGGACATTATTAAATCTGATTACATCAGATTTAATTTGAGCAATGGTGCCTGCAGGGTATACATTTGTCTTTAAGGTATACATGTTAAATCATTAAGCATCCTCTAATCCTAAATTACTCACCTGTAAATGTCCTTGTGTGAGCTGGAAAGATGGATACTAAAACATTCAAAATGTCATTAATTTGACTATTATTCAATTGACTCAGATGTAGTTTGAATGAGGGAAACATTCTTAGAAGTAATACTGCAACTTCTTTGAAAGACAATATTGATACAACATCCCATTCGTCTTTATAGTATTAGTGTAGAATCTGAAGTCTCACGATTAATTAATTAATTAAAACTAACTGGCTACATACTACTAAGAATACTTGAAAAAGAAAAAAAGCATGAACCTTTACGTACTGAGCATATTTAAAACAAGCTGGACATAATGCGATTCACAAAATTAATAAAAACATAAAGACAGTAAAACATATCCAGTAAAGGGACGTTTGTTACTGTAAGTGTTAATGATATCCATGCATTAATCTATTTATTCTTTTTCCATAAGTGCTGGCTCTTATTGAGTGTCAAGACGGTTGGAACTCATCCCATCATGCACTTGTTTGATGGATGACAAACGCCATCACCGAATCTCTATCACGCGAAATAAACACATTGACAAATGCACACACCTGGCTTGGTTATAACCGGGCACCAGTTATTTTAACTATTCATACTTCACTTGCAAATGTCCACGCAACTTTGCGCTCCTACTAACAATACAACTCTGAGGGAAACATTATGCGTTTCCCTCAGAGTTGTAGTCCACTATACTACTTACTTTAAAAAACACATTATAAAACATGATACACTGTAATAGATAAAGCTGCTCAACAGTATATCAAACTGTTAAAATAACTTCCATATCGACTAAGTAGTAAACTGCAACGTTAACACTCTTAATGTCTTGTCTGGTTAAATAATAAAGGTTGAATTGAAAATATATATATATAAAGCAATAATAATCTAATGATATAATAAATGATTGTAAAACAGTGTTGTGATATTGTGGTATACTTAGCTGAACAAATACTACGTAAGTAACATTTTCAATGGAGGACTTTTACTTTTATGAAGTATTTTCACTGTGGTATTGCTACTTTTACTAAAGTAAAGGATTGCAACGCATCTCTCACCGTTGACAATCACAATGGAGAACACAAACCCCACATACGATGGACAAAAGGTCAAGACTCAGACACAGGGCCTTGTTATAGTGCATGTTAAGGTATTGTATTACCTAAAACCTTGCCCATGCATAACCATAAACAAAAGGTGAAAGGTCTCTCTCTTAAACCCACACCGCTTCAGTCAATGATCAGTCTAGAAGTGTGAGGTTTGTATGACTGCTTTTTAGCTGTATTTCCAGGCCTGAAGAGTCCTCTGATCTCTTCATCCCCCACCTCTCTCTCTCTCTCTCTCTCTCTCTCTCTCTCTCTCTCTCTCTCTCTCTCTGTCTGTCACTCTGATAGCCTAATAGCTCCTCTCTTCCTTGGTAGTCCTATAAGTATCTCTGTGCCAAGGACCTTCGGATCCTATTACCCAAGGCTAGTCAAGACTCTTGAAATTGTAACCTTATGATCCTCCAGGCCAAACTTAATGGGACACCAGAGTCCTAACCCGCCCCAACCAGCCCAGTGGATTACTGCTACTCGGATCCGATCACATCCTGGCCCGTCACAGAGGCCCTTCAGACCAACTAACTGCAAATTTGAGGCGGCACCTCTTGGCCCAAGACCTGCCCGAGTTTACCCATAGCCCCAGGTCGTGTGGCCACGCTGACCAGCCTCTGTGCCCTCGGGGAAGTGAAACAGCAGCAGCAGCGAGGGAGAGAGCGCCCGACCGACCCAGAAAGACCAGCACGGTCAGACACATGATGGGCCCGCCCCGCTTTCTGCGGACAAAGATCTGAACTAAAGAACATCTGGAGGGCATCGAGGCTGAAGGAAGGGGAATGAATGACAGGGAAGGAAAGAGAGAAAGAGACACCCATGAAAAATATATGTTTTTAAAGACAGATATCAAGTAATTCTCAAATGGAACTTTGTTGTCACATTTGGAAACCTGTGATTTATTCAACAAACATGGCTGTTAACCTACCAATGGACCATTTGCCAAGCTCCTTCCTTCCTCAGGGACTGTCACAAGGCCTGTCTCGCTTTGCACTCAAGCACGGGACACGCAGTCTGTGCACGTGGGTCCTTGGTTTCACACAGAGGCCGACATGAGCAAGGTTCTCAATTCTGAACCGGGGACCATTGATTTTGCCATCAAAATTATCATTAGCATCAGTTAATTATCATTAGCTCCATGAGATGGTTGAAAAGTCTGTGTCCAGCTGTCACATTTTGAAATTACCTTTATTATGCATTTGATGGCTAGTCCTATTACTATGTACAGTATGGTAGTGAAACATGTAAGATGAGGCTGGTTCCCGTTTGTAGTCCAAGTGGTAATGACCAATCATGTTTGAGCAGGCTTATGGGTGAATGTATGTAACATGTATGTATGTGACAGTGGAGAGCAAAATGCCATCGTCAGCTATCTTCTGACGATGCTTTTGTATTTTTTGGTTTAAAAAGAGCTTGTAAACTGGCTGCTTGTGAAACAATCGTGTCACCTCTCAACTCCAACTCCAGTCGCGCATCTCAAGTTTCTATTAGGACAGTCGCGTTTTTTGTAATCTAAAAGGTCTGGATGCATTTCGAAACTCGGTATTAAACGGGCCCCGATGTTAAATTATTAAAGCTTGTCGTATTGAAAAGCCCCTACATTACTGGTGTTTTCTATTTGCTCTTTTTACTGTTTTGGTGTCATTTATTACCACGCTGCAGCGCACATTTGCTCTACTGTCTCACGGGACACTACCGCACTACAATAACCAGCCTGTAGCTTTGAATACAGGCTCAGCGTACAAACAAGGACAAATCAGAACAAGCATAGCAGCCACTTGGTAAGAGAGAACAAAAGATATATTAACAGAGTGTGGAGACAGAGAGAGGGAGAGACGTGGCTGAGGCGCTTTATTGCACGTGAGTTGAAACAGAGGCAAATATCTGAGCCTAATCGCAAAACCCACTTAAAGAACAACGTCAAAAGAATTAGGTCCACAACGTCGGGGCTCAGCATAATGGAAGCCAACAAGTTGACAGGGAACTAGTGAATTTGTGGTGGGCATGCAGCGGCTGAGATATCCGGCAAAACTTGTATGTTGACTAGTCTTTTATCTGATTGGATTACTGTTACTTAGACCACATGCAGTCAAGCGTGAGTAACACAAGGCTCTTTTTTTAGATTTACTCTTTCTCTCTCTCTCTCTCCCTCTCTCGTTCATTTTGTTCAAGATCCTGGTGGGTGGAGGTGATGGATGGATGTAGACTCACTGACCTACATGAACGACGTTTCCACACTCGTGTCTGTCATTTAAAGGACGTATAGGCCTCATTTGGAACATACAGGGCGATTATATCTCTGATTTCAGTGCCTTGAGGCTCATGTGAGGGGCACATTGGTACCAATCAACATGAGGGTTAAATGCATTAGTGAGCCCATGCATAAGATTTTAAAAGCTAGTAAATCAATGCTGTACGTCATCTACCTCTGTGTTTCATGTTAGCTAACATGTCTCACCATAAACGTAGTTATCTAAAGTTAGAGGGGGCAATTTTATTCTTTTTTTTAAAATGTTTGTGTATCCAAACAACATCCAACTGTGAAAATAGTATTGATAAGAGCACCTGCAGTTTGAGAACCAGTCACAAAATACAAATATATATATATTTTAGACAGTTTGAGGTTGCGCTCACTGCTGCAACCTTTTCATTTGGAATACACTCAACAGATTTTTTGTTTTGTTTTTTGAAGCCTATTCATCAGCTTTGTCATTGTAGGAAAAAATGGTGAAGCTAGACTGTGTTTTCAATTAGGTTGCTCGCTGTTTACAGGTATTGTGCTCGGGGCTGTTGGGCCAGCGTGGCCTAGCCTCCAGGCCATTGTGCCTGCAGACAATAGATAATGAGCTATCCACATCATATGCATCAGGCATAAGACGGACACACTTATACACAGTATGATTTGACTAAGACAGGGCCACAACCACTCAGCCAGTGTTGGCCTCAGTTTGCATTGATTGATCTATTTCGCTTGCATTTATTACATTTTTTTCAGGAAATAATCTTACCTGAACTAGTGAGCGTTTGTGGGGAGATTTGGGTTGTGGAGTGGAGGAAAGCGCAGGGAACATTCAACACAAGGTCAAGAGCTCGATCAGGTGCTTCATAGCCCTGTGAGACATTCAATGACCAGCACAACGGATGGCTATTTTAAAACAACCGTTGGTTACCGGCAGGCTGTTTGTTTGCAGAATTTATTGTAGGGAATCACAAATATAGCAATCCTGTATGACCCACTGGAGAGTTTCTCTATGTGAGTGTTTTGGTCTGGTTTTTATTTCGGGTCTATGCGCCAAAGCTGTCTGAATTATAAAGTAAACCTTTATTCATTTATTTTTGGGGGGCCACTTCGGAGCAGCACATATGGACATGTTAGCAAACAATTGCTACAGATCCAGCAGATATAAATATCAAAAATGGTTCGAGGTTGTGTTCCAACATTTACTCTTTTAATCCTTTTCGCCCTAGTTTGGTTTTCAGTAACTCCTGAGGGAAATATCTGGCCTTTCCTCAGCTAAATGCTCCACTATGTTCACCAGCTAGTCGCAAACTTTGTCTCTCTGCCATTCGGAGTAGCTCACGGCGGGTATTTAGGCTTTTCGTAACACGTGCCTGTTGCATCTGAAAATGAACTGAAACAGTCAAATCATGGGCCATAAAACCAATATAAAGAGCTGAATACGGCTAAAGCTGCAGAGGATGATGATTCTCTGTTGATAAACCCACCCCTTTCACATTGTATAGTGATCGTCAGGATATTGATTGTAGCAGCTTTAAAAGAAACAAACCACTTTTTACTTATTTTAACACATTGAGTTCAGTTACTTGCCACAACGGTTGCATAACGTCTTCTGTGGGTCCCGCTCATGATGTCATCACGGTTATTGTTTTGGCTAGAATACAACTAACATCTAGCGGGGAGCCTGTGCAATAAACTGGGGGAGTGGTGTCGAAAGATGTAAGGTTTACCAGGCACTCAAAGTCTAATGAGAGTTCCTGCAAAGTTGCATTGTGGGAAATGTAGGATCCAATGTATTTTGTGCTTTACCTGTACCTGTACATAAAAGTCAGGATGTCTCTGCTTCTGCTACTCCGATTTTGATTATTATATCTCTTGTAAGTCCCCCAAATGTTATGGCAGTGCATACTAAATCACTCAGGTTCACCTTGTCACCATAATATTCTTGAGAAACTGGCCTAACCCCCCACAGCATGCAACATTATATGAAATTGAAATGTTTTCAGTATTAATTCTGTACAACAAATTCTCCAGATGGTCAGGACAGTGTGTGATGGCAGCATGGAACACTGCGACATATAGATCAAAAAGAAAGAAAATACAGGTTCTTTAAATTCATCTGTTAGGTGGACAAACTCAGGTGGACCCTTGAGCAGTTAAGGAGATAACACAGCAGGCGGATTTACATCCGCGACTGATGCAAAAAACTGAAAAAAAAGGGGGCCACCTAGCTCGTCGTGGCCACATCAAAGGGAACCTGGTTATTAACGGGCAGGAAGAGCACCGAAGGCTGCATTACCATCACACACACATCTCACTGGCCTAATTTATAATCAGCAACACACACACACACACACACACACACACACACACACACACACACACACACTGAACATACGCACCATAACCAACACAAGCTAAGAGGGACAAAATACTTTCCACGCGCACAACAACCAGACGCTGTTGTTGCCGCTCACAATTAATTAGGCAACTTATTGAGCTCAAGATGCAATATGCATGTTAACTTGATGGGTCATGTCTGGTTTCAGAAAAAAAAAGGGAAAATGCTTTGATGTTGACAGAACTTGGCAGTAAATCACTGGCAGCAAACAATTACAGAATTAATGAAGATCCGGAAACAATAAGCGCGGCTATTGTTGAAAATGCATGCATGTTAATATCTGAAAACGCATGCATGTTAAACGTGATTTCAGACAATGGTGCGCCTCAGAGTGTATGCAGGCTTATTACTGGTCTCGAGGGCCTCAAGTGTGACGGTGGGCTTTCTTTTGACAATCAATCAGTTCAATTTATTTTGGACCATGGACTATACTTGTTGAAGATCAAATTCAAACTGTAAGAGCATCCATTTATCACACACAATACAAATTGCACAAAAGACACATACATAAAGACACATGCAGGCACATTACATAAAATAATATGATTAAAGAATGCATTAATTATAGGCCTATTATTCTTCCCCATGAACAGTCTATCTTATTATACAACTTTTACACCTACATCAATACACACAATGTGCCACGATAGAATAAATACTACACTGCTCTATCAGCCTCAGCAGCATCACAGGTGGCTTTAACTACTAAATAATATATGTATTCAAAAAGTGGGCAAAGAATATACACTTGTTTTGACTGTATACATAATGTCATTTGCTAATTCTAATACCCAGTGTGGGAAAATACCGCGTGGTGTGCAAATGTCCCAGTCCAGGGTCATTTAATAATGTCTTTGGACTGACTTGTTTGCATGGTGGAGCAGAAGTGAGGGATTTAGGTCACATGCAAATGTCTTGCTTGTAATATTTCCAGCATGTGTTGATCCATCTGGAGCTTGCAGCAGAATAATAAGCACAAGCCTGGCTAGCATGTGCCGACATTCAAAAGGCGGCAAAGACATGCTCAACAGCTAAAGGCGACATGCTGTGTAAGCTTATATAAACTAGGCTAAAACATGTAACATTTCCGTACACTTGAATTATTAAAGGGATGAACAGAATCCCTGTCCTAAAAATCTAATATCTGGACCTGTCGCTTGTTGAATTTTGCCTGAAATGAAGCTTCAACCTAGTTGCTCATAATTGCTAGAAAATGGCCTATTTTAGCATAACACTGTTTTCGTTTTGTTTTTTTTCTCAGTGACGAGCGCTGCAGGGAATGATGTCTGTGTCCCCCGTGCTGCAACAAAAATTAATTAAACTCGACTTTGGGTTGTGATCACACATGTCACGTTAGATTTCAGCGCACGAATGGCCACGCTGAGCGCAGGGCTCCGTCTAATCATGGAAAAGTTGTCATGGCGTTGGCGCCCCTGCTTGGTATCTGCGCGTGGTACCCGCCCAGGAAACAACAGGCTGTCTGAAACCTGCGCCCACCACTGCCTCTCGGGCGCAAACCTGTGCGACGCGCAGGCCTCACGAACTGTCTGCGAAATGGAGGCGTCTCTTTTAATTACTCACTGACTCATTCAAGGGGACAGCAGAACGGAATGAAGCTGCTGAGCAGAGGTGGTTTCTTGATAATTGTCCCATATTCAGTCCACCAGCAGTCAGGCGTGGCGCTGAATTTGCTGAGAAAATAAAGGTTGCTTGGTGTAACAACTTGTCTCGCACCACAGATAGTGGGGTTATTGTTTACACAGTACAGGCAGGCATGTCCCTCTGAAACAAACAATATAAGAAATAGAGAAGAAAAAAGTAGAAGAAAAAAGTAATTAAATTAATCATTAAATCAATGTATATGATCCATGGAGAGGTCAGAGGTCAAGGAGGCAAACTGGAGGGAAGATGATGAATATGCCAAATTAGTTTTTATAAAAAATAAATAAAATATAATTAATAGGATCATTTTAGAATATCATTTATAACAATATACAACACATCAACATAGAATCATTTTAGCCTGCCAGTCAAAACCAACATTGATCATCTCATAAGCTGTCAGTGTTGACCTGTAACGCTCTGCGCCGGACATTTAACTAGCTAGCGCTAACTCACACAAAACACACACACACACACACACACACACACACACACACACACACACACACACACACACACACACACACACACACACACAAATATTGTTAAATTAAACTGACAAGCAATGCTTAAAATGGGAAACATACAACAACAATATTTAATCTAATGGACTGTTTAAAAATGTAAAATATGAATGGAATTATTACGATCATTGCATAAATAAAAGGAAAAAGGAAATTCAGAAGTCTTCCTTTATTTATTTTTTAAACATTTGTATTGGGTTTCTTGCAAAAGGCTGGTTGAGAAGTGGTGACTGTAAACATGTTGCTGTTGTTAGTGTTAAACATTTTGGTTCTAATGTTATTAATAGTTTATCCTTCACATGAGCAGATCTGAGTTCTTAACATAAAGTCTGTATTTTTCTGTGACCAGACCAGCATTAAGAAATGTCACCATAATGTAATTCATTCCATTTCACCAATCACAGACAGTTATAATATCCACATAGGTTTTGTCCAATTTACCCATCATCACCCTCATTATCTCAGACTATAATGCCATTCACTGGCTGAGTCACACAAAGACAGGAACAATACAGGAGTCTGAACTATTATATGTATATGAAGATGTAGCTGGTGAAAATAGCCGGCAGTGTATAGTTGTGCCACCTTATTGCATTTATAGTAATTATCTTGTGTCATTACATGAATTAATTAGCAACACGGGCTGCAGTAGACTTATATGAGACGTGATGAGGGGAGAAAAGGTGCTGGCGAGGACAGATGATAACAGACAAATGTGTGTATTCAAATCTGTATTTTCATAAATGTTACATTGAAGTGCCTTTTAAGGCTTTTTCCTGACGTCTGCTCCAACAACATGTTAGAGCGCCCTCTGCTGGTCTCTCATAGGAGGGTGTTCTTCTCCACAAAGCTGCACATTTCAGCCACTACAAGTGAAGAGTATCAAGCAAGGAAGCAAAACTGATATATTGCAGTCAGAGTACTACTTAAATCAGTAGATCTGCAACGTTTCTTCAAGGAATTAAAGTAAATCATACATTGTGCAAGGATAAAACAAATAATGGGCCCTGAGAGGAAATGAAGAACTGCTATGCGGTTACATAAGAATCCAAGCAGGACATGCTGAGAGTGCGTTGGTGGCCGTGCAGATGGGAAAGGGTTTTTTTTCGGGCTCAAAGCCAGACAGGCGACAGGGAGGATGGGTAGACAGGCGACATTCCCTCAGGGGCCGTACTGATTGGCACTGATCACAAGGTCTCCACAAGGTGCCATTTCATGTGAGACTGTAAACAAGGTCAAAATGATGTCGGGTTACAGCTGCTAATCACCCGGTCTGTCTGTGACCAGCAAGGTGCCACAGAGGGCTGCAGGGTGAGGGTATCGGCAGAGAGAGAGAGAGACAGAGAGAGAGAGGAGGTAGTCATATATAGAAGTCAGCTTTAGAATAGTTAAGCTTAAAGTAAAGGAGACATGGTCACGTTAAGTTAGCTATAGTTGTCAAGGATAACATCAAGCTAAACATATTTGATAAACGGTGAAATAGCTGGAGGGAACAGATGGAAATCGTTGATGATAGAGATGTATTAGATGGTTAAAAGTAACAGATAAATGGTTAAAATAAACCAAGCTCAAAGTAATGGGATTTGGTTGGAATGCCACGTTGACTAAAGATATGTTGAAACAGCATCATGATATATGAGCGGTTTGTGTGTTTTGAAGTACCACGTACGGTCGTAGGTGGCTGACCACTGGATGGTGTTGACATTGAGACATATCGATCCCCATGCCGGAGTGGTGGTCGCCCAGGGCTGAATTAAAAGGGAGGATGAGGCAAGGAGGGAAAACTAATGTTTGTCTCCCTAAATCCTGCCCGGGGCCAGACGCTCAACGCTGAATGCTGACTGGTCCGGTTGCTTCTCTATTGATTTCAGGCTGAGTTGGGCAGCAGGCCAGCCACGGCCTCTGGTACTGACTGTCTGGCCAGTGATTGATTCATTAATGTAAAATCATCTCCCACTTTAAATCAGATAGTGGACAGACACAAAATACACTGATGGACCATAACCAGTTTGATTCCACTGCCGCTTGTATTGGGTCTTGCATGTACACACCACGCATCTTGCATCTCTGGTTTGTGAGTCACACGTGACACACTTAATGCAGGTTTCCTTAATAGTTGCATTACTTACAGATTAAGTCTCAATAGGGTTATTTAGTCTCCTGTCAAAATCAAGCTAAAAA
Source organism: Taurulus bubalis (assembly GCF_910589615.1). Classification (NCBI taxonomy): domain Eukaryota; kingdom Metazoa; phylum Chordata; class Actinopteri; order Perciformes; family Cottidae; genus Taurulus; species Taurulus bubalis. Next base: position 6,562,608 of record NC_136600.1, read on the forward strand.
ATCATACATTTGCACACAGAGTTGATAACGGGGCCATGCAAAGATGCTCTGCTGATTGTATTGCAATGACAGACATTGGCCTCTGGAGGGAGACAGAGCACCGTAAGACGCATTTCAGAGGCACCGTGGAGCATTTTCAAGTTGGTTCTTCTCAGTAAAGCATTCGAGATATGATGATGTATGACGGTTATAAGGCTAAAGACCATACGTCCATACATTCTGTCTTGTCTGATGATGAAGCTACCAAAGTGTGAGTCGCAGGATAACTTGTGTTCACTGCAGTTCTCCATGGAGGCTATTGTCTGATATCTGATATCTTCATCAAAGTTCCTTTTATATCCAAGTCTAACACTCAACGCAGCCGTCTTTTTCCAGCACAAATGTATCAGTCGGACATAAATCAAAACCATTTTTATTTGACAAAGAATTTTTGGATTATAGCTGACACAGTCATAAAGCCATGAGCTAAAAGTAACCTGTGAAGGACTTCCTTCGAATATATTATTGTAAAATGTAATGTGATGAGAACCATTAGGGCAATATTTAATAAGTTCTGTATCTGCTTTGTGTTTCTCATTTCATTAGCCCCCTTCTCTCTTAGTGATTCATACATTTGCTATTTTCTTAAACCGTGCTTTTAACTTCTGGATCGGAAGACAGTAAATACATGAAGCCCAATGCCTCTGCATGTGTTGCTACCATTGATTTCACAATCACAAATAAATGAGAAAATTCTACACACAGCCCCTTTCATATCCCAATGCCATATCTTGTGATGACATTGCATGTCAGTTAGCGAAGCCCACCAGGGCTCGGTGGGTCTCTCCGTCCCGTGCATTAAAGTTTGCATGTCTGCACAGTCATGCTGTCCTCTGGCCAGCGGTACGAGTCCACAGCAAACTCGTCATAGTCAGTGCTGTAGTTGAGGGAGTGCACATAGGCTTCTTTGTCGGATGGCTCCGGGCGAAGTGTCGCCATGTTGTGCTCATAGGCATACTCCATGATCTGTAATGCACAGGGTTGAAGTTGGTTTATTTAAGTTTCACAAGCCCTCATACAGCTTGACTCAAAGAGACACGATAACGAAGGTAAGGTGTGCTGGAACGATCCAGAACGGCACTCTGGGACCTTCAATTAATCTGAGTTTCAAACGTAATGATGTCAAGAGTTTCATGTTTTGTGTGTTGCAGCCTGGAGCTCCTTCCAACAACACGGGCTGAGGTCCACCTGACATACCTGTTCATTCAGATTTAGAATATACATTTTGTCTGCATCCACAAAGACAACAAACTAACTGAGCTCACAATCAATTCGGAAGTTGTTTTGAGGTCATTTGTCCCCGTTGGCTGCACCGCAACACCGGATCGCCCGCAAAATCCCACTTTACCCCCTGCGTGGCGAGGTGCTGGGGCATTTCAGTCGTTGTTGACTACTCCCAAAAAGTAGTTGATTAATCGCAGGAGATATATGTTTTCTTTTCATCCAATAACAACGAACCACGAGCCTGAACTAATGTCTCTGAGAGGCTGTTTACAACCACATTCTGAACAGGAGAAACTGTTTGACTGCAGTAGCAATGCGGCGGGTTTCTTGTGGGGATAAAGGGGAGCCGCTGCTACTGCACCGCACCAAGCTAAACATTTTAGTGTTGAATGAAATCAAATATCCAAGGTGGGTGCGAGTCATAGGCAGGGGGGCATGAGGGCGGGGGTTTTGTCTCAACATTGGAGGAAAGCATATTATGTGGATATTTTGAGCATCCAACACTTCATTCCCCCATTGATTGCATTTACAAGCAAAACAGTTTTCACATTTGGCATTTATCATACAATAATGTGTTTCCAACAAAGGCTCAGTTGGACTTGGATAGCCGTGCTGCCAGCAGCGAACCACAGGTGAACGATAAGTCTACAGTGATGCACAGTGTCGCCTGTAAAGCCCTTTTAAAGTACATCTGCTCTTTATTGTGTGCGCACTGAGCTCTGACCTTGACAGCCAGTTTGAGAGAGACGTCCCTGATGGAGCTGAGAGGAGGATACAGCCTTCCCTCGGCTAGATCCTTCTCTGTCACCAGGTGAGCGAGAGCCTGTTCAAAGGTAAAACACACAGCTCATGTTACTGGAGAAGGACATCATATAAACATCTACTTGTGTTGCAAGAGTGCCATTACTGCAGATATATGGTGTGAAACATTAAGAAATACTACATTAGGCTTAAGTGCTCAAGCAAATGTAATCAGTTTCCTTCATGAACCCAAGCAAAATCACACATGAGGTATTAGTTTTACGGATGAACTCATTATCACTACTCACTAGTTTAGCAATATAATTAGTACAACGTTGTGGTGGCATTACTTGGAGCTCATCTTTGTGTCTGCAATGTTTGTTAAAGCACAACCATTTCAAAGTTACAGTACGATATTGCTTCATTTTCCAACACCAAACCATATATAAAATGGGAACGATTAGCTCCGCCTTGAAGCCACCTACACATTTATGCATCAGTAGTAATAATCCAGTGATACAATAAAAAAGTAAAACACTTACACGGTTTGAGGACTTACTTCTACAATAAACCATTGAAAGCATCCTGCTGCCTACACTGCACTTTTACACAAGTTGCATTTTAATGCAGGACTTAGACCTGTTATGTTATTTTAATCTGGTAGAGCCACTCTTACTCTTAGAATAAAACAAATCAGAAAACCTCCCACTATGACTGCTAATAATGTACCATGAAAGGCTTCAGGCATTCATTACATTTTCACGACTTGTCCTTGGAGTGCCAGATTTTCGGGGACAATGTGAGTTATGTATTATACAAAGTACAAATCCATGCATTAAGTGAACAATAATGTAAAAGTTTGGAAAAGGGTGTGTATATAGTGTACATGTAGGTGCGCTACCTCTGCTGCAGTGAGGAAGACTTCCTCAGTGATATGTCGGATGGCGCAGGCGGTGACAGCCAGGCCCACGCCGGGGAAGATGTAGGCGTTGTTCCCCTGGCCAGGGAAGAACGTCCTGCCGCCAGACAGGGTCACCGGGTCAAACGGGCTGCCACTGGCAAAGATGCCCCGCCCCTACGACACGACGAGGCACAGCGAGGTATTATTACTATCAATATTCATATTGTTACCTCTGCCAAGAAGGTTGTGTTTTCATTTCAGTTTGTTTGTCTGTTGGCCAACAGCATTAAGGTTAAAAAGTACTGGCCCAATTTCCATGAAACTTGTTGTGAGGGTGTTGACCTGACAGATGGTTTTGTTGCACGGAACAAGCCGTCACTGGAAGTTCCCTTCTAGTTGTTATTATTATTAACTTTATTCACTCATTCCTTAGAGATGACCAAGGAAATCATTCATAACCATGTATGGGAATATTATTGTGATGAATAAGTTGTCCTGTGCACCTCTGTGAGTGTGTAACACTGCTCAGCAGTGCATTCTGCTTTGCTGGTCGGATTGCTGAGGGCAAAGATGATTGGGCGCTCATTGAAGGAAGCCATGTCTGTGATGATCTGCTGGGTGAAGGCCCCGGCCATGGCCGCCACACCTGCAACAGAAAGCCGTTAATGTGCGATATCATATATCATTTTCAGTCTTCCAACATTAAACACATCTTCATTTTCCATATGAACCTAAATATTCACTCAATGTTAGGCTACTATCAGTCCAACCCATCAGTGTCATCTATCTGACACCATGCAGTCTGACTGCAGTCTACTCAACGCGTGCTTGTTGCTTTACCAATGATAGCAGTAGGTTTCAGTTCCCGAACCACATCCTCCAGCTTCTTCATCTGTGGGTGCTCATGAGCAAACCTCTCCTTCTCGTGAGTCAGCTGGTCTCGACCCTTTGGATTTGGAGAAGAGGAGGATATTAAAGACAAGAAACCATCTGTGGAGAAACAGTACCAAAAAACAGATTGATACTTGGAGTCATTGGCATTGCTCCCAAAGACTTTACTGCTCAAGGAATGAAGGGTTTCTGGGAAGACAGAGAAAAGTGGAGGTGAAGAGATGGGAAGTGGGATGAAGGAGAGAGCTTTGCTGGTGGAGTGGAAGAAGAGTGAGAAAACTGAAGGGGAAAACTGAAGAGGACAGTGAAGAGGAGGAGGAATGAGGGATGAATCACATGGATATGGTGGACAAAACAGATGTGTAGCAGATGTTAATGTTTTGCAGTGATTCCAAGGACAAACCTGTCATGTAAATTAATAAACCATGAAAAATGTTTATTCTTGATTGTGGAGGAAACTCTGAACTAAGGACAATCCACCTTCAGATGGGTTTAAGCAATTACATCAATTTGTGATGCTGTGTCATTTTTTTCAGGATCTAATTTCCTAACTTCCTACTTAGACTGTTCATTCTGGTCAGATTTCATTGGGTTATTGTTTACGTAATGTACACGTGCAGTATTTTATCGAGAGACCTTGACAATGAGACCCTTGGAATCGACCATCCAGATCTTTTTCAAGCACTCCCCCTTGGCGAGTCCCTCCTTCTCCATGGCCATGGCGATCAGCTCAGCAATCCCCATCGCTGCCTGGGAGCAAGACAAAAGAGAAGAGGAGAGATCATGACTTCTCCATGCCAGCAATAGTCTGAAAACATTTCCCATTGGACCGAAGGCCCATTTTCTGCAGTCCGTTATCCCTGAACTGAAACACCTATTTGCTCATTGATCCCTAATCTTTATGTCTCTACAGAAAAAAAAACAGTAAACACATAAACAAGTATAAGTACAGAAAACATGCCACAAACATCACAAACGTAACTCCAAATCAAGTCGACAATAATTGAGTTTTCACACTGGACACGAACGCCGGCCTCCTGAGTTTGTTATTTTCAGATTTGGAACAACTGTATTATTAGTAGACTGATAACGACAATATGGAATATATCATGATTTATTTGAAGAAACCATGTGCATGAAATCAGACATTCAGCACCCCCATATTGCCCGAATTGAATGATCCTTTGCTTCATAACCACATGAACACATTCCCCATGTGAGACTGGCAGTCGAATCGAGCTCCTTAGATTGAATCGTCGAATAGTGGACTATTCAGGGTCAGTCCTACTGCAGGTTGTTGGCTCTAATGAGCAAACTGCAGATACATATTGCTGTTGTGTAACTCATGTTACTGAGACAGGTTGCTGACGTCACCATACTTTCATTACATCTTGGCATGTCAACCTTTCAATGGTTTTACCTCAAAAATAAAATGAAATTCAACATGCTGCACTTCCCTTGGAGACATATTTACAGTCTGCCTCGCTGCACATACCTCTCCTGCACCTTGGAACACAATGGTATGGTCGCACATCTTGCTCTTGGTGATGCGGAGAGCGGCCAGGAGTCCGGCTACTGCCACTGCAGCCGTACCTATGGATTAAATATACTTTTTTGTTTAATATACTCCGGCTGATATTCTTCACAGGATGAGTGACATTCATGTTACTGCTGTACCTTCAAGAGTGATAGAGGAAACTAAATAGTTCAAATGAGGAATCAAACAAGCTAATGCTTTATGGCAGATAATGAGCATAAAAACACAAGAAAACTTATAGTTTGCTGTAATTTATGACATTTACATTAACTTAATTAGATTATGGGGAAATTATTCATTCATAACAACTGTGGAGTTAGGCAAGAGCAATAAATGCTCTGCTAAATCATTACTGCACGAGCACATGACAAACAAATATTATTCATATTTTACTCACATTTGTGTGTGTGTGTGTGTGTGTGTTTGTCGTCGAGTTACCTTGGATGTCATCGTTGAATGTGCAGTACTTGTTGCGGTACTTGCTCAGCAGCCGGAAAGCATTAACATTAGCAAAGTCCTCAAATTGAATCAGACAGTCCATTCCATACCTGAAGAGAAAGAGGAATAAAGGAGATTACATTACATATTCATTTCATTAATAGGCTTTTGCACACACTCAAACACACAACACATAAAGAGAGAGCTGTCTCCACCTTCAGAGACTTTGTTTCAGTCCTGAGGGGGGCGCTCTCCCACCACACTACCCCACAGGGGCATGAAGAGGGGTGATGTTGGCTTTTTAGTGCACAAAGTTATAACAATGGATTCAATTCAGTATTCTGACTATGCACAGTTATATTAATGCATTTCAATGAATAGAGAGGAATACTCTTCTGTTAGTCATGTAAAGTGAAAATTAAAGCCACAGAAATGTATACACTGTTTTGTATCGTCGCTGTTAGACAAGCTGACACCTGTTTTTCCCCGACTTCACAAAGAGATGAGGTCAAACCTCCACAAAGGGGTAGAATCACAAACACACCCGTTGGAGGGAAAAGAACACAGAGCCCACCCAGTCTCCCTGCAAAGCAGCCGTGTTCAATTTTACAAGATGCTGCTCAGACATACAGTCAATACAGGAGCGCCTACAAAAAACATCATAAAACAAAAATAAGCCCTAAGGCCGGCGTTATGAGTCTGTAAATTAGATTTAGCAGCGACGAAGAGGAATCCCGAATTCCCATGCCTTTCAACAGATGGAGCTTTTGTTCAGGGAATTTCACTGGATGCTTTGCAGAGCGACTGCTGCTCCCCAAGATGAAAGACAGGCTTTCAGCTGGAGGGAAGCAAAGGCACCCGGTGACGGTGTGCAGGATAACGTTATGTGTGAGGAGCTCATGGCAGATAGATATTGGACTCAATTACTATATTTAATACTGTATATTAATGAAGATTTGATGACAGATTTTAAACATGTTTTAATATCCATTAGTACGGACTAAACCTTTACCGCCTGAAATGATAAATGCCGATAACAGATTTGATCAGCTCAAGCTACCTAGCGAACAAAGCTTTTTAGTTGAGAAAAGGCTTTTGTGTTAACTTCCTTTAATCCCAAAAAGATCCAATATAATGACCGGAAACTCAATGCTTTGGAAACAATGCTAGGCTACTTCAGTGCGCTAGTTAGCCGGACATGTTAATGTTTGAAGTTCACGCTAGAGCAGATGGAGATGGTTATATAGTTTGGTAAAGGCTCAAAGCTCTTGCAGTACTATAAATGGCTCTTAATACAGCTTTCCTCTTGACACACAAAAGCTTGACAGAACTGCTTTGCCTTACGGTTGCTGAGCTGTGATTGGACATTCCCTGTTTGGGAAAGGAGTTTTGCAAATGGTCAGTTGAAGGGATCCGCTCACCAAAGTGAGGTTGCATTAAACGTAGGATTAAAAAAAAGACTTATTAAGAGACAGAACGGCTGAGAAAGTTTTGCAAGTAGTTGGGATAGCGAATGCCATTTGAGTGGCTGTTTGAAAGCATAGTTTTGCAGTACGCCTATAACTTTATTACATCTATTTCTCAGCTAGAGACAATGGGAGGAAAGGGTGAGGTTGTCTGAAACCTGTATTAAAAACACCAGAGATCATGTCTCAGTGAGTGGCAGAGGAAATTGGGGACAGGCCAAGCCTTTTTATCCCAGTTAAGAAACGGTTTTCCTCTCTTTTCTCCATTCGGCCTTTTACCTTTCTTTCTTTTCATGAAACCCCACCTCAGAAGGAAAAGGAGGATATTGTTAAATTCACGAAAGCTGTTTCCCACTTGTTACAGTGGCTGCTAAACTGCTTAAACTTTCAGGAAGACGAGGATGAAGCAGGGCAAGAAAGAAATGCAGGATGACAAGCGACCTGAGTTCAACTGCAATAAAAGTTAATGTCCTGACGAGAGAGCGCCATCACCGGGTCACTGAGTATCCTCACTGCCACACTGCAAGACACCGATTCTGATAGCGAGACGGACAGCCTGGCTGACTTACTGCCAACACGGCAGTAGTGACGAGGAGAGAAATGTGTTTCCTATCAAGCAGAGAGCAGCACTAAAGCACAGAGAGACTGTGAGAGGAGGAGGAATAATGAGGCCAAGAAGGGAGCTGTAAACTTTTTCATTGTGTTGGGGCTTTTGGAGACGGAGACAGGCGCCCTCTGGTATGGTTTGGTGCAACTCGCCGCTGGAGAGGTCACACCAGTTCACGCAGAACTAACCTGCCTAAGCAGAAAGCCCAAAGAGATGGATGCAGGAGCGTAGCTCTCTGCCGAAGTTGATACTCATGCTGCGACTATTCACAGTAAAGACGAAGAGGATTAGACTTTAAGTTGACATATTAGAGTGAAAAACAATGTCACACATTGAATTCTATGTTCTATTTTGAAATGTCAGCCCAGAAAGTTCAGAGAGTCCTGACAAAGACCTGAGAACAACTGAGCTGTGAACACATATTTATGGGCATCCGCTGACCATAAACTACAGAGTGACTATCTGTGGTTGTGGCGCTGCGGAAAGAAAGGAACATCTACCCAATGCAGAAAGCTCTTTGGTCAACGGCCTCGGCCATAAAGATAGTCTGTGTGTGTGTGTGTGTGTGTGTGTGTGTGTGTGTGTGTGTGTGTGTGTGTGTGTGTGTGTGTGTGTGTGTGTGTGTGTGTGTGTGCTCTGCCAAGAACCAAACTCCTCTTTGGCCATTTGTGTTCGTCGTCCCTATTGTGTCGAAAGTCTGTCCTTGACGATGCTCCGAATTATTGTAGCTGGGTAACAACACAGGAAAACTGGAAATAAATGTGGTAAAGGTGCTCAAAGTGCCATGAAAGTTATTGTCTCATTAATTACACTGCACAGTTACAATTCATACATGAACATTACTTCAGGGAATTACACTGTAAAATATAGATATGGATATGAATTTAGATATGAATTACTTATCATTATGGTGTGCATGATTCTGTTTAGCTTTGAACCTAAACATTAGGCCCCATGGAAGAGAGATGTACTGTTAAAGCCATAACATACATACGAGTATGTCTTTAAGATGATAAAATACTGGGAAACAGTTATCTAGTTTTGGGGTCAAATGGATCCATCTGATGTTCAGAACTATATGTTAGGAAAGAGAATTTAAATCCTGTCATATCATCAGTTATAAATAATAATTGATCTCAATTCATACTTTCACTTATAAACAAACTATAGTGAATGTGATTGGCCATAATCAGTATTAAGAGCTTATCACTCACAAATGAGTATTCAGAGTGTGATTTATTTCTAGGTCACTCCTAAAAGCAATTTCGTTAACCCTTATTTCATGCGGTTTATTTTATTATTCATTTTATTGTTACTATTTATATTCGTTTTGTATTTAAATGTATGAAATAGCATTACATTTGGTAATGAGTAACTTTGAATTCAAAACAAAAGTTCAGGACTTGTCAGCTGCCAAAGCAGTGCCTTTGCTCCACCTCTCATGGCTGTTATAAAGAAACATAAATAAAGAGATGGTGTGTCCCTGCAGATGAGATCTGGCAGTGAGATCACTTTCCGTCTCTTTGTCTGGTGCTTTGTCAACAGCAGTGTCTGTTCAGTGACTTCTGAGACCAAAAAGGGCCTGCTGGGAAAGCACTCATATCCGCCACGACGATGAGAAAACAGAAGCAAGAAAAACTCTTCCAACACCTGCAACACTAAACCCCGATCACTGGCTTCCCCTCCAGCTGTAGGTTTCTTCATGACAAGTGATCATAATCAATATTAACAGTGGATCACATGACTACCTGCATGTGAAACGGGTTGTTCTTAGTGGAGCTACACGAATGATGGATGAATGGATGTCATTATATTACTGTTGGAAATTGATCTGCACTAGCTTACGGGAACACGCGGCATATTTTGTTTTATCAGGAATAAAAAGATTATTGGATTTTGATAACAATATAAATAGAATACAAAATATGATTTTTTTTTTTGGATATGCATAGATTGTTTAATAGGTGCACAGTATAACCTGGGATGTGATCTAAAAGCGATCAAAAGCCTTAATCATCACAAAGTCCCATCAGCTTCATCCGGACCTTGTGGGTATGACACGATCACATTTTTCATCACACTTGCCTGGTAACCAATCCCACACCTGTCAATCAGATATTTCGATGGAAATATTGCCTAATCCTGATTTGTGCTCCGAAGTAAATTAGATCACCTTCTTCCAACTAAGCCCCGCCCACTTAAAATCAGTGAATTGAGCACATGTCAAATCCTCACCTGTGAAATCGTTCAGACTCACATTCACCATTCATTTGCATAAACTATATGAAGGCAGGTGTTTTGACTTATTTGATATTCCCGCAGGAGACATCTGGAAAGAGAAAAGCACCCAGACGAGCAGACAAGACACTGCAGACGAGATGTTAAGCCTCTCTCGCCGCTGGGCCGCTTAAGCTATCTGCGAAATGCTAGCAGAACCACACAGAGCTCCTTTGTGCTTGAAACCTTTATACTGCTGAGATTTATGATGTCCCATACGGGTCACAGCATGATAGAGAAATACCTGGTCTCATTGTTTCCTGGAGGAATACTTTCACTGTGTCTTAATACCAGTCCACTGTATTGAGAATAACTGCTTGTGACATTAATATTATTGTTTGACAGCATGAAAAAGAGCGTGAGACACGAGACACGCTCCCACATGGAGAATCACTCTTTGAATCACTTTGGCGTCAAGTCTGGGCCGATGTTGGACAGGGGAGTCAACGAGTGACCCGGCTCCTTCAAGAAACACGATCCGGCTCCACCTGAGACTTGATGAAATCTGAATCCACCGGCTAATAGGAAGTAGGTGGATGTCGTATGAACTGGTGGGCGGGGAGGGAGAAGTGATTCTTAGTCGGAGCACTGCAGAAGAAGGTCACACACAAGGGTGCTCTGTCCAAACACAGCTGTCGAACTTGTGTGCATACATGTGTACACACACACACACACATGCACACACACACACACACACACACACACACACACGCACACACACACGCACACACCCTACAGGGCTTCATGGCTGAACCTTAATAAATCCCCGGCCCCCTCATGCGCTCCTGAGAGCCAGCATCTCTCAGCACACGTTATTTCTCAAATCCCGAGCCGTCGTAGAAGACAAAGGCACATTCTCCATTCTTTCTCCTCTCCTGCTCCTTTCATCCATCCATCGGCCTTTTCTCTGTGCTCTATCTTCTCTTGGTGCCAAGAGTTTAAAATAGTTGAGGCCGTTCATGTAGTTATTGCTTGCACGTATGGAGAGTGTTGTGTCAAACACCGTACAATCATTTCTGACATTAAAATATACTTTTCATTTTATCAACCTGAGGGCCAAAATACTTGTACTTTTGTTTTTTCATTGAATAGCTTGGGAATTATGTTTATGGGCTTTCTCGCCAAGAGTTAGATGATAAGTAAACATAGAGCTGGTTAGCTTAGCTTAGCACCAACACTGGAAACTTGGCTCCCTCCAAAGAGAACAAAAAACCCCGACCAGCACCTCTAGAGCTAAATAACTCAATTATTAACATGTTAGATAATCTGTTTGTAAAACAATAACGGCTTAATGCCGTGTGACTAAAAGCGCTTTTCAACTCCAGCACATCCCTCCAGTTTCATCTCGTCAGCTTCATGCAGCGGGATTCTCAAAGAGAAATTTGCACAGACCAGCAAAAATACAACAGGGATTAAGGGGGGATGAAAAAGGTTTGTGTTTCCCTGACAGAAAATACTGAGTTCAAAGTTTTGAAACCTTTACTGAGCCTTGTGTGCAGTGGCAATGAGATTAAGGGATCATTCCTTTTTGCCTGAAGACAAGAGCAGGAGACAACACCTGCTAATTATTCAACAGGAGCAGTCACTGGAGAAGCCTTGACTCAAACACTGAAACAAACAGTTGCATCATTCCCCTTTAAATGTGGAATTTTCTTTTAAACGGCGGCTTTAAAAAATAAACAAAAAATCCCTCCTTACTCCCGCTGTTTATTGATGATGAGTCAATCTGAACTATTTCAGTTCACATTCAGTTTCTTAGAAAAACAAAATAGGAATAATATTTAAAAGACTGCAGAGCTGTAATCATTCATTCAATCTCTGAGCCCATAATTACTCATTTTCCGCCAATCTGGCCCCTTTGGGGAAAAAGCTCCGCTGTTCCCTGTAGTTGAGAAGCCACCCGGTTATTAGAGTCATGGCTTCCTGTTGCCAGCTGGAGTGGGCCCAGGCTTCTCCTACTGGACTCTTGTGTGTTCCTATGTGTGTGTGTGTGTGTGTGTGTGTGTGTGTGTTACGGCTTCATGGCGCACAGGGACACAGAGATACGCAGACGTGTCGGCATGCATGAAAGCCAAAAGTATACAAAAGTTTCATTGAGTGGAGGACTGCAAGAAGCACATCAGCATGACTGCACCTCATTTCAGTTCAGAGAAGGAGGGAAAAAGATACGATCGGTGTACGAGGAACATTAAACACTTCATTCTCCCCGTGTACCTCTAAGTCAGGCAAGCCAAAGCTGACCCATCACTGTGAACCACCGCTGAATCGAACATGACACGACACCGCAAGTGTGAGTTATGCATCCTCTGTGCTTGGGGAAGATATGGTGAGGTGTGTTTCCTGGACGTCCACCACTGGAATCAACACACAGATTCCTGTAAGCTTCGCTGTTCAATCACTTTGCATTCGGAATAATCATGCATTTCACTTCTAAATACTGTATGCTGTTCACAGTAGGGCTGTCAACGAATATTCAAAATTCGAATATATATTCGAATAGTTGTTAAAAACAGAATTTCGAATGTGAAAATTAATATTTGAATGTAAAAAAAAGTATTTTGGAGGATAATTATCGTGAATCTGGCAACCCCCGCCGTGGCTGCGACGAAGTGTCCTCTTTTTCACAAACTCAAATCTGGTCACCCTAGTTGACCTGCGTGGAAGATGGCGGAAAGTGCAGAACCCAGCTTGACCACAGCAGAAAAAGTGATATTAACCCCGAAAAATCTAAAGAGTGATGTCTGGAAACATTTCGGATTTTGGTCAGTTGATGGGAAACTTGTTGAGCCTACAACTAAAGTAGTGTGTAAGCTATGTAAGCTAGAGTTAGCTTACCATTCAACGACAAGCAACTTGAGGCTACATCTCCAGAAGAGAATATGGCATAAAATGTGGAACTTCAGAGAAACAGCCACGTCTGGATACGTATTTTGCGCCGTCCGCCACAAGTTCATTTACTTATTTTTGTGTAGGTAATATGTTGTTAAATATGTTTAAACTTAAATAAATTACCTATACAAGTAGTTATGTCTCGTTGTATTAATTTGCCCTGTTATTGACGTGCATAATGCGCAACCAGAAAGTCGAATATGTTCGAATATATGTGTTTTTTTAAAGGGAATATTCAAACGTCATTTTTGAGCAATTTTGACAGCCCTAGTTCACAGCAACCAGAGAAGTTCTCCTATCACCACTGAAAGAGTCCAATTTGGCTGAATTTCCGTGGACTAACGAGCAAGATAGACAGATCATTGTGAGCAGGTTCAAAATACATATTATATCAGTGATCAGCTCAACCGGTTTCTGAACAGTTGGGTTAGCTGTGCTGTCATAATTCTGTCGGGAGATGATCACGCCACTGAAATCCGTAGCATTAATGGTAACCAAGTCACTCTGATCACTTTTCAATAAGCTGAAGTTGCCATTCAGCCAGCGGGCAGAGGTTTGATTGGCACTGCTGAGCAACCAAAATGTAGTTCAAAGAAGGCAAAAACAAATCATCTGCGACTGAAGTTCCAGACCGTTGAGTCCCACGAGGTCTGGCTCCAGCACACTGCATGCACCGACGATGCTGAACCGCTGCACATATTTCTTTTAACGGCACCATGTGCTGTTTGTGTTAAAAGCGACAATAGTAGACTGCATATGATCCTACCTGTCTGACACAGCCGTCATAAACTCATCCAGCAGGTCATCGTAGGCCTGGCCTCGCACTCTCTTGTGTCTCAGCCCAATGTAGAGAGGGTCCCTTAGCAGCGCCTGCACAAACACAAGGAGTCAGAGGACAGAGGGAAGGTGAGAGCAGAGAACGTGAAAACTAATAGGAAGTTTCATCACCACTTCATATTTTGGTCTTTAAAACCTCTTTAACCCCAGTTGAGCCCCAACTGTTTTTTTGGCTGGAAAAAAATGCAACGTGGTTGATATCTTGCTGAGGCTTTGTCTGAGAAGGGATTTGACGGTATTGGCGGATTCTGTAGGTCGTAAAGTTTCCAGAAAGATTTGCTAATCATGTGTGGCATAAAGCGAGGATATGAAAATGTATATTTCCATAACTTGGGGAGCTCTCTCAAGTCACTTTTGAGTCCATATTCATGGTTTATGTTAATATGTATGGTTGAATTGTGTTATACACATGTACAATGCTCTTGTAAGGCCAGGCTGTGCAGTTTATTTTGCTATGTAACATCAGTGGTTTTGGTATCGATTCATGTAAATCGAGAACATGGAGTGAGGAAGAGCTCCTGATGAAGAATTCAGCCCCGCTGCTGTTGAAGCTGCTCAAGTTAACTGTGCCAGTTAGTAACTCCACGTATGTACAAGAGGAATTGTTTCAAAAGAGTACTCAGCCGATTTAGCATTGCATAACAAACCGACCGAACCAGAGATACTGCCTCTTTTGTTTCATGCATTATTCTTCCTCGTCGAAAACCTACCTTACCCACAATGCAACTCAGCAGCTTACTTTGGTGAGTGATTTGGGTGTGTTTTGCAAGTAGCTGCTAGCCTCAAACAGAGATGAGGAGGCCACTAAGATCACTTCTTTCAAACTCAACACCCCAAGATGTATTTATATTTTCAAACTTTGAAAAATGCTTTGGGGGTATTACTGCATCTGAAGAAAGGTAGAAGTTTGTCTGTGCAACCTTGAAATATGCTTTGATGTGTAAAATCCATGCAGTTACCCTTTAAACCCTTGACTCCGAAGTCTGTAATGTGATGCAATTAAATCTATTATAAACAGTAGGCCTACACTCATTTATCAAACTGTGAGTATTTAGACATTTTGATTTCATTGGTGCGTTAAAGAAAGTTCCCATTTCCACTACAGTGAGTACCAAAGTGCATCGTTCTCTTCAGCAAAGTAACTACAAAATTATAAGGAAATTAAAGACCTGTAAAAAAAAAAGCTTTACCATCGTGTGGGACTTGACTGTGCTCCAGCTATAAGGGAACACATTTCCATAAAGTTTGGGGGGCTTTTAATAGACTAATAAAAACCTAAGTACCTGAAGTGAAAATGTCCACTCATTCCCAAGTGTGTGCCAAGTCCCAAACACAGAGGATCCTACACTTCCCAGAATGCAAATTCATACTGTCTTGTAAATGCCCACCTGTCTTTTGGACATGATGGCCAAAGCTTGTAACACTTTGTGTTAAACATGTTCAATGTCTCAAGTCCAAATAACCCTGATGATGTAATTTGTATTTCTTCCGATGAACAAAAGCACCTTCCAGAGCCAAAGAAGCTTTTTTACCAGTACAAACTGCTCCGAGATTTCTGTGCAGTCTTGACATTTGACCATGTTCACCATTTTAGTTCAGTGTGTCAGCATGAAAACATTATACATGAGCACAAAACACAAATCACAGCGGAGGCTGATGGGAATGTCGTTCATTTTTAAGGTATAAAGAGGTGAAAATATTCTAAATATAGCAAATATTTAAACGTAAGTGTCATTAACATGCTTTGATGCTGCTCCCATCCACACCAGTACATTGCTTTGCTCCTGAGCTGGTACTCCTGTTGGTTTTTCCGATCTAGGGGTGTGTCCACTTTCATCTAATGTAGGTAATACACTGACTATGCATGAGAACCTCATGCAACCACTATAAATCATTGAAATTATTGTAAACTATTTTACTGGATAAATACAAACTTTAACTTCATGGTAGAGGATAAGTCAGAAGATTGCTTAGTAGGTTTCATCCTCTGAATATGAATATCTGTACTACATTTCATGGCAATTCATCTAATAGCTATTTCAGCCTGAATCAAAGTGGTGCGATCGTGAGAGCCATGATGCTGAAATTAATATATAGCCTCATTCAGAAATTAATTTGGTGAGGAAGTGTGGTGTAGTTGAACATTTCAGCTATGCTATGCTTTAGATTTTTGGATTACGTAAACATTATAAATTTTGTATCATGACCCGGTCATAATTGTACTGGCTGTTGTTGCTGGAGAAGGATGAACTCAAATGAAGTGTGTACATACAGTATGTGATGTAGGAGCCTAGTATAGAGTGAACTCTGACCTTTGCACCTGAAAGGGATACAGCAGGGAAGGGGGAAAAAAGAGACCAACACAGAGAACGAAAGAGAGAGTGAGACTGTGATGAATTAAGTGGAAGTAAATGTCACCTAGCAGTGGTGATGGATTGCCTAACAGACTTTGCTTTGCGGTATCGGCACATAGTCCATCAGGTCTTTGACATGCTGCTGCACCTGCCTGATACAACATGGCTGTGTCTCAACATACAAAGAGCTGTAGATTTCTACCGAGACAGACTTTGGAGGAAAGACTCATAGCCTAAATCTGCCTCACTCCATAAACTTTGACTTCCGGGGAATTTCGTCCCCAAGGGCCGGGGAACTGATCCAGAGCGTTGGCGAGCCTCAATGGGACAGGCGACCTTTACTTCTGGAGATGGATAATTAGAGGGTGCCACTAAGATGAGCACGACAGCCGCCTTTCCATGGCAGGGTCAAGAGTTGCCACGTCCAAGAACAGCTCAAAAGGATTATATAAAGGCACGTTTATATAAAGGCACGATTTATTTGAAGTCGACAACTCATTTCCTGGCAGGCTTTTAATTGACTGTCCTAGGCCAGAGTTGGCCAAGTTCAACAGTAACTAAAACAAGCAAAACATTTTCATGTGATCCCACTGAGAGGAGGATTGATATCAGAGGGTGCTTTAGGTAGTAATTTAACAAGATGATGCAAGAGCATGCAAGGAGAGACATAGCAATGACCATCTTCTATTGAGTGATCTTGAGTATTTGTTTCATTGTTCGGTCCGTTTCCACGCTGTGACAGAGTAAGCTGCGTGGTAAGTGAATTGGATAGTTCTGAGTGGGTTTCAAAAGTGGGCTGACCTCGTTGACACTGCGCTGAACATTCGTCTTCTTTCTGTCCCAGATTCCCTATCGTTGATTGGCTCAGCTGTCCTTTGTGTCGTACAGACTCTTCTCTCTCGGACAGGGATTAGTCCTTGTGCATTCAGTTCATGCCTGCGAGAGACACACTCAGCTCCACTTCCACTGTTGCAAACTGTTTCACAACTGATGACTGCTGCACTTTTAATGAGGGAGTTTAAGTAGTTCGACATGCAACTATCAGCGTTTGAACTGTGACTGCAGCATCTATGATAAGTTGGTTTTAACGAAGCAGTGGAACGAGACCAGGGATGAAGAATAGCCCGGACAGAGGTAGAGACTGAGGTAAAAGAAACCCGGCATTGGACACGTGGAAGCACAAACAGTCTATTGTCCTAGATGACATCACTGACTCTCATTACAGCGTGAGCGTGAGCGTGCGCGCATGTGTGTGTGTGTGTGTGTGTGTGTGTGTGTTGAGGTTACTCCAGGTGACATCAAGCACTGATGGATAGAGTTCAGGGAGTTAACAGGAGGATGTAGTGCAAACTGGACTTCTTCTTGTGTTGAATGTAAGACGGAGATAGGAGCTGTCCATGTAGTGAGAGCTTATTGCTGGTTCTCTCATGAGATTACACAGCTACCACATTCCTTTGCAGAAAGAATAACAATTACACAGTGGCTCACTTTCTAAAAGCCTAAAACAGACATTTGAAAGGCTCCAAGCCTCATCATGAGCTGATAAAATATTTAAAGGATATAGTTCTACTTGTTGTTGTATTTGCTAAATCATTTTCTTGCCAAGAGTTAGATGAGGAGTTGGGAGTTTGTATTCCAAAACATTATTTGTCTTCAAGTCTTGGTCATGTACTCAACTGCTTGGATGTCTGCCCGCTTGCCTTCTCTCTCTCTACCCCCATATCCACTCAAGGACAAATATAATCCCTTAATAACAGTAATTTTAATAATTAGCTGGAGCTACCACTACCTCATAGCCTCCCACCTCCATCTGCTCCGATCATGCCTTCAGTCACGGCAGATTGAGGCAGGGTACCGAGGGAAGGACTACACATATGACACACACACACACACACACACACACACACACACACACACACACACACACACACACACACACACACACACACACACACACACACACACACAAACACTCACACACAGCCTATTTATCCCATTACAACTCATTGAGCCTGTCATCTCTTTAGAATAAGAGAACAGTGGAAAAGTTGGCCAGGCAGACTACAGTAAAGTCTCTTGTATAGGTATTTCTTTTAAAGTTGCATATTCAACAATACAATGTGTGTGTATGTGTGAGACAATGTTTGTCTCTGTGCATATACAGTATACTTTCTGTTAGGTGCTGACGGATCACTGGTAATGCCCTAGTTAATGGTCTCAAATCCCCGCAAAAGAAGAGATTTAAGATTAAATGTGTACTAAAAAAGTACAACAAAATGTATTTGCCCTCAAACAACTCCAAACCCAAGGTCACAGCTTGTGTACTTAACAAATGTATAAATGAAAAGCATGATATGATGATATAGCAGGAATAGGTATTTACTTATTACTATCAGCTAGCCTGACGTTAGCCCTGGGCGACCGCACACAGCGGCACTGTAGAAATCCATTTCACACAACCTCCAACCTTAAACAAAACCAGGTGATGCCGAATAGGCTTAACAGCAGCAAGACCACGTGGAGCAGCTTTTTAGTTTAGTTTTTTACAATTTTGGAGTTGCATTTCTTCTTTTTTGAAATAGGAGCTAACTGCCTCACACACCTTGAGCTTCTAACAAGCTTTAGGCGTATACTCGATTCGTTACTGAAAAAAGTAATTACCAATCAGCAATTGTTACTGCCCAAAACTAAACATAGCGTAGAGCTGGAGCCGGGTAAAATCTTTTCTTGACAAACAACACTTTATCTACCCACCCAGTATCCACAGCTATTTTGCGAGTTGCACAATACTCAGCAGTGATATAAAAAATAGTTACAATGTGTTCATTAGTGAGCTTATTGAGGTGTTAGGAAACGTAATTTTGAGTTGTGCACCGAACCAAGCGGGCTGTTCCCACGAGGCCATTAGCTGCACGGCTCAAGCTAAACACTTAACACAGGCACAAGAGTGGTATTACTCAATCAGTGGAAGCTGAACTATTCCTATAAATTCTCTCCCGACAGTATTTTAAAATGTTATGGTTGAAGTCCAGCAGCGCTCCCTCAACTGCAACAGACTCACACACATATCTGCTGCCAAAATAGGAAGAAGAGACACAAAACAAGGGTTTCTCCCCATTTTGGCAGCAGATATAAGGCCGATTGAGGCAATTGGAACAAATCAAACTATGAGACAGATTTTTTTTAAAGCTGTGCTGTGTTGCCCATAAATGTCTAAAACCGCTGCCGGGCACCCAAGAATCTAATCTGCAGATGATATTATCACGCTTACCCAGAATCGTTCAAACGGAGTAGGCTCAATGTGGAAACTTAGAACGCACAGATATGCTAGTGGAGGTCAAAATGTAGAGCTACATACTGTACTGTAGGTCTATGAAGACATGGTGGAATGACAGAGGATTTTGCTCTCTTAATCCAGCTCCAATGGCATTAAAACGGCCAATGTATATTATATTATATATGAAGACTGCAGTGTTTCTGTTGTTATAATGCAAGGGATTTAGTCTTAGTTTAGATTAGTCTCTTTCCAGTCTAACCAATCTTGCATATACGTTCTGCCAATTACATGTAATTGTATTTACAAAGCCATTCGTCCCCAGCAACATCCCTCATTCTTAATCCACTTGGGACATTTGCTTGGAGGGAAACAGAACTCCGGGGACTGAGTCATGTGAAGACAGTCTTGGAAGACGCGGGACAGCTACTGACAGGCTGAGCTCAGCTGTGTCAAGCACACATGCATCTGAGGCTGCCACGCCTTTGGCCGAGAGTTGTGTATATTTAGATGTGCACACAGACTATTCTTAGTCTGTTTAAGGCTGCAGATGCACGTGCTGCCCTGCCCAGAGCTCGAATCATCTTTTAAGAGATGTTGCCGGAGAGAAAAGGGACTCTAGGTGGGTAACTCTGGCTCTCTAGGCTCACAGGCTGGCAGAGGGGAGAGGTGTTTTACCATCTGGCATCCATCAATGGAGCTGCTTACCTCACTTATATTAAGGGTGTTTCCGGGTTGTTAAGTGTGAGATTAGTTTTATTTTTCTTGGCAGATTTCTGAGGCAAGGCCTACCTGGCTACGAAGGATAAGGAACATTTCCCTCCTGGCATCAACCATCATGTACTCATGGATTGTTAATGTGTTGTAGTAATATTTTTAGTTGAAGGGTCGGCAGCAGTAGAGTTGAGAGGTGAGCAGGAAGACCAAGCACACTTGCTTGTTACTTATTGGGGCTATAAATTACCTAATTTCTCCACAGGGATGATTAGAGTTTCATCTAATGTAATATAATCCACCTTGAATTTAGCCCCTGCTGCTCTGAAGCTAACCTTCATCTCTGGTGTCGGAGGTCAATCATTTGCCATTCTCACGTTAGCGTTGAGCTAAAAGTGTGCTAGCATGACTGTAGACTACCATAAAAGTTGGGTTACAAGCCGCTTCTACTGTACCTCCGGTGCGTGTCCCAGCTGTAGCAAGCTCGCAGCAGCGCTAGCTAGCAACAGCGCTGCTGCTACTGCACGCGTCCCCTCTACCCGAGTCGGGTGTCAAGCCGGGGTTGGTCCCGCTACCTTTGGTGGTTGTCGGGGAGCTAGCAGAGCACTAGCAGGAGCACTGGCTGGCTACAGCGGGGAGCTAACGGGGACACTGACCGAAGGTAGTAGCGGCTTGTAACCCGACTTATAGGGTAGTTATTTATTCTGTAACAGAATGAAAATACAGGTAGATGCATTAAAACTGTACTCATGTACGGTACAGTTCATTAATGCATACTGCTTTCCATCTCTGATGGATGCAATATAAAGATAACTCAATATTAGAAGTTGCTTATAGTTCTGTGAATGGTCCGTCACTTATATTTAGACGTCAGCTCTCACCTCATTGTCTGTGCCCACATCCAGCATGATAGGCAGGCACTGCTGTGGCGGCACCCCTCCGCAGGCTGTGTAGAGGGCCAGCTTGCCCACTGGGATGCCCATGCCACAGCAGCCCAGGTCTCCCAGCCCCAGGATCCTCTCTCCGTCTGTCACACACACCGCCTGTCAAGCAACAGAACTGCAAGCTTTAAACAACCATCGCATCAATTACAATCTGTGTTTAATGAGGCTCTATGTAGGGTAGTCCTAAATTAGATTTGACATCACATTTATACACAATTTTATGAGAACATAAATGAAGCAGCAGTTCTGCTTCCTTGCCTCATGGATTCTAATTGTTTTGAAGTCCACCCTGCTACCCAGAAACATGTTTTTTCCCCTCAGTGTGAGCCAGGCCCTCCCACAGATCACCGTACTGGCTTTCCACTCACCAGTCCTTTTACTCATTAAGCATAAAATCAGGTTGATTCCACAGCATGAATCAAATCAATTGTGTTCCACTTAATATCACCAGCAGAGGAGTTTAATTTGACATTTTCCAAAATGTCAAAGGGTTTGTCTTTTTCTCATATGTCTGTGATGCAGACTGTTCTTTATACAGCCTGATTCCACCCACAATATGACAAAGTGTCATTAGTTTTCCCATTTGAATGTGACCATAATTGATACCATGAACAGCTTTTCTTCCCCCCAACTATCACGTGTTAATGTCAGAGGTTGACTACCCTGGCTCCTGTGTGCTCTCCTTCTATGGAAATGTTAAAAGTAGGCCGTATTAGGTGAGTTTACGATAAGACCACCCTGACAATGACAGGCGCCGTGTCAGCGCTGAGCTAAATGCCCTGCTGTTGACAGCTGTGAACAGGTGGCTGAGGCTGCAGGTTTA
This sequence comes from Taurulus bubalis, assembly GCF_910589615.1. Lineage (NCBI taxonomy): Eukaryota > Metazoa > Chordata > Actinopteri > Perciformes > Cottidae > Taurulus > Taurulus bubalis. The sequence goes on from NC_136600.1 coordinate 6,584,564, forward strand.
TTTGACTTGCCGGGAATGTCTACAGGTTTCGTCATTCTGAATATGACTAGATCGTGACTTAGCACATAGTTGCTCTATGCAGAAGATTAAAAGGAAAATGTCAGGCTTTTGGAAAATTGGCCAATACAGCAGGTCAAGAGGACCAATAGCAAAATCATCAGCAAAAACGGATCCCCAGTGGATCGGTGGATTCACTGCATTCATTGTTTGTTTGAGGCAGAGTGGTGTGAGATGACTGCCCTTGAGGTAAAAACATGATGTTGTTTTTTCAGAATGATTATCATGGATATCATAATCTATGTCTTTCAACATCATAGCAACATGTGTCGTTGCTATTTTTATAACTTTTTTGCTTTTCTCCACTGTAAGACAATGACTGAAGTTTGCTGGTTTTATTCTGTTGTTTTTCCATTTGTGGATACTGTAATGTCCTACAAAAAAATACTGTTGTTATGCTCTGCTTTATTGACGCAGTCAGACAGAACAAGAATGTGTCAATGGGTTTTGTAATGTTGGAACAACATGAGCATTATTAAATAAGACTGTTTGAGTGCTATCATTTACCCTGACGTCCTTTTCTGGCCAGTTCTGGAGCACCGTAGAAATGTGGCCACGGTCATGTATAGTGATAAACAGCCCCCTGGAACAAATGGAAGAACGCAATTTAGCAGAAGGAAGAGAGAAGAGAAAGAGACCACACTTCTTGCAATTTCAAAAGGCATCACGGGTCAATAGTCTCCCTCTTTCTCACGCCCCAAGCTAAATGACGTGCTTGACTCTGTTATAGCAAAATGTCACAAACATGTTGGTAATACAGTAATGGCAACACAACAACATTATCATAAAAATAAAATAACATATCCAAGATTTGAGGGAAAAGCTTCGAGCTTCGAGGCTGTTTGAAGTTTCTTTTCTGCCTTTCTTCCTTTCTTCCACGACTTTATTGAATACCGATGGCACCTGGGACTTTAATGTTGAGCCTAGAGCTCAGGGCCTCTGCAGGGAGTTTGCTTTGGACCCTTGAGTCTCCCCAAATATTCATTCATCTTAGTATCACCCCCTCCCACCAACCCTCCCTCCCTGGAATGAGCGTCCTTCCCTTTGGGACAATCCCAGGATAAAGAGATCATCTCTATGCGTGGGGTCCAGCTGTGGCGTCTTTCCTACCCAACAAACCCATCTGGTTATAGAATGGGAGAGGGGGGTGCAAACCCTCCTCTATGCACCAGTGACAGTAAAAACATCACTATTTGTCAGAATCAGCTCATAAAGTAAAGACCCAGCTCAGGTCCACGCTTGTGAAAGAAGACAGTGAAGAAATGTCAAAACAGCACGACACATTGTTAAAAGCAATAATAAAATCTAGTGAGATGAAGAGAGAGACATTATCTTGTCACATAAAAATACTTTGATAAGAAGGGTAGGCTGTCAGCATGGGTTTCTACTTAACGGCAGTAACCATGGTAGATACAAAAAAAAGTCTCCAGCCTTGCAGGCAGCTGTGTGAGGCTGGACACAAATGGTATGTATGCTAACATGCTCACAATGGCAATGCAAACATGCTAATCTTTAGTTGGTTTGTTTAGCTTTTTAGCATGCTATCATTTGATAACTGGCTAGCTCTAAACACAAAGTACAACTGATGGGAATGTCATTCGTTTTTTCAGGTATTTGCTCATGAACCCAAGCGTTTGACAAATTCCAATTTTGATCCTGAAGTTGACGCTAGAGGAAACGCTGAGGGATCAACACAGTTATTTAAAGTCTTCTTGAAATGGGACAAACATTTGTGTTCTAAATTTCATGGCAGTCCATCCAAATGCTAGAGGAAAGCTGCATCATCTGGTTACCAAGAATGTCTGCGTAGAATTTCATGGCAATCCATTGCTGAGACATTTCAATCTGGACCAAAGTGGTTGACTAACCGACTGAGCTGCATTGCCATCCCTGTAGCCAAAACCAGCAGTTTACAGGTGGAAATACCACAAGTGAGCTATGCATGAGGCAGCACCTATAAATACACATTTGATGTAACTCATGTTGTTTTATCATTGCTTTCTTATACCATTATTGCTTTTTTTCCCATATTAATTCCATAACATTAGACCTCTGAATATTCTGAAGAAAACTTCATCATGAATAATTCAAGTTTATATTTATATTTATTTATTTACCCATACAAACAGGTGTACTCTTTTAATACAAAGCAGAGAGTCTCATACTCCTTGCCAAAATTAAAATGTTCTAATTAGAAGTATGATCATACAGTTTCACGCATTCTCTGCTTTCAGCTTCCAACGCCAAAACGTTCTACTTTTCTCCTTAATATTGCAAACTGAATATCTTTGGGGTTTGGACTGCTGGTCCAACAAAAACAGACATTTGGCAAAAACACCCTGGCCTTTGGAATGGACATTGTTTGACATTCAATCGACTTAATGGTTAATTGAATAATACAAAATAAATAAATCACCAGATTAATCCATAATGAAAATAATCATCATTGGTTGCAGCTCGACAAAAAGGAGAGAAAAGGGAGAAGAAGACATGGCTGACTGGCTAGGCTCTCTCTCTGCAAAGAGCTTAGCAGGTCACATAAAGGTCATAGACATCTGGCCTTTTAAACACCTTTCAACGTTTCTGGCAATAAAATGACGCACATCTGCATACAGCTACACATCTGTGCACGAAGATGCGTGAGTGCTGCTTGAAATGGACAGGATGTGTGTTTAGCCTGCTGTGTGTGTTTACCTGAGGCCAAAAGGACCCAGAGCCACTGCCAGCAACAGGAATATGAGTCATTTTGGGAGACAGAGAGGCAATGGGGCTGAAAGGTTGACCCGGCAATATGACTGTTGGAAAACAATTGTATGAGATGGATCAAAGCAGACAGGCAGACTGGCAGTAATGCCTAATCTCTGTCAACAGGAAGGTTATGAAAAACATTTCAGGTTCAGCTTGCCATTATTCCTCTCCTCCTCCAAACCCTCATTTTCTGCCATTCTGTGTTTGCAGAGGAGCTGTCGACCTCATGACCTTTGACCCTGAGTACAAAGAAGTAGAGTTGCCGGAGCCGTGGTTATGCCTTTTTAACAGTCAGAAAAGCACACACACACACACACACACACACACACACACACACACACACACACACACACACACACACACACACACACACCTCTAAGAAATTCCATCACAAATGTACAGAACCCAGAGCAGGAACGAGCTAATATACAGCATCCCATGATGTCAGGAGTCGTGCTGTTTTAAATCCATCATCACCGTCTGTTAAGATGGTGATGATCCCTTCAGAGCAAGGATATTTGAAAAGGTGAAAATACATTGCTAAATGGGTCATTGAGAGTACACAGCAGATGGGTTGAAATACTCCATTATTTTCCACGTACCCACAAAGAAAAAGTAGACTCCTGGGACATAAGAACCTCTGGTTAGGAATGCTATATTCTTCCTCATATTGATGCTTAGTTGATATATTGTGTGTGTAAGACTACTGCTGCTGAAATACCACAACGGATAGCGGTCGTCTGATTTTCTAGATGAGAAGAGGGCCACAAAGCATCGAGCTGCCATGTCTGTCTCTTCCTGTAAGAGAGTGTGGCGAGAACAGAGAGGGTAAAGAAAACAACCTGATGGCCTGAAACAGCACCACCGCTGACCTGCAGCCCAACACAAAACACGCCCCAGGGAGTGTGGAAAGGCTGCCAGGGGCCGGCAGGAGGACAGGCTGCTTTCCACATCATGACCCCAAAACACGGCCCGAGCCCCACGAGGAAGCCGGCCTCCGATCGTTGACCCGTGTCCACACAAAACACCAGCAGTCACCATTCTTCACCTCCCAGCACATGACCTTAATCTTCGCCGCGCTTGACGCCCTCTGTTAGCAAACCCACATACGGTTCGACTGACACAGTGGACACAAATCATTGAGGAAAAGACTGTAAAAACAGTGTTAAAGGTCAAAGTCACGCTATGAGATGTCTCCAACTAATTTAGCTCGCCTGAGAACAAATTCAACACAGAGGATTTTTCCACACGATTTTCTAAATTAGTTTGAAAGGGCCTAATTGGAGCTGAACGGCGACGACATCTTGGAGTGTGACTCTGGCCAGAGGGAAGAGGTGAGGTAAGGTTACGCCGCAGCTTTGGAGCCAACACACACATCCACTGGGTACATAATCTAATAAATCAAACTACAAGGTTTAGTTCACATTCAACCGAGACCAGTCACATTATATACAATCTTAAATTGTATATGAATAATCTGACATTAAAATGAACTGTTCACCTGCACTGGAAGGAAATGGGAATTATAATAAAACATATAGTTTATCCCTCTCTTCCATCAGCCTGTTGGAGCGGCCACTGGCCCCAGAAATCTGTATCGGTTTTATTTTTGTTTTATTCTGATCAATTACTTTCTCATTTACCCAGAGTTTACAGATTACAGATTACAGATTACAGATCAAGAAAGGTTCTGCAAGCCATGTGAGGCCGAGCACACGGAGCGATAGTGGGACACATTTAGCTGACGCCACTCTCGCGGATCACAGTACCACACACTCACTGAGTGACGACATGTCGCATTCTGAGGCACTCAACAGAACAGGTTTTGTGCAGGCACAAAGTGGACTTGTTTTGCGAACGTGAGCTGAAAAAGCAAGACACTGTAACTTCTCGCACGGTGTGGAACTTATGGTATGTCAAAGCAGAGGGATGTCCAAGATACAGTCTGTCTGCTGGAAAAAGAAACAGGTCTATACGGCGAGAGGACTCCCTCGTGGAGATCCATGGCTTTTCAAAACAGGTTCAAACGGCAGCATCACTCCAACATTAACACAGTGGATCCCTCTGCCAGACCAGCTGCTGGGATGTATGAGATATCATTTTCATGAAGGATGGGAACTTCAACAGGCTTTCAACGAAACTAAAACTAAACCATAGAGTTGCCAATAACAACAGATTAACATTTCTAATTTTATTATAATCGGTGAATCAACTCGTCACTTGGTCAGAGTTCAAATAGTCACTCACGAACAATATAACATATTTCTGAACACATTTTGCACTTATATAACGTGAGTTGACTAACTGAACTGTGGCCCGTTACAAGAAGCCAAACAAGAAAATCAATGAATCAGAGCTGCACCTCTTATTTGAGTTACTACTTGTGTGACGCTTCCTTTATGCCTCAGCCTTCAGGGGTTACCTCCCCTCCGGCCAAAGTTCAAGAAAGAGTCAGTATTGTTTTGTGTTTTTCAGTACATGCCATAATAGATCATAAACTGAGGTAAATAATCAAGGGAGAAGTTTTGTCATTGACTTCTATACAATCAGACTTCTTCTTCAAACCAGAGGAGTCGCCCCCTGATGGCAGTAGAAAGAATGCAAGTTTATGGCATTTCCACATTGGTTTCACTTTTCAGACGCAGTACTACTGTATATATTAATAAACTTTACTTCCCTATAATTGTGGCAATTCATTCTCAGTGAAGTGTATCAAACTGACCAACAGATAATACTTAATAAAGTAATAAATTGCACAACGAAATAATGAATACATTTGATCGTCATATTACCGAATAGTAGATGTTTCTTGCTGTCGAATAGATGGAGTGGTGTATAGCTACTTTTCCCGAGTAGCTTGTAATGTAGCTTTGTTCTTTCTACAATACTGCAGTGTTTCTACCTGCTTTCAGTGTAGGGAAAGTGCTACGGTAAGGTAAACCAAACATTTCATCTCAGGATTAACAGTATCCTGGGTTTGGCTCCATATTTTAATTCGTAATCAATGTCAATAGTCAATTTGTCAAACCATTATCCAATATATTGGTCTGGATGCACATATCCGTCTGTCACCATATCAGGTGAGTGGAGTATCCTCTGAGGACCAGCATCAAGTGAACCAGCACACGCACACAGCCATACAGCACACTCACAAGGAGACAGAGTCATTTCTATGACTGGATGTGGTAGCTGACCACACGCTGTAGAAAAGAACTGACAGCACAATATTTAAGCAATGAGACCACTGGTTTCAACTTTCTTGCTTCCTTCCCTGAGTGGTATTTAATAAGTAAATGGCTTTCCATGGAAAGGGTAGATTGTTTTTCCTGTCAAGTATTATCACAAATAGGGATAATCATTTTGCACAGAACAGATTTGATCACATTCACGACAAAGTGAGATGCTTCTTCAGTTGGAGCACAAACTGTTAGTTACCTTCACATATCCATACAACACTAGGGCAAGTCAGTTTCATTACTTCATACCATTGATTTTGTTCATACGGATCATTTCCAAGTCAGTGAAGCGGTTGGCATCACAGATGACACACTCATGCTGCACCGCATGAAGCAGCCAAACGTCTGACTAAACCAATAGAAGAGAAGGAGAAAAACCCAGTGAGAACTGGAGGTCTGGCAGTGCCAATCAATAACCATGTTCATGGTGCAGCCTGCGCTGACGCAAACTCTGCCCATTTTAAAAATAACTAAATGCAATGGAAAAGATGATCGTCAAAGAAACTAAATATGCAACAGACCTCTGGGAAAAGGGCTCTGTAAACACAAAAAGAACAAAATAAATAGAAACGACGAAGGGATGCTGATGGTGGGTGAATAATTTAGCATCAGCTCAACAAACAGTCCTCCAACCCATAATCCACCTCTCTCAGTCTCTAAGCACACGTAGCCTTCAGTTCCGTGTGTTTGTTCAATCTCTTGTAGGATGGCCGAGGGGTGTTTTTCTGCTAGGAGTAATCTTAGCAGCAAGATGCAACCGGGCCCGGTACTTTTTGTTCAACGCACAGCTCTCATCACTTGGAAATGAAGCGTGACGGTCAGGAATTATTTTTCCAGTCCTTCTTTTTCCTCTCTCCATCCAGTACGAATCTCCAAAGACAATGCACTCTTCTTCTTCCTCTGCCGCCCACCCTGCATGGCACGCTCAGACTTTGACAGGATTCCATCACATTACAAGTATTCAACACGTTGCCTGAGTCACAAGCAAGAACCAGTTCCAGTGCCTGGCCTTGGAAAGCCATAACCCACCCCCACCTCATTCCACTGCAGCCCACTGAAATCAGGCTGGGCGTCCGCACAGCAACTAATCTTCCCTCGTGAAGCTTTTCCAGACATGGCGGAGAGGGAAAACTTGGGAGAATTTGCGGCCAAAAAGAACACAGTTTAGCCAATCTGATCGGCCTTTCATCACTTCGGGTAACACGCTGGGGCAAAACACGCAAAGGCACGGAATCTTTTACACAGGATCACCCGCAGGTGATGAAAATAGCAACCAGACGGCGTGAGGTTCTGTCGCCCTGTCGTCTACCGGAGCTGTGCAGGCGAAGGAGACACAGTCAAGTGTCCAGACGATTGCTGTGGACACCAAGCTTCTCTCTCAGCCAGCTTTGCATAACTCGAGGGGCGAGAAACAGCAGAAAAGGACTCGTTCCAGCACATGGCCCTGCTAAAGGAATCAGAGGTGCAGACCTGATGAACCCAGCTGGCTATTAGAGGAATTCCAGCTCTCTTGCAACCAGGTTTTCCATTCATTTCCCTACGTTCAATGAAAATGACATTTCGTGTGGGTTGCAAAGTCCCATTCAAAAGCAATTGGGTTTGACCACTGCCAGCAATTGTGCATTATACAATGCATATACAAGAAAACTTGCAAATGGTCATCCTAAAAAAACAGACACGAAGAACATTGGCGATGGGAGACAGGTTAAGAGGATGTTGTAAAACCATTGAGCATGATATGGATGACAATGATGTATGGCCCATTGAATTCTCTTTGACACGCACAGAAAAATGTGTATTCAATTTCAGGCATGTCTGGGTTGGTGCTAGGCGAGCCGCTAGTGTCCACTGAAGAACAGATGGAGAAATGCTTTTAGAGTTTCCAATTCTTCAGGGCTAACAGCTGAGGAGAAGATTCACGTACACTATGACAACAAGTGAGAGGCTCATATTCTACAATGGAATATGAAGACAATTGTACTTTACTCTCCAATTTGGGCTCCCAGGACCATTTATAATAATAAGATACCTGTGGTATTTGGTGCCATCTCACCTTGGCGAGTGGATTTCATTTAGTGGTTAGCTCTGGTTAAGGTTTGGTTAGATTGAGGAAAGAATCATGTTTTGGGTTCCAACAAAGATTTTGTCAAAATTAAAACATCTGAAACATTATGGTTTGAGTTAAAAAGAATATTCCACTAAGGTTTAAGGATCTTCATCATCATAGTTACAATTGCCACATTTCAACCAAACATTCCAATTCAGTTCAGTTCGTTACACACTACAACGGTTATTTTTGTGTTTCCATGAACAAAAGTTGTGTATATTACCAATAGAACCACTCCATTATTGGTACCAACTCTGTCGAGGTTTGGAAAGAGCAGATCCGATTCTAGAAGGTGGTAAAACTCTACAGAGAACTGATTGGTCAGATCAACACATAGCACAACAACACATAGCACAACATGGGACATCCTGCAAAAAAACACAGCTTTTAAACAATCAAGTTACCGTCGATGAAGACCACAATATTTTATTGACTCGACTCAGATTTTTAAAAAAAATCCGATCGCAAAACTACCATACACTAACCTGGACACACTATCTACACTGCTAGGCTTGACAACCGGCTTGACAACCTAGAAAGTTATAGTTCCTCCCCACCGTTCGCTGTGAGATTACAGAATTATCAATCATAATTATTACTTTTTCATAAACACTCGTCATTTTTTCGAAGGATGCCACATCCATTCTACATTTATTTTGTACTCATAATCCATCTTTTTTTAATTCTCCCATCCGTCATACAAGAGGAATGTGTTCATATGAATGTTGCTGACATTTAGCGCTCACTGATGTAATGCCGACGCATAAATCAAAGCGAATGTTCAGGATGCCAGTGGAGAGGTCTCACGTAAATGAAAACCGATCAAAGAGATTCGGAAAGGAGAGTAATCTGGGGTTAGATCCCATTCCTGTGGAGAGGTCAGAGGTCAGACAGAGTCAGTCTGCAACACAACCAAAACCAATCATCTCACAGTGAGATCATCCATAATATCCAGGGCCCTATTTCTCGTACCTGGCTTACTGAGTTAGTGGGCTAATTGTCAGTATAAGATGACGTAGGTCTGGCTTTCTCGGTTTCTCGAAGCAAGCTTAGATAAATCACCACAGCAACACATCCAAAAATGTGAACCTGCTCTCGGGCAGGCTTACTGAAATTCACTGGATAAGCTGGACACTCCCACGGACAAAAAAACCAGCTCACTTCCTCATTGATATTAGTTATATTAGTTTTATAGGGAGAGAGTTCTTTCAGATCGCCAGGATCCATCCTTTACATTATCATGACTTCCTGTACGTGGCGATATAGATTTTGCCGGCAAGAAATAATTTATTTACGAAAGTTTCTCGAGCCGCGGACATTGATCACCACAGGCGCAGCTGATCGCCCGTCTTAGACACAGACTATCAGCCGCTGCATGCCGCTGTTCTTAAGTTTATTTAGCACTTTAGAAACTTATGGATGTGTTGAAAGCACTCATAAATATATGACAGTGCTATTAGTACACCATACACATCATTATTGTAGAACATTAACGCGACGCTTATGTCTGGCAGCGGGCGCTGTTAAAGTTGCGTTCATGGCAACAACGTTGCAAAAACCTTGGAATATTCGCAACGCGTTTGCTGTGAATGACTACGGTATTGACTTCCTCATATGCGTTCATGATCATCTCCTGCTTCTCATTAGAGAAATAAAAAGAGGTTCCTCTGAGTTTATTTGCCATTGTACTGTTAAAACATCGTGGTGTCAGTGCTCCATTATTACCGTTTCAGTGCGGATCAGCCGTGAAGAAACCCAGATAGCCTGATGTCAATCATCTCGCTAATTTAAGCTGGAGATTAGGACATTTGCTTGACTTTGTTTAGCTAGGTACGGTAAATAGGGCCCAGAAGTCAACTATTGTGTTTATTATGGCCATGTCAGTGACACCAGTAATCTCTCTGTGGAATTAAGAGCTAATATGTGCATCCAGACAACCTCTAGGGATTCGTAATGTACAGACATTTCATATGACATTTAAGTGCAGATAGAGCCTCATACATGGGGGAATGTGAGTGCTATGAAACAGCAGGATGGTTTCAGAGATCCGCTTTCGAATCCAGTGTGCTCTGCCAAAATATGCTCCACTGCATATATATCACATGTGTCAAATTCATACATTATGTTATTGCAATTCATTGGTTGGGATCAAATAGGCTTTTGCAAGACAAATTAAGTTTTGTTGTTCGAATGTGTGAAATTCTTATCAGTAACAGGCATCGTTAATCTGCAGATGGAACAAAGTATGCAGTAGATTTGCTGGAGCGCCTTGACATTATAAACACTGAGAAATAAGCACGTCTGAGTCAAAGACAAATAAGTCTTTCGCACAGTGAAATTTGATTTCTCACTCATTTTCACAATTACAAAGCTGACAGAACTCTGATTTAATTAGACATTATTTTCCTGCAACTTTCAACTATTGCAACTAAAAAAGGGTTTAATGTTAAAGAACAGACCACAGTTGTTTATTTATCACTTATTTATGCAATTTATAAAAAAAAGGCAAAACAAATGTAAAAAAACAAATGTAGCAAAAATGCTAAGTATCTAAGTATGCTAAGTATCATTGCTAAAAAATATTTCAAGTATGAAAGGGTAATATAGCTATTACTCCCGATTACAACCACTGAATAATCTCTCTTTTGTTCTTCCCTTGCAGAAGGTTGTGTTCAAATTTAATAAAATGATGTTTGTAGAAAAGGTTTTCAGTTTGAAAGCCTGTTGACTGATCCCACAGCTCACACGGCCCTCGAGCGCAGACGGTTATCTTCAAGATTTCACTTTCTAAGTTCGGGCCAAATGCATGACAGGTTTACAAGTGTTCACAGCCAAAGCTGAGCTCAGAGCTGATGGAGCTGTCAAAACAAAGAAAAGTTAGCTTTTAGCGCTTTCTTACACATGCATTAACTACAGTGGGAGTTTTGAACTGACTAACAAGAAGCAGAGCCGTTAGGAGATATTAGTGTCAGATACTGTAGGCCTCATACCATTCCCAGAAGTATGGTCTTATCTAAGTGCAGATATAAAAGCGGTGCCGTTGGTCTGTGATTAATGTCCGATCTGTTGACTTGGCTCTTTTAGTCAGAGGGGAGTGTTCCATGTCCACATGAGGCTGACCCAGTTTAAGACAAACGTTTCACTGGTCTGCTCAGCTAAGATTGGAAACCATCATGCCTCCATTTATAATGTGTAATGGCTTTCTTAAAATTCCCTTTGAATTTCTCAGAAAGACAACGAGTCCTCCAGGAAAAACCTTTGTTGTCATGTTTAAAAGAAGAATTTATTTACTTATAATAGTTGGGATTTTATGAAATATGCATGTTAACTTTTAGCTAAATGAGAAGATTGACATCAATCATGTCTGTATTGAGCTGGGGCCAGGAGGCAATTAGCTTAGCTTAGCATATAGTGTGGAAGAACAGGGGAAAAGCCAGCCTGGTTCATATTTTAATTTCTGTTTTTGTTCGGATCAAACTCAAGAAATACAATGTGTTAATTAATGAGCTGTAGAGGTTCTGTTGGACAGATTAAGTTCCCTTTACAGAGCCAGACCCGCTGCTTCTCCAGATTGTCTTGCATTTTCCAAAATGTCAAACTAGTCTTAAAACAAGTACTTATACTATCCATGAGGTTTCCTATCCTGAAAGGCAGAACGACCAGAATTTGTCGGTTGCCGCTTTAAAACACATTCATCATGTTGGACCCTCCTCCCGGGCTCAACGACACCAGAAGCCCCCTGTCTGCCGTTAGGGTTACGCTGCTTGGCAGCGGGTGAAAGCCAACCCCAGATCCACTCTGCCCGCCATTTTTGTAGCTTCCACTTGGTTGGTGCTTACGATCTGGCAACTGCTCGCTATGTTTTTATAGAGGTTGACGCCCAGAAATGTCCCAAACACAACAAAATGGGTCTCTTTAGATTCAGGCACCACCATACACTTCTAGTGGGTCATGAGTGATGATTGATATGATTATTTTTGTATGACTTTGGGAAAATCTTATTCATTTCAAACCAGGTTCGGGAAAAGTCGCAGTGTTGTTTTTTCCAACGAGGACTGGCCGGCGATTTGACGGACAGGAAGACCACCTCGGTGGATTTTTCATGATGTGAAGATAGTGTATATAATACAAAAATGCAAAAACTAAAAGCAATGAATCAGGACATAGACGTGATTTTAACCTGTAGCATTTAATTGCTTGCTTTATGCTGGTCACAAACTGGTGGTTACAGTTCACCCATATCCTAATTTACCACGGCATTGGAAGGACATGACAATCCAGAAGTTGATGTAATGTGTGAAGTCTTCCTGCACGGCCAAAATTGTATCGGAGTTGAAATGCCACACCTGGAAAAATGTACACTGTACAGTAGTAAATCAGATGGTTACTTGTGCTCAGCAACAACAAACTGTCAAACGCCATCATCTCCACTAATCCTCAAGCTTCAGGCCGACACGTTGGCCGACAAGTTGTGGCAGCAGTTTGGATCTGATGGGGCTGGTGTTGCATTTTTGGTCAATTGTGCATCATTCCAGTCGGACATAACGTGAGCTTTACACCCGACTCGAAAAGGAAAGCCAGAGATTGTAGATCGGACGTGCCAAGAAGGTTGGACTGTGACTCGGGGAAATTTTGGTTTCGGAGTTTCCACTCAATCCAGGGGGAAACAAAGCCGGATTGAAACTAATGAGGCATTTTTCCATGCGTGATGCTCGTGGCTTGTATGTGTATGCGTACCAAGGAGATGTAACAGTGATATTGTACCCGACACTTAAACGTTAACTCTTTCAACTCTTGAGTCGAAGGGAATACCTCCTTGATTTGTTTTTTTCCCCACTATTGGATCTGTTGCGGTCGGGAAGCAGTTCAGTTGCACCACTGCTCTCCTCACACCGCATATCCCTGTGCAGCTGGGGCTCCTGGGAAGCATGTCAATAATTGAAACAACAATGATATCGCCGGCAATATCCAGCTTGTGGCCACAAATCTGTCCACACATGTTCAGGATCCCACCTCTGACAGCATGTGTGACTCTCCGTTCACCCCGCATACATACAGGCGTTACACACACACGCGCTGCATTACGTCGCGTGCACCCTTTTGGCTGCAGGAACGAGGCCAGCAGCATGAAGAGACTCTGCTGAGGAGCTGGCAACCCTCCTACACAAGCTCATGGCCAACCAACAAGTGCTTTGGCACCCAAGCAATATGCACACATGTCAGCCTTGACAGGTGTGATAAAGACATGATCTAGTTTTATTTCAATTTGAACTTCTCTTTGAGGATTTAAAGGGTCCCTGCAGCAGCAGTTGTGAAGGAAAGATAACATCGTTAAAACTCACAGAGCATATACGTATAAGTAGTGGAAGTGGCCAACATTTTCGAACATATGGCTATCCCATAAGGCATCGTACTTAACTCACCGACCTCTCTCACTTCTAGGTTTTATGGTTCTGCCACAGTTTCTCAAGGCAGGAAGATGAAGCCCTACTAGTTCAGGTTATTACTGTAGAAGATGACTTTGGCAAATGTTTCACTGAGTCCTTATGTACTCAACCCTTTGGTCATTATACACTTGTTTCGCTCACTTATTCTAAATTCCCATTTAACGGTATTAGAGAGGCTCTGAGCTTGCTGCCAACTTGTGTGACATATGCTGGATGGATTACCCACTGCACACTGCTCAGACACCAAAGGGTTGAACCTTAAAACTACGAACCAGGCTGAGTGTGATGCACTCAGAGTATCAGATAAGATTCAGCAAGTCGTTATTTCCAGTGTGGGCTGGTGAAATATGACTACTGCACACGGAAATGTGACGGGTGGAGATGGTGTGGGGATAGCAGCCAAACAGAGCTGTGCTCTATCATTTTGCCCTTGGTCGGGGAAGGAGAGTCTTATATTAATGTATCATTAGCAGCTCCAGTGAAGTCAAACTCAAACTTGTAGTATTAATAGAAAAAGATCCTTGGGGGATTATTAGAAATGTTCCTTTTCGTGTCATCCTCTAGAGGGGCGTGTCAGGGTATGTGTTTGATTGACAGCTCACAGTCTGAGTCTCTTTACTGACCTCTATGACCTGCAAGGCAAGGGAACGTAACGGACCAACTGTAAACATTTTCAAATGTAAAAGCCATTATAATATGGGAAACACATTTGTGGCCAGGCAACTTCCTTCCAAAATATCACATTATGCCTTAATGAATATTCAACCCAACTGAAACCTACACAAATATGTTTGCTATGAGTTGATGGTTGTTTCTTAGAGACACAATGGGAGAAAAATGTATTTTCTCCACAGGTGCCAAACCCAACCACTTTGCTCTCCAGCCATGCTACACCACTCTAAGTCATGGAGAGTTATGGCTTTTTGAATTAGTGATGGTGCCCGGTACTACAGGTCACAGGCAATTCAGCCAGGTAGTCTTAGTCGTGTAGTTGTTCAAAACATTTATTTAGGTTGATTATTTTCCGTGTTTACACAGTAAACTGCCGTGGATTTTAGCCCATTATTCCAAGGGATACTACTTTAGTTAAAGTCTACAGTGCCCTAAATTTATTTGCTTTCACTGGATCTGAAACCGTGGACATGAGCTCTAGATTGTTGTACAAGGTCCTCAAAGACTAGGGTGAAATGAATTCCAAATGTTTGCCACGTTCCTCCTGAGGTCAGTGTAATTCCAAACCATTTCTCTCCTCCCTACTTCAACAGGCTATTCTGAGCTTCTCTTATGGTCTACCAAAGAGCAAAATTGTGGTAAAACAAATACATCAGCAAAAGTCATGCAATCAGTCATTATCAGGAAACAAATTCTCTCTGGATTTACGTGGAATAACTAGTTGTTTCTTATCCATGGTTTGAAGTAAGTCATCCAGAAGGCAAGGCTATGTTCTACTCGCCCTGGATGCTCATCAATCCAAAGAAAACAGTTTCTCTCACACACTTGCAGTGTAACGCCGTGTGTGGGCCTGAATGGGGTGAAATCACAGCTCCGAAGCCCCTAATCTGCAAGGCTGGAACACTTTACCAACCGGCATGTGCCACTTCAGAGGTGGCCGAGACAGCTTCGGATGATGCCTTTCATTAGGCCGTTATAACCTCCTGCAGTGCTCACCCTCGTTTTAATTTAAGTCCAGCCTTAAAAGACTGAATCATGTCTGTACTCAGGTCACATTACAGTACATCTTTTATGTAGTGGATAATGAATGAAATAGCACTTTAATTCTTTCATACGTTATTACCCTTACACAGGTGCATTACAGCCTGATACATACACCATAAATACTAATCATGATGATACAGGTTGATATTAATAACAATTTGTTCTCTTTTCCTCAGCCGGTCCTATTAGGCTACGCTCTTTGTTAGGAGCAGGGGATTCACTTTGCAGGTGTTCCAATCACAAAGCTATCCTCAGACTGAAACTAAAATATGGCGGCTATTCGGGGAATGCCATCAAATATTAAAGTTTAAAGAAGGAGCTGGCTATATTGCACTTCATTTGTATCTAATAAAATGTATATTTATTGTTAGCAAATCCCATACATTTTTAGTTTCAGACCCTTTACAAAATAAAATTAGCAGTTCACATCAAATAGATGTATATATTTTATCTTCAGGAAGCAGGAATACCGAAGGCCTAAATACAGGAATAAATGGCAGAAGATAAAGAAAGCATCTGGGCTTTCCCTTAAACTATCTCTATCACTTACTTTCCAGCTCCTGACAGGCAGCTGCAGTAGTAGAGTCGCTGACCCCTGACCCTAAACCAAGACTCCACTAATGGGCTACTGATAATCATCCATCTCCATCAGTAAGATGGATTGGTTTGTGTCACTTACCTCGAGAGCTCCTTGAACAAGTGAAGTGTTTCTTTAAAAGCGCCTATTAAACGTTTATTTAGACTCTCGGTAGCAGTGCACCACAGAGGGCACGGCGACATTGGACGTGATTGAAGTACACCTAACTACGCTCATGCAATACTTGGGATCATTTTTCCGCAACAAAACATTATCATTTATCACAAATTACACTTTCAGCTGTCAAACAAGGACACAACCCACATTTATGGCGAAAACAGAAACAAACTTTGTGTGATGAAGGCAGACCAACTTTCTCTGCTAAACACTGCGTCCGCTCATGAGCTTACAAACCAATAAAAGTAAGCATGTCCGCTAATCTCCTGATGATGTGAATGTGTTCCTTTTTACAGCTCTGCTTCCTGCCTCTGCCCCGGCGAAAGATCAATGAATCAGCCGTGTTTTGAAACTTAATGGGGCTTGACCTTTGGCCTCCGGTATGGAGCCTGGTGTCGGAGTGTTTAGTCTTCATGAAGCAGATTAGCTGGTAAAGTCAGGCAGGACAAGGAGACGCTGCTGCTTCCACACAAAAACTCTTTATACCTGAGAGCCAGTAAGTAGAGACCTAATCTGCTGCTCTGGTGGTCTGACTAAAAGACACGCGTGCACACACACACACACACACACACACACACACACACACACACACACACACACACACACACACACACACGCACACACACACACACACAGGGGCATCAGTAATCCATTATAGTCATTACTAGAGGATACTGGTGGGTAAAACAGATAGAAACTGAATAATAATTTACAGTCAGACACACTTAGCACGGATTAGAGACAACATCTGCTACGCCAAGATAAATCGGCCAATGTGAAAGTGCCTTAAACTTGCATTCTTTGTAATGGCCATGAAGGGGCGGATCCTCTGGTTGCAAAAAGACGTCTGGTTGTCGATGAGAAAATGACTCTACTTCTCACTTGATTTATTCCATCAGTAAACATTGTAAACATACGTTTCTGTTCTCAATCGCTAGTTTCAAGTCTTCTTCAATACAGCATGATGTTCATTTAGTAAATCAAGGTCCCATTGAGTGTAAAATAGAGCATAAAGCGGGGTATGCTTTAGGGCGTTGCTACCTTGTGTTTGACAGGTCGCTACCACGCTGTTGTCTGGGAGTTGTCCACGTTTTCACAGTGCGTTTTCAGTTCAAGAAAGTTAACATTTCATCATTATGAACCATGAATGTCTGTATGAAAAGTAAGAGGATCACTTATGTTGTTTGGATTAATCCTCTGGGCACCATGGATATGCAAAGCAGATTTCAGCGGAAGATCAATAGTTATTGGGGTATTTTGAGAAAAGAAAAAAAAACGTTTGTTAGAAGAATTGTCAGGGGATCACCAAAGTTGGTAAACTTTATCCTCTGGGGACCATTGATCTGCATCTGTAAATCTTATGAAAATCCTTCCAGATGCAATAAATGCAGACTCACATGTGTCACGGTCTCAGCTTGTTCCCATGTCTCATTGGTGAGCCGAGAGAAACGGCCTGGCTTAAAACCGACATCTGTCAAACACGGTCGGCTGTGTCCCTGGTGTATTCTGCTAAGTGACCCCCTGATGCACATTTCCTAGAGGCTCAACTTCCAACCCCTGGGCCTCTGGCAGCAGGTCCTGGCCCACTGTGCTGTGACTTTGAGCGAGTGTATAAAATGACTCCTTCAGTCAGCTCAGTGTGAGAGGAAGGAAAGCATACTCTGAATATGTTCCACATAGTTCTGCAGGGATGGGGAAGCGGGGTGCTGGTGGGAAACAAAGCTATATGTGCATGGGAGAACTTGGGTTATTATAATGCAGCCATGGTCGGCATTTGTAATAAAACTGCTTGGACAAAATGAGGAAAAGTGGAGTTTCACAGCTTATCAAAAGCATTTGTGGTGGTAAAATGAATAAAGCCATTATTGAATAAAGTGTTTGGAAAAACTGCTAGGGGAAAACTGATGTATTTCTGGTACCATTTTAAGTAGATACCAGTGTTTTTTTAGTATAGTTTTATCATGCTAAATTATGCTCACTTGCCAAATGCCTGCTGGCCACAAACAATAGCTAACCACTGTAGGTTGCTGTGGGGATTGTCGGCTTATATGTATCCTTTTAAGTACTTAAAGAGTCAAGGATTAAAGCAAACAGCAGTAAGTGAGCGTGAGAGCATGTAACCAACAGTTGACAAGGGTGGTCTTTCTCCTATCGAGTAAAAACAAACCCAACACTTGTAACCACCTGGATATAAGGTTAAATGTGCGGAGGCAGGGCCAAGTTAAACAGAGTGCGGCCCTGAATGCAGCATGGAGAATGAAAGCCCCATCAACTAAAGATCGATTAGTAACTGCTTCGATAGTGTCGCTGTCAAATAGACTTGGACCTGATGAACCTATTTGAAGGAAAACAGATACTAGCAGGAAGGTGTGTGTGTGTGTATGTGTGTGTGTGTGTGTGTGTGTGTGTGTGTGTGTGTGTTCACAGTAGAAGAGGAGAGGAAACCAATGAACGCCTGTCTGCTAGGAGCAGAGCCAGATCCACTCAAGGAGAACCCTAAACTGATTTCTACAGCTTACAGCGGTTGGCTGTCTGACCAAACTCCAGCTGAAAGGTCTACCGCAACCTCCAAATGTGGTTCAGATTTGAAAAATTCATAGATCAATTGCAACATAACGTACACAAGCTTTAAGAGTCCTTGAGCTTCTGGTGTCATTGCAATACATCAAATTATTTCACAATTTCCTGTAGCTTTAGTAGATATGATTGTAAACCTACAGGGCTTTTTAAGTTGGCTAATTTAATAGAGCCTCTGGCAAAAATAATGCATCATGAAGTTTATAGAATTTCTGCCTGGTTGCATGTCAACATGTTCATTAAATAACCAAATCTGACATCTGATGTATTAGTTATTTATGGCTGTGGTGACCAAGTCTAACTAAATGCATTTACAGTCTTTGACGGTGAAAGCAGAGATTGATGGCCCAAAAACACAACTTTCGGTCTCGACAGCTCTGGGGAACAAAACATTAAGGTTTTAGTCTGACCTCCACACTCTGGATGTTAATGTTCTGTGTAGTAAGTAAACCCAACTACCATTACTTTTTGCAGATCTCCGTCAGGTGTGTCTGCAACTACCACTGCTGTATTGTGTGATTGAATGAACACAACCCAGAAATGGCCACCCCCCTACCGGCCGGTTAAGAGTGGTGAGATAGGGGTAGGCAGGCCGTCAACGGCTTTATAAAACAGCCAATAAAAGGTGTTCAGAGAAAGTGTGAGTCACCGCAACCACGAGAGGTCCTCGAGTGTGCAGCCATAACTGGACACCAACAATATTATGCAGTTTGCTGCAGCAGACGGTAATGGAGGCTCAGTTACTGCTGCCCTCAACTCACATCCGTCTTCATTTCAAATATTTAGATATGAACAAGTGGGCTATGATTGGTGCAAAAGCCAGAAGCAGTGAAACATTGAAACCGCACAGCCAGCAGAAAAGGACAATGCTGGCTTTTACCAAGTTCCATAACAAAAACAATGCAATGACATAAAATTAAAAACTGAGGGGTTGAAGATTGACTTGAAAACAGAGGGGAAAACACTATCACCAGCTTCCTTTTAGCCTTCTGACTGTTCACAGCAGTATGTGTTTTGGACTGCATTTTGGAAATACGTATTGTTATGTCAATGCTGTGAGTGTGTCTTACCTCGGACTTCTAAATATCAGGCCATATTGCTGGCAGGCCAGGCCCACAGTGGGGGTGTAAATGATGGGCATGAACCTCTCGATGTCTGATAGCAGCAGCCGGTAGAACAGTTTCTCGTTGCGGTCCTGGAGCCCCATCAGAAACACATATCTGGGAGGGACAGGGAGGAGCAGGGAGGAAAACACGGCATGTTAATCTTTAACATCTTGAGGACTCATACCTGCTGGAACTGTGGAGGGGTTTATTAAAGTCAGATGGTAATATCTGTGTGTTTGTGTGAGGTGTGCCAGGCCGGATTGGGGGAACTGCAAGGAAACACTTTGTGAGAGAAACGAGAGAGGCAACGGTTAAAACGTATTAGTATGAGAGTATGCCCATGGATATTATTTTAGATGGTCACTACGCTGTAAAAACCCAGCCAAAGCCAAAAACAGTGAGGTTATGACAAAGCTAGAAATAAATAAAAAAGAGAACTGAAATGATTGGAAAAATACACAGAATAGAAATCGGCCCTTCATTTAGCCTACACAAGCTCTTTGTTCTGTCGATTGCACAGGAACTAAGGGTTTGCATATAACCCAAATTAAGCGGAGCACGCCAGAAAGGGCCCTCCTCCTAATCAGAGAGGTTTCCATAAAGCCAGGAGCACAAGGTGCCTCTTGTTGAGGGGATAACAAGCATGCACATAGCAACCCTGCTGTAGGTTAGGGTGCAGCAGCTGCACAATACACGGTGGTGACAGTTGCTCTTGAGGAGCACTGTTTTCATATTGGTGAACTGAATTAGCTTCTGCTACGGGCAATTTACCACATAAAGGGTTTCTGTAAGCCTTGCAGTATGGAGTAATACATTCAGCCATAGAGGGGTTATTTGTCCTGGACTCAAGTACCTTCTGTGTGTTCCTGGTTCTGAACTGTTTGACAATGTTTTTCTGTATTTTTTTATATTAAAGTAATATTTGTAGTCCGTTAACTAGCTTTTTTCACAACTTTCGACTGCATGTTAAACTCCTGGGCTAAAGTAAAAATGCCAAACAGCTTCTCAAATCTAAGAATTTGCTTTTTTTACTTTCGTCTTGTGTCAATATTTTGTGGTCATATTGGATCACTTTCTGATCCAATATGGACCAAACGATAACAACATTCAAATCTAACTGTTCTGGATATACAGTATACCGGGTAGTAAGTATCCTAAAGTAGTCAAATCTAGTCAAGTCAAAATGAACTGAAACTATCAACAGAAAGTGAAGAGGTTACAGTGCTGACATTACGTCAAAGACGTCTGTATTGTGTTGCAGAGATATCTACTAAAATGAGCGCGCTAACCAGCTAGCCCCGGCCCGTTCTGTCTTGTAATCCCACGTTTACCTCTAGGGGTGATAGTGAGTCACTGTAGCATCCAGTGTGTCCTCATTCGAGCTGCTCAGAGGGCTTCTTCATCACGTAGAAGTTACAATGGTTTCTGTGCATTTAGTTTGTTTGCTGGATTGTCAAAAAAGTACACGTGCCATACACCTCTTTAGTGTCACAGAAAACACAAAGATGGCTGACATGAACTATACACAGGCGCCAGAAGATTATACAATGGCGTAGTTATTGTGACCGGCTCTCAGAGTTTCAGCAGTTTGGTTGATCACAACTGTCAGTCAGTTGCGATCAGCTGCTCTGACTCAGCAAACAAAACTATAATTAGATCCCCACATCAAGCTGTGACATATTACTGCTGTGTGTTATTGTTTGATTTTCTGCTGGCAGACCATTAAGGAAGATTTCTTTCCCCATTCTTCACCTTAAAAGGCGTGAGCATTGCCCGCACCCAGGAAACAGGAATATTTACAGTACACACTGCTTTACAAAGCAGGATCCGCGCTGACTTACTGAGCGCAGTGTTTCCTTTAAAGTCAACCCACTGGAGCAGCCAGGACATAATCTATCTCTATCTTAATCTGTTTCAGCACCAGTGATCAAACGGCTATTTTTTTTTAAGCTTGTTCCTGCTTTCGAACAACTTCACTGAATACAAGGTTTCGAGCAATTTACATGCTGCACTGTTTCGACTGGCAAAGCCTTTGATTATCCATTTCCTCTGCTGACGACAGTCACAGCAGGCACTTGAGACCCTCCATCATCTCGGATAATAAACGTGCGTGCTTGCAGGGCTCTTCGCTTTGCCGTAATGTATCACAACAACTTGAAAGCACGACAAATTCCACTGAGAAAAAAAGAAAGATTCTAGATATTTATGGTCGTAGAAAATAAATGATGCCGTTTAGCAGTCAGAACCAAAGAAGGATTCAGCGTGGGAGAACAGACTGTAAGTAAACACAGCAAGCTTGAGCCATGGCAGGCAAATAGCAGCCCTTAAGCGCACTCGAGAGGGATCGTTGGCGACATTGATAGGGCATGGGAACGTCAGTGACAAGCTCATAATGACTAGATGTTGATTCTGTGATGTTGCTACTGTGGAAAATGAGGGGGCGCGAAAAAAAAAGCTGCGTAGTTACTGGTGCCCCTCAAAATCCTCTCTCCCAAGCTGACATCGGGTGCGACAGCTGATGGAACGGTTGACTGAGACCGAGCTGAGCAAACGGAGAATAAGAGGCCATTTCATATTCAGCACTCTGCATATAATTCAAAACAGCAGAACCGGCCAGTTGGAGGCCCGAATTTGTTTGATCAAAGAGCCCAGGCTGAAATGGATTCATTACATAATGCTAGCAGCACTTCTATGCGCCTAATGGTGCGTGCAAAACCGAGCTGAGGTTTGCAGTCGGTTCGCCGTGGAGGTTAGAAAAACACGTGAAGGAGTGCAGGGAGGGGATGGAGGAATGGGGGGCGAGGGAGATCTGTTCAGTAAAATATACGGTGTTGAGAGATGGATGCAGATCTCTCGAGGGTGGATGGCTAATCTGCCTCTTGTGTTTTTGAAGGCTTCCAGATGTGGGGACTCTTGGTGTGCACGGGGGAATCCCTCTGGGGAATGCATCGAAACTGAACTCGGATTAAAAGATATACGTCGCGGCAGTAAGTAGAGGTTCCTGTCGGCGCGCGTGGGCCTCACCTGTCCAGGTCGTCCCTATTCATGTCGTAGTTCTTGAGCAACCGCTGCATCTGGACGTCCATGCTGATGAAGCAAGGAGGCAGCAGGCCGTGGATCCCCAGCTGGAGACGCTCCTCCAGGCAGAAAGCCATGCCCTGCGAACACACAAACTGCCACCATTACCCTCCGACCACTCCGACACGTACAGCGACATCCACAGGGGGCAAAGGTGTCTGACTTCCACTGTGAAGGGTGGCAAACTCTGTTTTCTCTGCTTATATCATGGCCTCGGTAAGGTCGTGTCATGTTACAACTTGAGGTTACTCGGCGTTATGTGAGTTTGTGGAGACAAATTCCAATTGACTGAATTAAAATACAGTTTTTGCTTTCTTGCCGAGATTGATTGTTACACCGATGTTACTACTCTTCTATTCCAGTACAGCTCACACAAATGAATACCTTATATCTCATCTCTCAGTAGTTATCAGGGACTATTTCCCCGTGAGGGTGCCAGCCATTCATTTAAAGTGCTCACTGCCACCCTGAGCCCAAAGAAAGTTTTTGCAGATTCCATGACTTAGAAATCACTTTTCTCTTTTATTTTACAAACAAAAATCCCCCATGGATTAATAAGAATAACCGCCTCAAGGTCACATGCCACCACCAACCACTCATGTCGCAGTTTACGGCCATGTCTGTCCAAAATGTATTCATTTAATAATTTTATCCTTTTAGACAGTGAAATTCTGGAGTTATGGCTATAAATGAGCTATGAACTATGAGCTTTAAATGATGGCCCGTGTAAAAGTGTAAAAAAAACGTACCTGAACTTTTCACGGTAGAAGACTGTATACTTTGTTCGAAGAAGTAGATTGTTTAAATTGATTGTAACCGATAAAAAACGTATAAATTGAATTATACATTCTTTCTTATTTACACACTCTTGGTATTTACCCCCTTCTGAAAACTCTGTTTGAACTTTTGAACAATTGCCTTGTGAGGGAAAATATTCACCAATCGTTTCTGTTCAAACATTCCTGAGTGATGAGAGAGGTGGCGCGTCAAACTTGTCCTCTGTTTGGCTCTCAGAGGGGCCTCCTCTCGACCAAGGGGCCGCCGCCAGCTCACACTCCGGTGTGATGTCCGCTTTCTCCAGTGCACATCCTCAAAAACACGCACAACGAGGTCAAGACCAATAAGCTGCTTCACTTTGACCTTTACTCTGGCTTTCATCTCTCTCACCCCTGACCCCCGAGTGGGAATATTGAAAAACATGCACACGTTTAGTGTCAGGCCTGTTACCCTGTAGACTCTGACCTCTGACCTTTGAGGCTATTAAGCAGATGAGACAATGTCGTATGTTGATGTGACATTGGGAAGTAGTGACAGCGTGAGACTGAGGTACTTCAGCTGCAGATTTGTCCCTGAATCACCCAAAACAAGTATTGAGTCCATATTTAAATTGGGAACAGCATCCTCCACTATTCTCTGCAAGTGATGCATGGTGGGCATTTCCATCTCCTCTCAGCCAATAAAAGTGCAGCGACCCGGTAAAACCTTAGCCTCAACATGCCAGCTACTGTTGCTGACTGGTGAGACAGAAGCAAAGCTGCGCCGTAAACCTCTCTGATTTGGATCACGTCCACGGATGCTAAGCCCGGCCCGTTGGCCGACGCAATTTACAGCGTTTCTAAGCCACCGGCAGTCTCTGTGTATCTGGTTGTGTTAAAAAGGTTTGGAGGTTGTAAAAATAAAAGTGCTTGATCAGAAGGGAAGCAGTAAAGAATACGAAACAGAATAAAAAGGCATTCAAATTGAATTTGGCGGTGTTGACGTCAGAGGAACCATCAGCACTGACCACATGGCACACTACCAAATCTTATAAGACTTACATTTTGTTAAAGAAAAAAGCAGGCCGCTTTCTAGCTGTTGCTTTTTAGATGTAATCACAGTGATTCTTGAGGGTAATGATTCTAAAAAGAAAAAAAAAAAGAAAAACGCAATTTCCTTTCTTGGCAGAGCATCTAAAAGAAACAGATTTTGCGTTTGCTTACTGTCTGCAAGTTTACACAGAACGTGAACACATAAATCCCCACAAACAATGTCAGTTACTTGACAGAAGTAAATCCTGTGAGCATGACTGAGGAAAAGTTATTTCAGAAGTACGAGTCTCGATCCATCTGTCTTCGCCCGGGGCCCGACGCAGTCTGTACTTAACGGGCCTCAAATAGGCAGACGCAGCTCGGAATTGCAACCTTCCCCAATAATCAAAAACGATTTTTTGAGTTTTCAGGGAGCCAGCTGGCCCCCCCCCATCACCACCGATGCGCCACCGCTCTGCTTGGTCTGCTGTTCTGCCACAGCTGACCGGGAGGGACACATGAGAGCGAGGAGTCCTAAAATACTGAGATTAATATGAGGCTACAAAACAAGATTCATTCCACACACAGGCTCACGCTGCTCTTTCACTAGCCGAGAAACTTTCTTTTTGTTGGACTCTTTCTCTCTGTGTGTCTTTCTCACTCTCACGCAAGATTAAACTACTTGCAGATTCACACACACACACACACACACAAATATTTTTTCTTTTAGACTCAAATTTGTTACTGACAGTGACACCACTTTCACAAGCTGTCATGTCCTGAAACATGTCTTTCCCCTTCTCTTTGTCTCACGCTGTAGTTCCACAGCTAACAGCTTTCCTCTCTCATTCCTGCAACTCCCCTGTCTTTTCTTTGACTTAATATTCAGTTTATTCTTGGATTTTTAATACCTTTGTATCTACTGAGCACAAAAAACAAGGACATTAAAGTACATTTCAAAAATATATCCTGGTTTCCTATATCGACACGTTTGAGGGCTTGTGTTAAGATCCTATTGTGTTTATATTTAAAATATAAACAATTAAAAAACAAGCAATATAGCCAAATCTCACAAAACAACCGCAGGTGCTGTGTGTTTTCAATCAATCAATTTACTTTCTGTCACGTGATCTAAAAGAAGAAAAACATATACAATGGATTTTTGTACGTCACGGCCAGTCAACGAGGATGAAAAGAGCAATGGGAGCGTTTTAGGCCTCATAAAGAGGCGTCGCCCTCTCAGGCCCTCAAAGGCTTGCCAGTGTCACATGTGAAATAGACACCATCCACGCAGTTGAGGAGCGAAATTACCAATTATCATCCCCCACAAAAGGAGCAGGAGTCCAGAGGGGGAAACCCCTGAGTGACTCCTGGTCGGGTGAGCTGGTGATGGCGGGAGAAAAGAGCAGGGGAGCGGGGGTTTCACGGCAAGAAAGATTAGCGCTGCACGGTTGGCAGACTTTAGCCGGGAAAAGCGTGGGAACGGTTAACGACAAGTTTGACATCTCTTCGGCTTTTGACTTGATTGTTTGCTTCGCGGCGCCCTTGACCTCGGCATGTAAATAGAGCTGCCAATCTCTCCGATCCCAAGGTCTTCTCAACGTGTCCGTCAGTCTTAAGCACCAAGGATGGATTTGGTCTCAGCCTAGGCCAGGGGGAAACTACACTGCAGTAAGTGAACTGTAAGACAGTTTCATACCAACAATGTCGAAGTTGGTGCATTTGTTTTTCTCCTTTAGTTTGGCAGAAAATGACCCTCACATTTAGTCCGACGGTCCCGCTCCCCCTCTGTGACCTTCCACTCTGCTCGGTTACAGGTATGGGGTCGGCTTGCAATCGCCGACCCGAGTGTGAACCTGAACGAGCCGAACATGCTAACAGAAGCTTTAGAGATTTATCAAACAAGTAGCAACAATTTCCTCGACTGTATTTTTTGGTTTACATTTTTACAAAAACCAAAGCGCGGTGACAAGCATACACCACCACCTAAAAAAAAAACTAACACACACACACACACACACACACACACACACAAAGCAGCCCTGTGTTTGTTTGTCTGAATGCAGGTTTTCGATGTTTGACTGCTGTAATGCCTGCCCTCTATTCCCTCAGGAGCCCTAAACTGGGCCGGGCAGGATAAACCCGAGAGAGCTTCCACATGTCGCCGACCACATCTGACGTGCCCGCACCCAGTGCCAACACATGTGACGCCCGCAACCCCGTGTTCCAGAAGCCGCGGTAACAACCCGGACCTGTAATCTGCCCGCCGGCCGGTGCCACCCCTTAACCCGGACTGCTGCCATGCCCACCCCGAAACGCTCAGCGGAGAGGAAAGAGCAAATTAGTCCACCAGATGCCCAAACAAGGAAGATGAAAGCGCAAGGTTTCTTTGAATCTGATAAAAAAAAAAGGCCTCGCTTCGCTTCCAAGTGAGTTCAAAAGGGTGGGTTCATTGCGACTCTCCAGCGTCAAGGTTTGGAGATTCCTGCCACCTCAAACTTTTCATTTCCATCTGCCACAACCGCACAGAGCTCAGACTAACAGCGGCGCCACTCCCTTCATTACAGCCGGCCTTCTCCTTGATCTGGAGAGAGTTACATTCCGTGATGCTGCTGCTTGGTTGCCGTTCAGCCACAGGAGAAAGCTCCTTATCACAACACCAACGCCGCTCCGAAACATTCCTCGCACACTTTTCTCCTCTGAAATGCATTTTCTCAGATTTCCCTTTCTGTGGAGAAAAGAAAGTCACTTCGAATGTAAGATCTTCACACGTTCACATGTGCAGAGTGGTCGGATGAATTCGTACGTACATCACGCAGAGCCATGGGAACAGAACATTTCATTTTCACCTCACTTAAAGTTAACGTTTTTGACAATAATCAAATGTATCTGGTGGGTGACAGGTTTTCAATTAGGTTACAGGCAGCAAGCACAGTGTTGGATGAGTTACTTGGAAAATGTGCAACAGAACTGAACTATACATTGCTTTCAAATCATTCAGCATATGCAAGTAATGTTTTACATTTCTCAGCTCTGCGTCCTCACCGACGAAATCCCCAAAATCCAGCATAAGGCCGACCTATTCTTTCATTTGCAACATTACCTACAATGGCCTGGTGCAGGCAGTGGTATAAGAGCTACTTTGCACCGCAGCCTTGTAATATACCAATGCAATACCTTCCAGCAATATTTTACCATGCAATTTAGAGAATTTTTAGAAAGAACCTTTCGGAATATGGCAGATTATATCAAACGTGTGGCGAAGCGCAGAGCATTACTTAAAATATGTTTTTACGCAGTGGAAGAAAATGAAATCATCTCCTCCTCTAGCGGTGACTCTATGAGACTAAATAGTATGGTTTTTTATGGACGGACATGTGCTGACGAGGGAAAAAAACAACTGAAAACCAAAATCTTAAACCCTCAAAAAACCTCTCCGCTTTCTGGTAAAACTTTAAAAAATGACGTAATTCCACACAAAACGGTGATTGATTCGGCTTGTGAGATTCCCAGATAACAGACGTGGAGGGGATCTTCCTGCTCACAGTCTTCTCCCCTGCGACACACAACTCCCACTTCCAAATATATACCCCCCCCCCCCCACCCGGCCTGTGTTTGCTGAGCTGCAGTTTCAATGGAAATGCCCTCTGCTCCAGGAGAAACAACCCCTATTGAGAAAGACCTGAGCCGAACACGACAGGGAGGCCTTTTCCTATTGAGTCCCTCTGGACCGCAGTGGCAGATCAGACGCGGGGACAAAAGCCCACAGGCCTTCAGCGGGGAGAGGGCTCAAATGTTTGGCACCGCGATCCGGCTTGGCAGAGACGTGTGTGGCCACAGAGCCCTTCTCTATTCACCGCTGTGTGGGGGAGAGGGAGGGCTTCTCTTTTCACAGAGGCAGAGCCGAAGCGCTACACGAGATGGCCTTCTTGTGTGCCTTGTTTATCAGTACAAAAAAAAACACTTGCTGAACGTGAAGTAGAGCGATAGCCATCTTAACCCCCGCTCGCCCTCATTTACCCGTCTCCTATTCCTGGTGCATCAGCGCTTTCCCCCCCAAATGTTCAACTTAGTAATTCAGGTCAGGTGGACGATATTTATGAGGCATCCCAATGTGCCGATGTTGAAACAGAACAAAGAGGAAGTGAATGGACGAGCCCATTACAGTAGAAGCAGGTGAACCACATCAGTCACACTGTACAGCAATAAAGAAGTTTAAAAGGTGTGAACACTTTCGTCAACATTTTGAATACAGAATTTGAATTATGCTAGGCACATACTTTTGGGTCGAATCCAAGTAAAGCAAAATAAAGTACGTTTTACAGTGTTGCTCTTCTGAGAAACCCTGCGGGAAGTCTTTACTCGGCTCTATTCATCCAGCATCAAATGTTTAACTGTCAGCATCGCTAAGCACGGCTTCCCCACATGCTTGTGCAGCAGGATTGGCTTCTGGGTAAAACATTTTACTGATGGCAGGAAAAGCATGAGTTGATTCGCTGCACAGGTTTAATCTTCGGTCTTTGGGAGCTTATCATTCCAAGTCATAAGGCCAAAGTCCGACAGGTCACAAGTCGATGGTGATAAAGTTCACACCTCCGCTACAATCACTTTCAGTTACTAGCGAGATAGTGGAAGAGCCCAGATTAGAACTGCAGCGCGGGGTGTTTTAAGGACACAAATGTCTGTGAAAATCTTCAGGATACAGAAATGCTCCATGAACAAGCAAGGTAGGACATATCACTGACATGAAGCCACTAAGACATGCCAACAGCTGCAGGTTGAACAAATCAAAATTCACAAAATGAAAGGCTCCCTTTAATGAACGCACACGGTACTTTCTGTAACGTGTCACCATCGGAAGGTGGTGACCTTCGTGGTGGCAGTTAAATATAGAGCTTCCTCTGCGGTTGCCAATGAAAAAGATGATTTTTTTAAGGAAAAACTTTCATCCAACAGGACTGTGAGAAAGTCGTCGCAGCGGTTGAGCTCGCCCACGCTGCCGTACGCCAGAGTATCTGGATTCACTTGGGCTGGTGATGTCACAGCTCCTCCGACCCCTCTGCAGCTGGCCAAACAGGGAATGGGAGAGCTGCAGAGGTTGCTCCCACAAAACGCCGCCATCAACGCCATCTACTCTACCCCACTATTATCGCCATGTGTTCTCCTCACGCCGCTCCGGGACTCGACACAGTTTGTTGCAGTTGGACGTGTGCACCACACGGCGCAGTAACATCTCAGTTGATCGATGGAAGCAATCAGCGGGGAGAGAATGTTATCTTTGCAAGAACGTGTGCAAGAACTACAAAAAGGTTTCGTGCTCTGAGGGTTCAGGCGTGCTCACGTAGGCGTCTTCATGCTCAGAGCTTCAAAGCTCATGGCAGGAGACCGCTGAAAGTCCAGAGTCGGCAGAAGCTGAATTAAAAGCTTGCTATCGCAGGGAAGCCGCCTGATGAGTTTGCGACCCGCACCAGCACAACAGCTGGAGGAAAGACTGAGTCACATTCCTCCCCCGGCTCTAGTGTTTATAAACACACACACACACACACACACAAATACTGCATATACAGTACATGCGAACACACACGTATACAAGCAGCGCAAAAAGCGGGATGTTGATGCAGAATTAAGCCAGTTCTTGATAAACACACACGACCTTTTGCTTTGGCATGCATACGCAGCAGAGTGCGTGCACACAGGTAAAAAACACACACACACACACACACACACACACACATAAAGCCTCTCTGATTCCGCACACAAGCAGAGAGTCTACTTCGTCCTGCTGCAGGAGAAGACCCACACTCTACGACGTCCTCATTGTCCTCAGCGCACCGTGGCGTCCTCTTGTTTGATCAATAACGGCATGTGTGTCTAGACGCTGTGAAAACAGCTGGTGGGGGAAAAGAGAGTGGCTGGCCCGGAGGAATGACAGATTCCTCCCCGAGTTATCATAGCTGGGATTAGAGGATAGAATCCAAAGATGAGCAAAACAGCAGGGTGAGGAGTGAGAAAAAAAAAAGAAAAAGAGCGGGAAAGAAAGAGGCGGGGTCGCTCTCGATGAAAGGTCAAAGACCGGTGGGGTGACCAAGCAGACCGTCCAGACCGGGACCAGTAGTCCCAGCTCTTTTAGGCCAGGCCAGTTACATAACAGCAAAACCACCAAACCAGTCACCACCAGCTCAGCTCCACGCTGGTGCTGCCACGTGGAGAGGCAGATGCTGTGCCGAGGTCTGAGCTGGAAGCTGAGGAGTCATTTAAAGCTGCACAAGGCACGAATGTTTGGCGCAATCGCACTTGTTTCAGTCGCCCGTGTCAACTTTCACACAGCAGAACACTTGTGCGATCCACGTCCACCGCGCTGGGTAGTGGTAAGAAGCTGAGCCAATCAAAAGCCATCACATGAGCTGGTCTATGTATATATCCAACGACATCCAATCACGGCTAGCTAGATGAGCATCAATCCAATCAGCAAACTAATGTTTTCCAAAGTGAAGAAATGACGTGGTATTTGATTTGAAACACTGATGTTCATATTGTTCATGTTGATGTTAAAACAAACTTGTTCAGGGACCTTTAAATAGGTCGTGAAAAAATAACACACACACCAGTCTGCCCCGTGTACAAGGAGAGTTTAAGTATCTCCCATAGGATGAAGGTGCTGGTCCCATGTGATGAAGGTGTTTGTCCCATGTAATGAAGGTGCTGGAGAGGCTGGTCTTGGCCCACCTCCGACCGCAGGTGAAATCGTCGCTGGACCCTCTACAATGTGCTTACCAGCCCCATGAGGGAGTGGACGACGCTATCATCTACCTGCTGCAACGAGCTCAGTCGCACCTGGATGGAACCGGTGTCTCTGTGAGAGTCACTTTCTTTGACTTCTCCAGTGCATTTAACACCATCCAACCACTGCTACTGGGTGAGAAGCTGTGGGTGGTGGGGATAGACTCGTCCACCGTCTCCTGGATCACTGACTACCTCACAGGCAGACCACAGTTTGTCAGAATGGGCCGTGTGCTGTCTGGGACGGTGGTCAGTGATGTTGGAGCCCCACAGGGAACTGTTCTGTCTCCCTTCCTGTTCAAGGCCAACATCAACGCTGTCTACAAGAAGGGGATGAGTCGACTCTTTTTCCTGAGGAAGCTTCGATCCTTCAATGTATGCAGCAAGATGCTGGAGATGTTCTACCAGCCGGTTGTGGCCAGCGCCCTGTACTTCGCTATTGTCTGCTGGGGGAGCAGCATTGGAGCCGGTGACACCAACAGACTTAACAAGCTAGTTAAGAAGGCCGGCTCCATCATCGGCTGCAAGCAGGAGTTTCTGGAGCAGGTGGTGGAGAGGAGGACGCTGAAGAAACTTTTGTCCATATTGGACAACCTGGACCACCCTCTCTACCACCTGCTGCAGGGCCAGAGGAGCACTTTCTCCAAGAGACTCCTCACGCTCCGCTGCAACAAGGACCGCTACAGGAGAACATTCCTGCCGACAGCTATACGGCTTTACAACAAGTCACCGCTTGCGAGTTCCTTTGTGGATTAACCACTGTACATGTTTATGGTTATCTACACTTCACACTTAACATACTATATTACATACATTATTCGCATTTTTGCACTCTCCTATTGTTTGTTGTTGCTGTTATTTGTATTTACACCTCACACACTTAATATGCACATACATACTTGCACTCTTGCACTTCTACAGTTTAAATTAATTTAATTCCTAAATTAATAATCTGTTCTTCTTTCTTTCATCCAGCTATTTTATTGTTATTTTTATCTTTATTTTTATTAGTATTATTATTGTATATATCTTATATATCTTTCATCCCTGTTGTTTTTATATCTTATCTTATTTTCTGTGTAAATGGCTGCTACTCGACCCGAAATTTCCCCTTAGGGATTAATAAAGTATATATTCATTCATTCATTCATTCATTCATTCACACCAAAGTCAACTTGAAGTTGAAATCAGTGAAACAATCCATGAAGTGAGCAATCCATTCATTTAGAAATTTCAGACATTTTATTAAATTTATCGGAACTGAATATGGCTGCTTCGATCCCAAAATGTCGGCGTTGAAAATAACGCCTTCTGGCAAAGCAGGCGTTTCACCTCTCTGATGGTTTCCAGCGCACAGCGGAGGCCGGTGACAGACCCACTTCAGTGACGTACGACGTGTTCTTGTGAGTTCTCTTACATTTATTTTTTACATTAGAGTGAGTGTGTAAGTGTGTGCTGGAGGACCGATGAAAGGGAAGAAAGAGGGAGTGAGGGGCAAAATGAGTGCATTCATTTATCCCAGTATGCTCCTGCACGTGTGTGTGTGTGTGTGTGTGTGTGTGTGTGTGTGTGTGTGTGTGTGTGTGTGTGTGTGTGTTCATGCTCACTCTCTGCGGTTGATCTGCAAAACACACATCAGCCATGACCTGAATGGCGGCGAACACTGACCCTCATGCTCAAACTGTTGACCCGCCTCCTTTAACACTACAGTCTACCCATTATTTTAGTTTTTTTGCTCTGGATGATGAGACATCTCTCATACAATGGGGGGTCTGGGGATCAGTGTCTGTGCCAATCAATCAAGATCTACATCCATATGAAGTTGGTCCAAAGGTGTTCTTGGGTTTCAGAAAAGGGAACTTCTGCAGGTTTTCATGGGAAACTTAAACCCCATCTTTCTTTCTTTTTAAGGAGCTACATGTTGGGCCCACGCTGCACCGGAATGCATTTCCTGATTTTGAGGAAGTAGGTCTTCACGGCATCACTGCACTCATTGTTCCGAATCACCGCCGCGGTCATCCTACACTGTATGACTTCTGTAGGCATCAGCGATCAAGTGGAAACGGCAAAGCAACATAATAAGGCCGTCCATCCTGGGACAGTCATCCAGCTCATATGTGGCCTCACAGATATGTGACCTGTAGCCAACCACATACTCATTCACAGCAGGCGGTGAATGTGTAGTGCATTCACAACACAACTCCAAGTGATGGCCTTTCCATCATCACACACATTAGAGTGGAGGATGGAGACAAAACAAAGATCTCATGTTTATAGGATAAGAATGGCTTCATTCTATATTGTTCATCACTTCCGTCATTTTTGTTAAAAAAAAACCTAAAAATAGGTGGAGAACATGCAACAAAATATGTGTCACAATCTTACAAGGAGAAGGTAATGGTGGGAGAAAAGGTCAGGACATCACGTCCATCATTTTTGTTTCACCGTTCTATCGCAGCCTCTGGGTTGAGAGTGAGGGGTACAGGTGAAGGAGTGGAAGAGTGGATGTATGGCTGATTGGAGGAGGAGGGAGTCTGGCGGTGGAGGGTGAGAGGGTGTTTGTTAGGAAGGAGGATGGCAGAGGGGAAGAGAAATACTATAGGTTCTCTCTGTTCTATTCACTCGCCTGACTCGCCTCACTCGCTTCACCTTTCTTCTCTTCTTCTTCCTTTCTTTTTCTTGTCTTTTTTGTTCCTTGTTGTCTCTCTTCAATTTGGCTTCCCTCTCCTTCTGTGTTTTCAGTAACTCCTTTGCTTTCTTTTCCTTCGTCTTCTTCTCTTTTGTCACCCTCTTTGCCGCCTCCTTTGCTGCTGTCTCTGTTCCTCCATTTCTTTGACTTTGCCATTCTTTGCGGCAAGCTGACCGGTCATCTTTTCTTCCATTGCCATGAGTTTGATCTTGCACTCCTTGATCTGTTCCTCCATTTATTTGACTTCAAGAGCCTTCTTCTCACTTGTTGTTTCAGTCATAAAATTACTCTGTTCTAGGACGACCTGGTTTAGCTTCTTTCTCAAGGCCGCATTAATCTCATTGAACCTCTTTCTTCTTTCTTCCTGGGCCTTTTCAGCCTGGCGGGACTGTGAACTCCACTGACGTTTGGTGAAATTGCCATCAGACTTTGTGTCAGAGATGTCTTCTCATCCTCACGCTTCTTCTCGATGACTATGTTGGCTGCCTGTGCTTCCCTTCCCATTGCTCTCTCTCTCTCTTAAGAGCTTCCAGTATTTTCCCCTTGTTCTCCTCCGATCAGAGATAATTGGTGCTGATCTGTTATCCTATATCACCACTGACAGCCCAAAAGTATGTAGATTATATAGTACGTAACACATACATAAAGCTTTTTAAAGCATCTTCTCAAATATACAAAAATATCAGAAACGAGTGTCGAGAGAGTGAGATGATTTGTAAGATGTCTTTTATCGTACCACAGACAAGAATCCAAACTGTATGACTTTAACAACTTTTACATCGTTGAACTAGACTTTTTTTGTCCCCTTGTGAAGCCTCTTCCCAAAGAGGGGATTCCCATGTTGGCAGTGCAGCAGCAGCCAGGTTGTAGAGCCCCTGGAGTGAGTGGAGTTTAAGTAATTTCCTGAGGTTACTTTAGCGGAACAGTAACCTCAGCCCTGCAGCTGCGACCTGACCCCACTAACCAATTCCACTGTCAACATACTGGTTGCTATTTCCATCAAAGTGTTGTCGACCAGCTTTAGATCTACACAAAGCCCTCCCCCCCATCTAGCGGGATGATTTCTCTGACCCACCCCCTTTACAAATGGCTGTGCTCTGCTCACAGCCCCGGCCGGTCTTAAATCTGTTTAATCATCTCTGTGGCTTTGCTTCTTTCTTTTTTCCCAATCCCGGATTCCTCTGAAACCAGAGCCGGGGGAAGCACATCCAATTATTCGGCGGAGCAGGCACATGGTTGGCACATGTCCACTGGAAGTCAAAAGCAACGAAAACGCTCGTAAATTCCAGAAATGTTTTCATTTGCTGGAATATTTGTCAGTCAAAAAACAAATCCGGATAGTCCAAGTGATGCTCTCAACCTTCAGAAGAAGATGACGAAAGAAGCAGTTTAAAAGTCTGGAGCGGCGACGTGACAGTGGAGGTCAGAGATGTCTGTGCTCGTTTTCAGAGGACAGAAAAGCAAACAAAGAGGCCTTCAAGTGACTTTTTACTCCCGGACACACATGCCAGAGAATCATACGCTGCATGGCCTCTGCCCTCTGACGCCATATGACTGCTTTCCGGTTCAATATATGACAGGTGCAACAGTGTTTCCCTAAAAAATTAAAACTCTCCTCTGACACCACACCCTTTTTTCCCATTTATCTCAAGACACCCGAACGTAAACTAACAAAACTACACGGTAACAAACTCCGGGAAGAGGGTCGGCCGTTTTTACAAAAGCCAATTTGAAGTGTTTTAAGTAAGAGTGAAGATTTCCTTAAAGGATCCTAATTGTCCACAGAGAGTGAATGGGAGGTTTAATTATGGGCTCTGCCTGCAGGTGTAGCACTGAAGAATGGAAAACCCTGCGCAGCCTGGTGCACATTAACGTGCATGCATGACTGCATATGCACGTATTTGTGTGTGTGCCAGAGACAGTGCAGGAGAGAGAGTTGGTTCTTTTGCCGCACTGAGGGGAACCTTGAGACTCTCCAGAGCTGCCTCGAGGTCGGTCTACGCTGTATTAAAAAAGGGAACTTCCCTCTCGAGTGGAAATTCCATTACAAATAGCCACAATGAGTTTCCTGCAACAACTTCATGGTAACGCAAACGCTCAAGTGCACATGAAAAGGGAGCGGGGACATTTCTGCTATTGCCATCCATTAAGCATCTTCAGCCTATGTGTAAAAGCTCTTTGTATGGAAACACAAGAAAGCTATGAACTACTCAAAAAGACATGTACAACCAGCTGTTAATCTATAGTTATGCGATGCAATTTGTTGTGTTTTTGACTCATGTTTGCAGTATTGATGAAAAAGAACGAACAAGGAGTTCACGGTTTCATAGACTAAAAGCCAGAGTTTTCTTCCAATGCCACCAGCAGTTCCAAGATTTGACTTATCCCCAGAAATATCTTCAACATCTAACAAAGGGGTTCGGCTCAACCAGTGACGATGAATCTTAATGACTTTTGTGATTCTCTGACTTTTCCTCTCTCTCCTCTTGAGGGGCTTGCTGGTCTGGGGTTATCATTCTCGTATTGGGAGTGAGAGGTCCCAGGATCAAATCCCAGAATAGCCCTTTTCCATAGAATGGGAAAAACCACTACAACATTAAAAGATGGCTCTACTCATGTGTCCCAGTAAGTCATGACAGTGTGACGGTGAGCCCAATACCAGCACCCTGAAACTGAATTATTAATTTAATAATTTGCACATGGGCTTTTCCTACTGTGACGAATGTCTTCCATCAAAAAAGGTCTATCGCAGACCCCCCGTTTTCATTTTGCTGCAGGGAAAGTCCATTACAGTGTTTTACCAATTTCATCTGACCACCTGCACAACAAAGATGACCCAACATTGACATCCAAGCTGCTAAATCAGGCACCTGACAAAGCACACAACCTTCTTTTGAATGGCTTGCTTGTCTAGCGGGATGATTCTCGTGTCAGACTGCATGAGGTCCCAGGTTCTAATCCTCGGACGAGCTCAGAGAATGAAACATTCAGATTTTCAAAGTGAGTTAAATGTCTTTTCGGGAATTTGTACCATCTGCGTGCAAAAGACGGGTTCCACGGAGTCCTGGTTGAGCACTCTGGGCTAACTGAAATTTGAGTCTCATTAGAATTGTCAGCGTGAAATTCACCAAAAACCTCTGCAGTGATCATGGGTAATTTATCAGATTAGCTAATGCATGCACAGTAAAAGTCGTGAAAGAGTTGTGCTGTTTTTTTTTTCATCTCTTCCATAATGACGTACAGTAGGGACTTAAAGCCAATCAAATACAGCTTATTATCTCCTGTCTTCTCCTCTGTCAATGTTCAGTGACAGACGGGACTCCACACTAAGCCCAATAAACCTGCCAGAGGGGGGAAACACCGGAGCACCTGCATGAAGCATCAGACAAGAGGGTCATTCAGTGCAAGACCTGAGACAACAGCCCTGAGGCTGATCATCACCAGAGAAGAGCAAGACAAGTCCCAGAGACTCAAACTATAAAGTACAGAAGTTACAGTTTTAAAGTGGAACTTTAAAAACATCCCGTACATCTACAGTTAATCATATGTCCACGAGTAGAACCTGTTGGCTGGCATTGGAAGTGGTTCGCAACAGGAAGGTTCAGATTTATACTCCATGTCCAATCTTTACATTTGCTAATGGTCCATCTTTCATAAAAAAAAAGTCTCAGGAAGAAGTTCAGTAATGTGTCGGGCATGGACGTCACTTGAAACACACAAAGAGACTGGACGGAATCGACGCCTCAAACAGAGGCCAATGAGTTCAACAAATATTTGCCTAAGTGAGTATGTTTATCATTTCTTATCATTAACTAGACTTGTACTTTGATACAGTTGATAGCTCACAATGACTAAGCTCAAACTACGAAAAGATACGAAAAGATAACGGCAAAGTTCAGCGAAAGGTCGCGTGCCAATACATAATAAGCAAATGCCGTGGAGTAAGAGAGGTAAATAAAACAGACTTATTGTGACTTGTTAAGACTGAATATGTATGTATACGCTCCCAATTGGGACAACGTCAACTTTGCTAACAGTCTTTTGGCCTCCCTTCCAAGCCTAAATACACATCAACTAGTGCTTGGAGGGGATCTAAATTGTGTAATGGACCGTAGCCTGGACCGCTCATCCTCTAAAAGAGTTTCCCCCACCAAAATGTCCAAATCCTTTTCAATGTTTATGAATGATAATGGTTGTGTAGATCCTTGGAGGTTTTCAAACCCAATCGAAGGTTTTTTCTTTCTTTTCACATGTTCACTCCTCCTTCTCACGAATTGATTACTTTTTTTTGGACAGAGCTCTCATTCCTTACGTTAAGTCTGTGGAATATTTACCTATTATTATTTCGGACCATGCTCCTCTACAATTAGACATCTCCTTCACCCTGAATCAGAAAGACCGTCCACTATGGAGGCTAAACCCCTATTGCTCTCTGATAAAGACTTCTGCAATAAAATCATAGATTCCTTCATCGAAATTAACACGTCCAGTACAGTCTCCTTCTCCCTTCTGTGGGAAACACTTAAAGCAGTTCTACGAGGGGAAATCATTTCCTTCACATCATACTCAAACAAAATGAGGATGCAACAACTACAAAACTTGACTGAATCCATTCACAACCTCGATAAGCAGTATGTTTCTAATCCATCACCTGAACTTCTCAAAAAAAGGGAAAATTTACAATTAGAATTTAATCTACTATCGACCAAAAAAGCAGAACAACTACTGTTGTACTCCCGTGGACGGTCATACGAGTATGAGGACAAGAACATCCGGTTGCTGGCTCATCAACTAAAACGGGAAGCAGCCTCACGACTGATTCCTGAAATTAAAGATAATCATAGAAACTTGAAAACTAGCCCGCAAGAAATTAACAAAGTTTTTCAGACGTACTACACAAAATTGTATACCTCTGAATCTACCTCAAGTAAAGGACCAATGACAACATTTTTAGACGGCCTCGACTTCCCAT
This sequence comes from Taurulus bubalis, assembly GCF_910589615.1. Lineage (NCBI taxonomy): Eukaryota > Metazoa > Chordata > Actinopteri > Perciformes > Cottidae > Taurulus > Taurulus bubalis. The sequence continues at coordinate 6,623,618 of NC_136600.1, forward strand.
GTCTTGAATCAGATAAAATCACGGAACTAGATCGGACAATAGAATTGGAAGAAATCCAGGCAGCAATTACAACGATGCAGAGTGGCAAGACTCCGGGGCTTGATGGCTTTACGGCAGAGTTTTATAAAAAATTTAAAGACAAGCTTTCTCCAATTCTTCTCGGAATGTATCGGGAATCGCTGATTATGGGTACTCTCCCACCAACTCTCTCGCAAGCGACCATCACACTTTTACTAAAAAAGGACAAGGACCCGTCTGATTGTGGATCCTATCGACCAATCTCACTTCTTAATGTAGACTCTAAAATCATTGCAAAGGTACTGTCACGCCGACTTGAATATATTACCCCTTTAATTATTTATGAAGACCAGACTGGTTTTATAAAAGATCGTCACTCATTTTCCAACATCCGCAGGTTACTTAATATAATTCAAACTTCCCACTCCGCACTTGTTCCGGAAGCAGTTATCTCATTAGATGCTGAAAAGGCTTTTGACCGGATTGAGTGGGTTTCGGTGATGTTTTCAGCATATAAATTAAATTTAAAAAAGAGTGAATTGTACCCAATAAACAATTTGGCTAGTCAGATTCAGCAATCTTTAGTACCTTTTCGTTTAGCCAGTTCAGGTTTCAGGTACCTTGGTGTGAACATAACCCGCAGTCTTGCCTCTCTTCATACAGCTAACTTTAACCCCTTTGTTGAAAATATGAAAAATGACCTTGCTAGATGGCGCAACATGCCCCTGTCACTACCTGGCAAGGTGCAATCTATAAAAATGAATGTATTCCCCAAATTTCTGTACTTGTTTAGATGTTTACCAATATTCTTGCCAAAATCCTTTTTTCAATCTATTGACAAAATTATTCTAAACTTTATCTGGGCAGGAAAGTCACCAAGAGTGAGCAAGATCTTTCTCCAACGCCTGAGGGACATAGGTGGCCTGGCTCTTCCTAATTTCGTTTTTTATTATTGGGCAACTAACGCTCAAAAAATATCATTTTGGATTAATGCCCCGAAGACAGACTGGTGTCTTTTGGAGGCTCAATCCTGCTACTCTTCATCTCTTCCTGCATTGGTGTACTCATCTCTTCCGATAAAACTGTCCAGCCACTCTTCTAACCCGATTGTCCTCGCTACACTTAGAATTTGGATTCAATTTCGTCGTCACTTTAAATTCCAAACCGCTTCCTCTCTGGGTCCGATTAGTAAAAATCATCTATTTCCTGTAGTGGATAAAACTTTCTCACAGTGGGCAAAAAAAGGACTGATGTGTTTCAGGGATCTTTATGAGGATGACCACTTCTCTAGCTTTGACTCTCTTTTTAAGAGATTTGACCTGGACCGTTCAAATCTTTTCAGATATTTTCAGGTCCGCCACTTTGTAAGGAAACACTTCCAGTCATACCCTGACCTCCTTTGCAAAACACTTTGGGAAAGCCTACTAGTCACGCATCCAACTCAGAAGGGGCTGATCTCTAAAGTTTACAACCAGATCATAACGACAATAGATACCTTTTCTACAATCAAAGCCAAATGGGAAAGTGAGTTGAACGCAAACTTGACAGAGAATTGGTGGGTGGGTGTACTGAGGAGGGTGAACACATCCACGTCCTGTGCCAGACTTGGTCTTACTCAGTTCAAGGTGGTCCATAGGATGCACTTTAGGAACAGCAGACTAGCTAAAATGTTCCCAGACCATGATGCAGGATGTAACCGTTGTGACTATACTCAAGCAGATTTACCACACATGTTTTGGGCGTGTCCTAAACTTGGACAGTTCTGGTGCTATGTTTTTAATATCTTATCTATAGTTTTAGGATGGGTGTGTTATGATTCATTATTTTTCCTTGTTTTCAATTGTTACATTTTTTTATTTTCTATTTATTTGTTGTATTTCTTCTCATTTTTCACTTTACGTTGTCTGTTTGCTCTACCTTCCTGTCACTTTATGCAGTACTACTGCAAACAGAACAACACACACTAAAAAAAACACTTGTTCGCTGATCCCTGTCGCTATATTGTGCACATTCTCTAATAAAGTATATTTAAAAAAAAAAAAACAAGACTGAATATGAAGCCAGATGCCTGGCCAGTGTCATTTTTGTGTCCGTGTAAGCTCTTTCTTCTCAATATGTTTGTGTTCAAAAGGTGTTGAGTACCAGGTGGCCCTATTGTTTTCAAATCCTGTAGATTTTCTCACTAAGAAAGCCAAACCCCCCTCCCCCATATGTTTCCTGTAAATATGGCAGCCCTTGCAGAATTCAAGAGGATCAAGTCGTTTAAATCCATCCCTTCCTCTCAGGAGGGAGAGAAAGAGCACTCATCAGCTCCGACCCGTTTCCTCTCACAATCTTACTGCCTGACTAAGCTTTTCCCAAAGAATGCCTCCCAACAAATGTGCCGTGTAAGGCCTGCATGTGCACTCTCATTCCTAAACACTTTTGGGTCATTAGCAGGCCCGGGACTATGGCCCTCGAAACTTTGCTTGCCGGGCCAAACACATCAATCAGAGAGATAACTAGTGTTTTCGCCATCAACATTGCTGCACTGTGCTAATAATGCTGTGAGACAGGAGCATTGAGAAAAAGCAAAAACGAGGAGCAATGGAGGCAGAAATGGAGCTCTGTGTGTCTGCTTTTTAAGATTAATTTAATTTGTTTGGTTCATAAAACTGTTTGTTTGATTGCAGGTCTTCATAAAACACTGCAATCTGTGGGTTTCTGAATAAAAAAGAAAACGTCATTGTACACTGAATTTGCTTCAGATTATATCAGGTGAGTGCTGTAGCCTCTAAGTAAACAAACTGTTTGGCCTATGTGGGACTCCATACCATATGACGAGCTCAAGGAAGTGATGGGCATTTCCTTCTGGGGACTTAAACTGGTGTAACCAGGTGAAACAGGTAACTGAAAAAAATGTGAGAGAGAAAGAAGGAAACAAAATGTCTGTAATGTTGTTACTTGAGGGTTCCAGGGACAACAGGAAATAACCAAAGGATTATTTATCTTTACTGTTGCTGAGGGTGAGAAAAGTATATTGTTAGAGAGAGACAGCCTCTGTGTAGGTCATAGTGGGACATTTGGCATATTTCCACTGTACTATAATTATGGATGGAATTAAATGGAATTTGTGATTCATTTGGACTTTTCTTTTAAGCCATTTTTGTTGTTGTTGCTTTTAATGAACAAAGCAGCACATGCTGGTAACTTGAGAAGTAAAATTGGCATAACCAGAAGTAAAGAGCCCATAAACCAGTTCACCAGAAGATTAAAAAGCTTTCGAGATGGACTACAACAGCACATCTCTTGTCCTAATCTGCTATTAGTGAGCAGACAGCGACTCTAATTTACCTCTCACTTTGCATGAGTCATTACAACACTGAGCTCTGAGATCAACCAAAAAGAGCGTCTTAAATTCCTCATCCAGAGCAAATTTGAAAGTACAGGGGCTCCTTAAATCAGGAGGTGTCAACTTGTGAATGTACAGACACGCTTGTTGGTCAAACAGCCTTGGAAACCGAGCCGCTGTTGACTTAGGGAGGGCAGTGGGTGGAGGTAGCGGACATGCAGGGTTCTTCAAACGCAGACCGATCCCCTTGAGGCAGCCCTTTCATGCTCCACAGTCCAGGTCCCTCAGGAGCCTCAGGAGTGCCGCCGGGAAAATGTCCAAACCTTCCAAGCCAATTCACTTCGGGCTTCTGCATTCATTGGCCATGTCCAAGTGACAGTATTGGCCCGACCGCCATGTGTAGCTTTACAGGTGTTTCACAGCTCCTTCCTCATGAAATCACATTTGTACTTTTTCTTCTGAAGCAAAAAAACAAAAAAAAGCACAATCTGAAGCAAAATCTTCGTGACGAATAACAAGGTGTCTGTACTCGCACAGTGAAGTGTCCGCTGGCTGAACGGTCTTAAATGTATTTTTTTTGTGGTCCCACAGAGAGCCATTCCAATTTCAGAGTTTGGCGCAAAAATAACAGCAAACGGGTGAATTATAGCTCACTTTGCATCGGGAGAATAGCAGTCGCCTTCAGTGGTTTTGGTAAAACAGCAGTGAGCCAGTATCACCTCTGTCACTCCACTAATGGAGGTTCACTTATAATGTGAGGGCCCCACTGTGTTTTCCTGTTGTCACTGCTAGAAACGCGTTCTGAACAAATGGCCACCTACCTGGCCGCCGTTTCTCTAAATTCACCCCGACAAGGAAAAATGTAGAAGAAAATAATTTGTCTCTTCGCAAAAAAAACATCGCTACTGTTAAAATACAGGGAAGCGTCCGTAACACTGACACCAGTAAAGGCTTACGGTTAATGGCAAAGGGCACAGCTCTTTACTGAGGAGAGAAACAGCGACAGCACACCTAGAGTTTGCTGTTTTTTTTACATACTTATTTTTGTTGTGATGAGAGTGATGAGAGCATTTGGAGTCAAGGGAGGGGTAATCCTAGGACAGACTCTTAACCTGTACAAGATGATGAATTTAGCAAAAGTCCACCCACCCGCCTTTGCAAAATATTTGGTTTGGAAAGCTTCCTTCATTTTGGACTCTCTGGCTCAGTTCCCTCAAAGGTCAGTTCTGTCAAGATGGTTTACTGGTTGTCAACGGCAAAAAGAAAGTAGCATGTCAAAGTTAAGCGAAAAGTTTGCATCAATTATTTATTCATTTTCAGTCATCGTAGCAACTCTATTTGGGACGTACAGATTTTAAATGGGGCCGCAACCACACAAAACCTGTCAATCAAGACAGCATCGGTCTCATCTCTCTGTGCTTGGTTAAAACCATTTGTGCATCATGTCCATATATATCCACTGAGTTGCAGAACGCTGAAACCAAATACTATCTTTAAATTCTTGATGCTTGGTCTTTGTGAAGACACGACGAGACCCCCGTCACTCTCAAAATAAGGGACAAAAGCAGCATTGACAGGAAAAAGAGTGGTGGGGGAAGATAGGAAGGGATGCTTGATGTGAGCTTCATAGGAAGGTGATGAGGCTCAGACTGTCTCCTACTCTCCCTGTCTGTCTGGGACCAGCTAATGGCTCCTCCGTTGTCCTCACATGAATGAGGTCCAACTTACAAAAAAATCACAGACACAAAAGTGAACTGAGGAGGTAGAGCTATTTAGAGGGACCTGCTGCTGAATCAATCATTACACAGTGTGTGTGTGTGTGTGTGTGTGTGTGTGTGTGTGTGTGTGTGTGTGTGTGTGTGTGTGTGTGTGTGTGTGTGTGTGTGTGTGTGCGTGCGCAGAGATAGTTGAACTGACAGTGTGATCATATTACACTCATTTGAGCCAGCCCTGAAGAAAACACTGATAAAAGCACTTATGGGGCCGCAGGTTAAGCTATTTAAAGTGGTTTGTGAAGATGTTAGAGTGTGTGTTTGCGTCTACATGTGCCTGTGTGTGTGTGTGTGTGTGTGTGTGTGTGTGTGTGTGTGTGTGTGTGTGTGTGTGTGTGTGTGTGTGTGTTGGCTCAAGTTGGGGTTGGTTACTGTTGGGGAACGTAGGTGCACTTTCTTTCTGTCTGGCCGATCCACTCCAGTCCATCGTCGGAATGTCTGGTAACCGGCAATGCGTGTGGTCAAACTGGAACACCTGGCCACACCTGGGGCAACCCACTCACTCACTCACTCACTCACTCACTCACTCACTCACTCACTCACTCACTCACTCACATAACCATGGAGCTCTGGCGGTCTACCTAGTGATGGGGATCGTCAAGTGCAGCTGCTCTGCATAAAGCCTGAACAGAGAAAGGTTTGTTCCATTTTTACCGCTCAGTTAAACGAAGGCTTGTAATCTCGACGCCAACATCATCGAGTTCAACCTCACATAACCGCTGTCGTAATACACACACACACACACACACACACATACCTAGCGTTCTCACTTCATCTCTGCCCCACCCGGTGACAGTCCAGTGATGTCAGAATCCCCTGAGCAATGGCCTTTTGAAAAGTTACTCTTTCTCTGCATTACATTTAACATCGGAAATCGGAATTTAGGAGCTGGGAATGATGTCAATCCGACATCAGGCGGCGTTTTAGATGAAATTTATGACTGGGAACACGTAAATCTTTGTTTCCCAGTACAAAAAGGAACACAGCGTTACTCCCACATGATGATGATCCAGACTGTGAGTAGCAACGTAGCTATGCACATGTACGCCAGACTCTCTATGAGGTGTTGCTTTGAGCTAAATGCTAACATCAGCATGCTAACACGCTCACAGTGTCGATGTTAACATGCTGATATTACCCTCATCTGTTTGCCATGTCTGTAAAACGTGGCATTCTAACATTTGTGCTAACACAAAGCTAAGGCTGAGTTATGAATGTTATTGGAATTCAGTCATAAAACAATGCATTGGAATGGGGGGATTTAATGCAATTCATCAAATTCTTTATTTCGCCGTAATCAAACAGCCCAAAATTGCATCTTCCCAAATGTTCAACTGTTTAGGGGTTCATGGGGTAAACCTGGAGAAAATTAGCATCATTAGGGGCTCAGTCATTGTTCATTCTCTTTATCTTATCGAATCAAGAAATACTAGTGAAAAAAACACTGCTCTTTCGTCACAAATATCCATCAGAGGATTTTGCTTTGAACGTTAAATGTTGATCGTATGAAGGATAGGGTCCAGAAAGCTGAGAGACAGTTAAATATAGAAAGATTACCAAGGTCCATGGGAACCTCCGCGAGCAGCACAAACAAAGCATTGCTGTAATGCTTCACCAGCACAAGTTGTCAGCACCCAGCTTTCATAAGTCTTGACTGGGCAGAAAACAAACCTCTTCCTTATGTCATGCTGACACAGTGACTCAGTGGGAATCAAAGCTCCAGACTGCATTGGCTGAAGTCAGTGTCGGGTCATCCAGCTGTTCTCTCAACGGCACCTTTTCCCAATTGTGACATTATTCTGTTAGAGTGCATGCACGCTTATAAAACCCTTATCAGTCCCTGCTAGAAGCGCAGACCGGCTGGAGAGCATTACGATTCACACGGAAAACTCAGCAGATCAGACGCTGTGCAGCAACCAACAAAGCATGACACATAACCAAAGGAAAAAGGGTTCAGACAGCCACGAAGAAACAGAAGTATTTCCATTTCAGAATTAATAGCCGGGCATTTTTTGTTGCCATTTGTTTGTTTGCTGCTAAATCTATTTAAGCGGTCTCGGGTTAGAAGAAAATGCAAACCGAGTGAGGGGAAAGAAGAAAAAAAAGCCGATGACTGCATCGGCCAAACCAGAACCAATCTAACATGAGGGCCTAATTACTTCCAGTTGCTGCAGAAGGTTATCAGGCCCGTCGGCGTTTAGGCGCACCAGCACAGCCTTGGTGCCCAATCGGATACGCTGTTGTTCGGCGCGCTCCAAGAACAGATACTCTTACTTGAAGCCTTTCCATCTGACGGGGCCGCCTTGAAAAAGTCCCATGCGGAGCCCGTGGTTGCAAATGGGAGTGTCCCGTTGCAGCGTTGTCTCAGCCCGGGCTCTCCGTTTTGTTCAGCGTTCGCGGGCTCAAGCGATGCTTCGCGTTCACGTCAAGGAACAAAACCTCTGCTTAACCGAGGGCATCGGTATGAGTTCTCACCGTTTCTCACTCGCTGCTGTATTTTGTCAGGTGTTGATGCTTTTGTTCAAACAAGTGGAACGTGCCCGCCAGACGAAAGACAGACGGGAGCTCCAGTTCTCATTCTCCCAAACCTTTATGACTGACTGCACTTGTTACAGTCCCCTTCACCTATACAGTCGAGAGCCCGTGAATGGGCGACTGTTGTCCCGCCGACACACCGGCAGCTCAGTCAAGCTTTTTCGAGGTGAAACAGCATCCCTGATTGGGATGCTAAGAGCATTTTTAAGGAGCCTGTTGTTGTTGTTGTTGTTCTCCAAGCCCGCGGCCGACGCACTGAGGGCCCGGGGATTCACACAGACGCCTCATTAACGCTTGATCAAGCAGGGGAGGGGGGTAGGGGACAGAGGACGTCTGTGAAGCACGGCCAGCGCTCTCTTCCTCGCCACATAGAACCCTTTCTGCGCCCTCGCACCCCACTCCATCTCTTTATTGCGCAGTGAGCGCACACAAAACACACCTATAATATCCGGTTCCACCTCCGGAGAGGGAGGAGGGAGCGTCGGGCCGCTGGGCAAGGTGTGTGTGTGTGTGTGTGTGTGTGTGTGTGTGTGTGTGTGTGTGTGTGTGTGTGTGTGTGTGTGTGTGTGTGTGTGTGCGCCGGCATCAGCCCTGCGCGCATATAAGTGTGGGACTGGGGAGATTAAAAGGAAATCCAAGCCTGCAGATGTGAGGACAGGCTGCTTTCAGCTCCGCGTCCCTCAGCATCAATTAGCAGGTTGTGCTGTGACTGGCTCCTGTTAGGGGGTGAAGTGGGCCGGCTAGGGGAGGTAAACATGGCTCGTCCCATGGGTGTGTGTGTGGGGGGGGGGTGGGGGTTAAAGGGAGGGGCAACAAATAGGCCATGTTCTGAGCCACAGAGGCCTGCCTGTGCCTGGCCACTAACTCTCTTTAGCGGTCATTTCCTAGCTTCTCCTCCAATTTCCTCGGCCCGGTTCATGAACATGAACTGACAGTGGACAGTTCACCTGGCTGCAATGACTCTGACCTGTGTGTGTGTTTGAGCCAGCCTGTGTTTTGGGGTCACTTTTACCGAGTGACGAGAGGCTCAGGTCGATCAGATACGACCACCAACCCAGATCAGATAAATGCTTTCCTTCTAAGTGTCGGAATACTTGTTTTTTGTATGTCCTCTGACTAAAATAAGGGGATTTTATAATCCTTTTTATATGGTGGCAAACGCTATCAAAATAAAACTGTCTCCTCAGATCCTTGTTGCTGAATCTTCCAAGCCCAGTTTAATCTCATTATACCATGTATAAAACAATGTAACAAAACAAACTGTGAGCTCATTTTGGATGGCCAATTTTAAAAAGGAGTTCTCCTCCCTTTTAAAGTTGGCCATCTCAGCCTTCTTGTAAAGAGAGGAACAAAAGAACTTTGGCTCTCATAACATTGGCTCTTAACAATACAACAACAAAAAACCCGAAGGAAATGGAGAGAAAGAGTGCGACATATGAGGGAGTGTGAGTCTTAACATCTTTGCTGTTCCAGTAAAGTTTTTAAATTTGAATGTCTGAGGCCTGGTTCTCAACATACTTTTAATAAGACACACAACACATACAACACAAAACATCCTGAGTGCTAGGCCGGTCACATGGATTTCGGTCATCCCTCTTTAAGGGCCCTCTTGTGCACTGGGTCCATTCAGGGCCCCAGGGTGTAAATTGAGACGTAAACAAACAGTTTACCGGGCCAGGTTTAGGTGCTGAATCTATGGGTCCCGGTTTGACCTCCTGAACACAGCCATTACCTCCGTCTGACGAGATTTTTTAATTAAAGGATTTGAAATCAGCTCAGTTAGGTGAGACACAGTTCGCTGAACAAATGCAATCTGCATCAATGGAAAATCAAAAGGGGGGTTTTCAAGACGTCAAATGAAAGAATGACTAGTATCGACAGTTTGTCCCGTCCCGAACCGCAGAAAGTAATTCATGAAAGGGTCGTCGAGTTTGGTTGACAAGTTAAGTAACAATGTTAATATTATGACATATTACATCCCATCTGTGTTACAATTTGTCTTCCCGTGACTTTTGTAGGTTCAAATAAAGACAACACCAGCCGTGACACCAAAATCCGGCCAGGGACTTCCGACCCTTCTACTTCCGCCCCTTTGCTCAGACCACACCCATCTTCGAACTCAGCCTTCAGCTAAACAGCTGTAAAGTTTAGTAACTACATTTTGCATGTTCTCAGAACCACTAGTTGTCTCCAGGACCATGTTTCACCATGACTACATTAGGGTCCCGTGTCAAAAAAGAGGATGTTGCTTTTTTTTATGCTACAAGAACAAAACCTCCTTCTGTCTTTGTGCTGCGATGCAAATCCAACTGACTTCCTCTCAAGTGACACAACAGAAAGTATTTTCACATTGACAGCCTTAGTAAATTTACCCAGACTGATTCGTTACATTTCTACACGTAGCATGTTTATCTGAATGTTTTACACGAAAACTAAATGCGTCTCTGGTTCGGACGCACAAGGTGCCGCAACTTGTGCCTTATTAGTCATGAAGCAACCGGGGCACACACTTCACCTCGCCCCCAGCACACCTTGCACATGTGAAAACAAACACGCTGCGGCTGAGTCTCAGGAGTGGAGTCATTAACTTGCCTAACAAGCGCGTCTCTGTGCCGCCCCCCCGCCCCCCGCTCGCTCCACAGACACTGGCCTGTTTGAACTCCTCTGTCTCACTTATCGGCTCGCTGTTTACGCCGCCCGGCTGTGGTAAACTGACTGCAGCCTTTTATCAGAGTGGAGCAGCTTTGAAACGAAACATGTACAGCGGGGTTGACTATTGTAGCTGCAAACTCATAGGGGGAAAAAAGACAGAGCAGATTAGAGATTAGACGCTGAAGGGCCTACGGTTCTCCTGTCGCATCCGAGAGAGGGAACACATTTGGCCCAGTGAGGGTGCTTGGAGGGAAAACAGCTCAGAGGGAAGAAATAGAAGGTTCAAGTGTTCTAAAATTAGTCTGACTTTGACAAAGAGCGGGCCGACCAGGCTCTGTTTGTAGGTCACCCTTGACATACAAGTGGCCCCGAATTCAGCCGGTTGTTTGGATGGTCAGTCAGCACCATGGACAGAGCCGCTGTCACCGCAGCTTGACCTCTGGGGGGGCTGTGCCACCACACAAACCAAGAGAAAACACTGGAAAGGCTCAACCGCTGCCAGAGGATTTTTTTGTTTAGCATGGTCAAAAAAAAAATAATGACATCAGGCTAATTCAACAGCAAAGGACTGGCCAGATGAATCGTGTTCAAAATCGCAGCAGCCCACATCTTCCTCTTATCTTATGATCCGCGAGGAAGCTGCTCAGCAGTATTTGTTGCACGATTAAGCAACGTCCAGCTCTGTTCCTCCTTTTATGATAAGAAGTGAAAACACCCTTTAATATAAAAAACATTTTAGCTCCCACAGTGAGCACAGCTGATCACAATATGCTGAATTACACATTGTAATGCTCACTGTTGGAAGACAGGCCTGGTTCTCCATTCATTATGTGAAGTTCCTTCCACACCACAAGAGTATCTGTAAAGCAATACGTGACAGGGCAATACTAACAAAAGCCCCCGTATGTGTGTGACAACACCGTTTGGTCTCTTTAAATCTAAATATAACCGGGTCTAAGCTGATACCTAAACCTCCTGGCTAATGTTGCGTTCACTTGCCTCTCGAGGGCTCTGTACAACGGTCCAGAAATTAACAAAAGAGGACTTATAAAGATTAATAAACTATTGAATACATATACCATGACTCAAACCGTATTTATTCTGGGGGCTTGTTTAGTTTTCGTGTGCTAAGAAGATATAGCAACGTCACAAACGACGTGGGAGATGGAATCTTAGTGAGCAAGGTGTCAATCTTTAGCATTAGCACCGGTGTAACTTATAAACAAGACGTTGTTGTGGGCCTATAAGTCATCCCTAAACCTCGTGACTCAGCTCTGATATTGCAGGCCATCTCGTCGAGGGTTGTCGTGGTGGCATTAATATTTCCGACGGCACATGAAGGCAGCCTGTCAACCTTGCTGTTGAGAGAAACAAGCCGAAAATTCACACAACTCCGTGTCCACACTGACCTTGTTCAGGGCGGGGTTGCGGGTCACATCGTAGCCCCTCTTCTTGGTGTAAACGAAGGCTTTTCCTTCATCTTCGGACTTGTGCATCTCCGTTTCCACCGACTCCCGTTTGACCAGACCGGCGCGTGCCATGTTGTTGCCTCTTTAAATAGAGCGACGGTGAGCAGTTGTGAACTGTTGCGAGCTCAACAAATGGATGAGCAGGTCGGACCACGTCGCACCCTCTGTAGTCACCTACGGGGAGTGAAGAAGAACCGGAGTCTCCTTATCAATTAGGCTGGTTTTATTGTTCCAATCATTCTCTGAAGGTCTTGATACGTGCAAAGTCCCTCCGCAGTATCATCTGGCAACAGGTGCATTTCATACAGCATAAATAGGAACACATGAAACGAGCTAAGTACACTTGTTGCCCTCTTTATGCCTTAACTTTTTAATTCAATAAAGATGAGTTACGAAATAATAACGACATCGTTTCAAACGGTATTGCAGCATGAGTTTTATTAATTAGTTCATTAATGAAAGCTGTACTGTAGTTATTAAGAGTTATTACTTAAGACTTCTGTGTATTGATCAGGCTCCAGGGTTATTCATGTTAGGGTCTTGCATATACATTTATTTATTTTAAGTATGAAAGACTACACTTAATTTGAATCAATTTATACCATTTTCTTGATAAACATATGAGTGAATTCATATTGAATGCTATTTTCTTGGTGAACTGTCTACAAAACAACCTTGAACCAGAACTAAATGACATCAAGCAGCAAAAGTAATATCAGGAGATATATCTGAAGCCGTTATAATAATAATTCTAGTACAGTAACAAGGTTACACTGAGCGAGCAACATTCCCAGGAATTTGTGAGGTATAAAAAAACAGTTCACATATTGTACCATGTAAGATTTGGACTATCCCCCTGTTATTTTGAGGAGTCATAACATTTGTCACAAACACGCAACCAAGATGGTTTTACCAGTTGGACTTTTCTGAGGGAGTGAAGATGTTTGAAGTCATGCTCAACCTTCAGCCTTCACACTGTTTCAGGTTATGCAACATTTGGCAGCAGGGACTCTGACAGTGGATTTACCCTGCATGGCACTCTGGGAGTGGAAGAAAGGTCATTCAAACCAGTCCATATGCCTGACGTTGATGAGGTGACTGCACCTTGCCTGGAAACAACCTGATTTGCACATTATTGTCCCTGCAGATCCACAGGCATCCACAGGGACATAGCAGTTTCAGTTTTTCAAAATCACTTGATTATATTTCTGTCTTCATTATCAAGGATTCCCTGCCAGTCTGCGTCACCGAGATAAAGGGAATATGAACCCTGAAGTAGACACATCTGAAGGTTGGGCTCGCGCCAAATGTTTAAAGACGTTTGGACTGATAAAGTCAGTGTCTGCAGAACGGTGAGGATAAGAGCCTATAGATAAAGAGTCTGGAGGGCAGTTGAACCGCTGGGTCCTCATGCCGTGTGTCATAGTATACAGTGGTCCCTCGTTTATCGCGGGGGATACGTTCTAAAAATAAGTCGCAATAGACGAAATCCGTGAAGTAATCAGCTTTATTTTTTACAATTATTGTTTTAAGGCCGTAAAACCCCTAACCACACACTTTTATACACTTTTCTCAGACAGGCTGTTACGCCCCGTGGTGGCTCGGAGTGGGACGCAACATAAAAACAACAGATTTGGACAAGAGCGGGTACGGTCACACATTTATTTACAAAAAACGCAACACAGGGAACAACAAGGACTGTCAGTGGCACCAAAGAAAAGAACTTAACAAAAACCCATCCCCCCCATTGACAGGTGCTTTGCACCCAAAAAGTACAGGGGGTGGTGCTCACTCTAACCTAGGGTATTAACAACAAGTAAACCTACGTGTGTGCAATACGTAAACCCCAGGGTATCTTACCTGTCCTCATTGACCCTGTGCACACAACAAAAGGAAGTAACAAAGACAACGAAAAAAAAACAAAGTAGGCTGCTAACAAGAAATAGCTTACACAAAGGTGGGGTAACTAAAGACAAAACATAAACAAGGAAACAAACAAGCATCACTAGCAACTAGTCAGCGCTCAAACCGAGCTCTGCCACAACTCAACTCAACCTCAGAGAGCCGAGTGCAGCGTGCAGGGGGCAGAGCGAGACTTCACAAAACGGAGGACTATTAAAAGGGGGACTGGTTGATTGGAGATCTGGAACAGGTGTGTACATCTGTGAAGTATGAGAAAGACAACAGGAGCAAAACAACAACAAAGCAACACAAAACAAGCACAATACATGTGCGCATACCAGACAGGACACCGTCCGTAACACAGGCATTACAATTTTCTCACATTTCTCACATTTCTCACATTTCTCTCTTATTTAAACACTCTCAAAGCAAAGGTTTCATAAAGTTTTTTAGCTTTTGTGCGGATGATGTTGGTGTCCAGAGGAATGTTCTTTTTCCTGCTGTCACTGATCCACAGAGCTAAAGCAGACTCCATCCTTACGATGGTCTTGTTGCGGACAGTTACAACCCTTTTTGCATCCCTGTTAAAACGTATTGCTGCTGTCGTCCTTATGTTATTTTCTTCCTCCTTTATGTAACGAACCGAAGATTCATTTATTCCGTAATGGCGCCCTACAGCCGCGTAACTTCTATCTTCCTTTAGCATGTCCAGAAATCCAACTTTTTCTGCGATGGTTAGCATCTTCCTCTGCCTTTTGGGTACGACCGCAGATGCCTTTTTCGTTGCAGTTCGTTTGATCGACATTATGTGTTTTTTTGGGTAGAAAACTTGCAAACATACAGCACGTCACACTGCTAGCGATTGAACATTTATGTAAATCTGGCTAGCCGAACGCATTCTGTACTGTACAGGAGACACTGCACGGAGGAGATTGATTGACAACAGTCCCTTAGCCAATCAAGACGCAGAACACAATGCACGTTCGTACTGTACACTGTAAAAAGAAACACACAAAAAAATCTGCGAAACAGCGAGGCCGCGAAAGGTGAACCGCGTGATAGTGAGGTACAACTGTATCAGACTTTTATGGTTTTCAGTACTTGTATCAGAATCAGATTCAGCTTTATTGACCATGTGTGTGTACACATACATGGAATTTGACTCCAGTTACACTTACTGCTCTCGTCCTACATATATATTTTATACAATAAAAAAGATTATGTGGATTAAGTTACCCTTTTTGTGCCTTTGCCTTCACTGTTACGCCTAAAGTCGGGCTACTTTTGGACAGAAAGAGGGGAGAATATGTCTGAACTTGCTGTATTCAGACATCACGTCACCCATAAATCATGCCATATTGTGGCTGTGTCTCAATTTGGTCCAGTCACACTACTATTGATAGACTCATCCGTGCACTGTTGGACATACAAAACAGCAGGCACAGCACACTGAGAACCCTTCGGCGTTTCTCCTGCTTCATTTCAGCTGCACTGAAAATATAATATTATCTTCAGTACAGTTGGGCACCTGTAGGCAGGAGTAAGGCACATATGCCACCAACCAATGCATATCAACAGGCTGTCGAGGTTCACATGGGGTCACATGGGGTTTGTGTTTGGGCTCCCTTTGGCAACCGACTCGGTGACAGGCTACTTTGTCCTCAAGGCTCAGAGTCAACACCAGACTGCTGCTGCTGCCGAACACACCGACTAGCCTGTGAACCCAAAAACTGAGCTCATATGCCTTATCCGGTTTGACTGATTAGTGGAACGCAGCCAGAAGCAACCCAACAACACATTTTGATTAAAATTGTTTCCAAAGTCTGTAACATCGTAAAATGGAATAAGGTGTTACTGGCTGATTATCGAACGGAATGTTGAAAGTAGCGGTTGCATTCTGTGTGTCAAAGCTTGATATTGATCAATGACTGCTTCCTTGTACTGTACAGCGGACAGAAGATGAAGCCTTTCTGATTACCTTGTTTATCAGGCCTTCAGTCTGTGTTTGAATGACTAATCTGGAAGACAAACGTCTGCCAGCTGTTTCTGTACCAGGAGCAGGAAGTGGGGTGAGGCTGGACGCCAGTTGGCAGTGGCAGGGCATGAGGAATGCTGGGAGAGTTTGAAAAGCAGAATCAGCCCACCCATTGAAGGCTAATCACAGTACTGGAACAGCTGGATGTTGTCATTGATCAGATTCTTGCAATGTTTTAGTTTTTTTATCCCAACGTCAAAAACTCTGCTAAAACCTCCAGTTGTGATATGTCCCGTTCAAAGTCTGTTAATACCTAGCAGTGGCAGCGCTGGACACAAACACTGTGCTGGAGTCATCCCTGCACTCCCATGGAGTACAACAGGTGGTTAGAAAAACCAAGTGTATATTAAAGGCTTTTGTGAACCAGGTATAGGCCCCATTTTGCAAAATACAGCACTACAGGCAAATCAAACGAACAGAAATCCCTCCAGGAGATGTGCCAGTACATGCCTTTGTGTGATCATTTCTTCCCCCGCACTTTGCTTTATTTCCCCCACAGCTAACAAATCTAAAACGCCTACATAGTTGCAACACTCCTGGCAGTTTGACCACAAAAAAAGAAAGAGACTAGCATCGAAACAAGACGAAGAACCTTCAGCCTTAGCAGCTGTGTGAGGCTGTACTAATGCTAACGTCAGCATGCTCACTGTGACCGTGTAAACGTTCTGGTGTTAAGCAGATATCATATTTGACCACATTCACCATGTTATTTCACTATGTTAGCATTCTAACATGTGCAAAGTTGCACAAAACACAAAGTATTCTAATGGGAATGACAAACAGAAATCTTGACTTCAAGTCATTATTATTCCTCCTGAGTGGAACATTTCAATTATCAATTTAATGCAGACATAACCATAACCATGGAGCCACACCACTAGCATGACTAAAATTATTGATGATAAAAAATCTTCCTGCATCAGTATAAGGATGGAAGCTTTCAGTGGAAACCACCCTAATACAATTTTGATGTACTTTTACTCTATTTTGATACATTTATTTGAAAACTTTAGTTACTAGCTACTTTGCAGATTCATACAAAATAGAATCAACAAGTACATTATAATGTAATGTGATGTTCAAGATAAGATAAGTGTATCACCAGGTGGACATTTACAATCTATCCAACAGTATATAAACAAATAAAAAATAACCCCACCTTCACTAGCCACAATATTAAAGTGACACTTATCTATATATTATTATTCTAAAAGGGACCAGTCTCCTTAATGTGCATGTTTTACTTTTGTACTCATATTTATAGTATGTTTTGATGTTAATACTGTTGTGCTTTTACTTGATTCAAAGTTGATCGCGTGACTTTTACTCTGGCGGTATTCAGAGTGTTCCTTCCGCTACTGGACTCCTTCTTGGTTTTCAGTAGTCGAAGGGCAAACAGTCAAGGCCATGATCTGAGAGTGTCCAGCAGATAATGAAAGAGAGCATAGAACAATTACTGGTTGTGATACTAACAGAATGATTGGTGATTCGGAAATAAAGGTGCCAACTAGCGGGGCTACGCACATAAAAAGGCTGCCTTTGAGTTTCATCACCTCTCCTAATTAACTCTTCCTGACCCCCGGTTGAACCAGATATTTCATAGACGTAAATCTCTTGTTATTGCAACTTAATGACAAGCGCTGCCCTGACTCACACACACAGACACACACAAACAAACGACGCTGAGGAACTGCCTCAACGTATGATCTGGATCCACGTGTTGTTTATCGCTGTGGGGCTTTTCTGGTCAGGAAGAGGAGGAGGCAGCCGACAAAGACAAATTCTGCTGCGTACTGACAGCAACACCTGGCTTCCTGCACCGAAGCTGATGGCGAAGGATTCAGAAACCTGGTTGTTAAATGTAATTACAGCCAGAGAGGAGGAAACCATATACCTTCTGATTGCTTTGGCATCTGCCTGTATACACTATGGGGAAGAGAGAGCATGGGAAGGTTTGAGCGATGTGGGTTCTGAAGGATTGCATGGTGAGTCAGCAGCTAAAAGGTAGTGGAACAAACACAGCACACAAAAGAAATTTGAACGTGACGTTATTTATTTATCTTGAACTCTGGTCAACCAAACAATTTGGTAGGATTGCTTTTGTTGATTTCTTGTCAGCTAATTTCTTTTTCATCAACTCGTAGATTATTGACTAGGTTTTTCCCATTTGAAGAGAAAGTATCTCACCCTGTTTTGTGAACAAAAAACGTACCAACTATACCTTAAGCTAAGTTAACCTCTGAGATCTCTTGCACAGCTTCATGCTGAATAAGCCCAATAAAAAGGCATTATAATAAATAACCCATGCATGGCTTTCATGACCTCTGTATGCTAAGGCCATTGGCGATGCATTTCAGATTTTAGATGTCAATGTTGCTGTTGTCAGGAAGGAACCTCCATCATATGAGCGTCAGACCACAGTGTAAAAGACCTGAATTGACTTGATACATCAGCGAGCAGCCCAGTCTCCTGAAAATGACCTTCCCATGCAACAAAACTGCGTTGTGAAGTGCGTTTTGAGGGTAACTTTTGGAGTCTTTTCATGAATCTTGAATAAGTTTGAAATGCAGGGAGCATGTCAGGGTGGTAGAAGGCTTTCACCCCGGAGACTGCTGTTCATGCCCGTATGAACCAAGTACTTTTGTTGCCGCAACACAACCAAGTCCTTTAGTTGTCTAAACACAACCAAGTACTTTTGTAGCTTTTTTTGTTTTGTTTCAATTTACAACATAATCACGTGTTTCTAACTGTTTCAAACTGCAATTTTTTTTTGTAGGAGACAGGGTTAAATTAAGTTAATACATCTGTCTAATCCTATATACCAAAGAAGAAGTGAGCTGCTACTGCACACACACTTTGAGCGGCATTGCCCGATAAAAAAAAAAGTAAGGAATAGAAATATGGGATTTGCTTCAATGGCTGAAGGAAAAGCTTCATGTGTTGAAGGAGCAATGGATTTAAAAAATAAGGAATAGAGCCAATGGGTGAAAAGTCACAAAGTGCCAGGTAACACGAGAGCTTGAGGTGAAACAATCCCTCTCTTGTGTACGAAGGTGCGCTCACCTGCTTCAGGCCTCCAGGGCATTTTGACCTTTCGGCCCTTTTGACCAATAAACTGTGGTGCGTTTCCGCAGTGGGTTCACAGACCGACAGAACAAGCATTCCCACAGTCAACCATTCCACGACTCCCCCACGTTTCCTAAAGCCACTCCAGTTTTACGAACTGGCAGCTCGTCGATTCAAGTTTGATCCCTGGCAAGGGGAACATTTGAACAAGAAGCACATTTCCTCCTTTTGGGTACTTTTATGAGGCCGTAACTGTTGTTGTTTGGATCCTAAACAGAACACACACAAAAGAGCTGAGAGGCGTCGGCCCTGCTGACTACCTTCAGTTCCAGAGGAGGAAATGGGTAGATGTTTTGGGAGGGGCTCCTGAGGGACACTGCACTTCCAAGCCTGCTGCCATACATACATACATGACTGTCCTTGTTTTCTCTCTCTCTCTCTCTCTCTCTCTCTCTCTCCTACAAGTCCATACATGACCTTCCCCCCAGCCCCCTAAATCAATGGGCCCTTTCACTGATCACTCCTCATAATGACCCACTGTTAGAACCCATGAATATTTGGGGAGGTGGAAAACGAGAGAGCTTTGAGCTGCAGCTTTTCTGTCGTGCATTATTAGAGAAAGCTGGGTTGACAGGAGTGTGCTCCGAGAAGGAGCTTGATCATAATGGACCAGGTTGAGCCGATGAAGCCCTGAATATATCCTGAGGAGGGGCCCGCGGAGCCTTTACCTTAACAGGCCCTATGCATGCCTCAAGTGCAGTGATGGTATTGACTTGAGAGTTTAGATTTTTATGTTCAGGCAAGTGCGTAAAGTTATTGGACTTTTAAAATGTTCGTTACCTGGTTACCTGGCCTCTAACACACAAATTGCTGCAATAGGAGAGGCCGCACAGTTTTTTACACGGCGCGTTGCGTGCTCATGCGACTACGTTGTATATATATATATATATATATATATATATATATATATATATATATATATATATATATATATATATTTACAATGACTGTACAAATCAAGGTGTGCCTCTGAACTAAGAATGTCTGCAGAATGAGAAGAAGAAAGAAAAGCTGTGCAACGGGCAGGTCAACATTTGCCAAACACAACTGAACAAGACATTGAACATGAGAGAGCGTGAAGGTTCAGCCAGAGAGGCGGTGGAGCTTCTCCACTCAAAACTACTGCATGGCATTTGGCAGAATGATCTGCGGAGGCGTCATCATTGCACTTCAACAAAAACCCCTTTCTTCTCCTGGTAAGAGGACAGGGATTAGTGTGTTAACCTCGTCACACAGTGTGTTGCTGTAACCTTTTGACCCTGCAGAATATGTGAGTCTCTCTGTCTTTCAACGTGCAAACACTCCGAGGCATTTCTACTTTCCCTGCTTCATTCTTCTTGTATGAAATCATTGCAAACTTCTGAGTACTTGTTTGCATGATAATGTTTGTGTTCAACCAAAAAAACGCCCAAAATGTCCCAATGTTTGCATGCAAGATGTCAAACACTATGAACATAAATGTATTTCATCTTTATTTTTTATTTTTTTGCATCCGCTATAGTGCTAATATCTACAACATCCGAGCCCAACAAAATACCTTTTCTCCCCGTAGCCGCCCTCCGCTCACATGTATCATGTCCTGGCAACGCGTTGTGAAATGAAAACACACCCCTCCGTCCAAATCCTCACTGTAAACAAGAGCTCCGTCGGGGATAAATGTCACATTTCACCGTGTTTGTCTCGGTGTGTCTAAACAGTTTTACACACTGCGGATCCGTCAACTCAACAGCGGGATTGTTTGGTTCAACTTTCCCCTATGACGGCAAATGAAATGAGCCCGGCTGCCGGAGCATCAAGTGTATAATCTGCGGAAAAATATGTGTTTGGTGCACGGTGTTTAAGTCTTCGCAAAGTGGAGGAACTGGTTTCACGGCGGACCAACATATTGTGCAAACTTTAATTTAGAACGTTCACGTTGTGGTGTTTGTTTTCTGCTTCCTCTTTGTCGAGGCCTCATTTCTCGGCTGGGCCAAATGTTTTGACACTGTTTTGGTGTGATGGATGAGGAGAGAGGACATTTCTTTACAAAGACCTATTCTCTTTACCTCAGCACTTAGAGGAGCATCAATGGTAGAACACTGCCATGTGTGTTGTGTACAGCAGCAGCACAGGATCTCTGTATGTGACAGAGAGGTCAGTGAAAGAGGCTCCTATGTTTAGTTCACCTTCTTTCAGAAGAGGCTCGACTCCGAAAGGCCATTTGCTTCTTGCAACCTTTGAGCTTCTTAACCAACCATTACTGTACCGGAGCACGAGTTACAGGATCATCAATCCTGGCCGGAAACCTCAAGTGTCCAAACACTATCCCCGTGCAGCCGTTGAAAAAAAGGGCATGGTTTGTGTGTTTTTAGTGGCGAGGGGATGGTGGATGTTTCTGGTGCATGGTTTTTTTGTGATGTGGAATGATATTTTTTTTGAATTAATTTTATTGCAGGAGGGGATTATGGCCAGCCTGTGTAAACATCAGGCCACACACAGCGAGAGTCCCATGATGATAAAGTCATACATGCTGATCTGTTGTACAGGACAGGCTCAGTCTAATCATGTTAATCTGCATATCAAAGTGCTGCACACCTAAACCAAGAAGGTTTTATTTATACGCCTGTCAGCTTGTCTGCTAGAAAATCTCAAGAATCTTTCCGTGAAATTTGGCACAAAGATACACAGCTAAGTGCTGCTGGATTTGATTTTGCTGGATGTTATACAGTTTATACTTTGTATGCTAGAGGTGTGGCTGTAGGGACGATATTATCAGCCTGTTTGTTAGTTGGTCCAACACTCTGGTCTAGATTAAAATATAATATCTCAACAACTATTGGACAGATGGTCCCCAGAGGATGTACGCTAGTGACTTTGGTTATGCCCTGATGTTTCCTTCAACACCCCCAGCAGGTTGACATTTGTGGTTTATAGTGAACTATTCCATGGATTACCAAGCAATTTGGTGCTTTGATCTGCAGCAAGCAGCCCATTGGGGCCCATTTGCTTTTTTTCCCAACCCACGTCCTCCAGCTTTTCTTGGGGGTTCACGAGGAGGTTGCCATTCAGGCCACATGGGATATGTAATCCCTCTAGGTTGTTCTGGGTCAGCACCATGGTCTTTGTCTGGAATACCTGCCAGGAAGGCATCCAAACCAGAGGAGTGTAGGTGAGGTTTGGAATGTTGATTAACAGACATCAACAAGAGCTCCCTCTTCACCAGACAGACCGAAACAATCTGCCCGTTACTCTCATGCTCCATCTAACCCTAACAGAGGTTGAACACGACGTCCCAGGTACTTGGACTCCTTCACTTGGGGGCGGTGACAAGCCTACGACGTCAAAGAGAGCAATCAAGCATAATCTCAAAATCTTGGGCAGAGACTAACTTCCCTGAAAGGTTAAGTGTTTCTTGAAGGTACTGACGGCAGTGCGGCGATCTGCCTTCACAAGTCCATCTTTGCAGCAGGACTGTGGTTGCCTGTTAATTTACACATGGAATTCAAAGGAGCACGAGTGAGTCCAGTCAGCCTTTCATCACATACAGTCTCGGCTCTGAAAGCTGGCATGCCAACCATTTACCCAAATATTTACAAGCAAAAAAGGTTATAAACTGCATGTGGATCTAAGCAAGACCTTTAACTAACTGTCCCATTACTGTTTATATATATATTTACTATATATACTGTATTAATGTTTGTGTATGTGAGAGAGAGAGAGGTAGTGAGGTAGAGAGTCCTATCATATCAATGGTGGTCTGTTTGGCGTGGAGCGGAGCTAAAAGACCATTCAGTTGTCAAAATAAAGCCTGTGGAAGTGAACTGCGGGTCACTGCAGCCTTCTCAGTTAGTTTATTAGTGTGGTCTGTGTGGAGGACGAGGCATCCTTTAATGTCGACTGCAGCGAAAAGGGCAGCGAGGTCCTCTAATGCCACTGCATGGTACTGTTCAGCACGTCTGCACTCCGCCGCAGTGTGCAACGTCAGTTTTTGTGCTGTCATTGTTTTTGAAAAACTATTGCCGTCACTTTCTTCAGTATATTGGCTATTTGTGAAAAATGTCCGGGTTTGTGCAGGCTGTCCCGTGCCACACTACTGATGATTCTCTATGATTGATCAGTAGTCTGCAGTGTTTTAGTGCTTGTGTGGAACATCGACCGAGCTGCTACTCCAAAAAAGACCAGGTGCTATGCACAACTTTTGCGAATAGGAACACGAAAAATATCAATTTGTGGAACGAACTGAACTGAACTGAACTGAACTGAACTGGACAGGACTGGACAGGACTGGACTGTTAGGTGCAAGCTTCAGCTTCAGATAGTTACAATTGAAGAAAAAAAAAGCTTTGCGCTTTCTTAAATTTGAAACACAAATCAGGGAGCTCGCCATCTCTTAAAAATAATAAAACACACGTCCAGAAAAATACCTCACCAGGAGCATTATGAGATACAGTGAGTCGGGGCATATGGCTGCTCATAGATGAAAGTTAACCCGAAGGCTAGTCCCCCTAAAACCTTCACTTGCACTCCGTTTCAGGGCCCATTTACAGGTTTACTGCTGTGAAGAAGGGCAAGGTCTCATCCTCTACAACCAAACACAACTAATGAAATTCCTGAAACTTAGCTCCCACCAATAGGCATCCATCTACCACGGCAGAGCGCAAAGGGAGCACTTCTCGTGGGGGCGCGAAGGCCGGCACAAAAGCCCCTCTATCCACACCGCACGGCGCCGACCCCGACCAGAAATATCACTCACTGCTTCTCTATTTGGAAGCCGTGGGGCCGAGAGCAGAGGCATCTCTCTCGCTTTCTTTTTCTTCTTTCATGCCACTTCTGTGACCTTTGACCTTGAACTTAACTGAAAACAGGAACTATTACTGTGTTGTTTCTTTTGTCTGCAACTGTGAGGGTTGTGATAACACAGTGGCTTGTCCTCTGAGAGATGGGGAGCAAGTTGCAAACAACTGTACATCATTTATTTATCCACAGTCGATCATTTGCACCTGAGGAAGAAAGACAGTGACAAAAAAGAAAGAGAACAAACACAGCTACTTGATAGCTGGTCTATCCAGGATGAATATCTGAATATTTCAGCTGGTGTACCATTTCGTTTTCAACTCCCCAGTCGGTTGCAGATCTGTTTCAAGTTCTCCCTTTCTCTCTTGGTCTACTAAGTGGCCCACTAAAGAGGGAATCACCAAGGCCCACTGTTTGAGCAAATCTATAAAGCCAGGCAGAAAGTGTACAGATTAAGATCTTAACCGCGCGTTGGACCACCCTGACTCATTTTTAGAATGAGGCTAAAAAATCTGCCAGTTAATCAATCAACCTGAATGATCGAAGATCTGGCTCTTTGGCGATGGGTTGGATTTCTGGCAGGTCAGAAATTTTTGCAAATCTTTTTATTTTATTTTAAATCCAACATTGTTTAAATTCATGTTCACGAGCAAGCAGTTTTGGCTGGCACATCGCTGCCACCTATGAATCATTGGAAGAGTATGGAACCATTGGCAGGACTGTATTCAGTCACCATGGTGTGCGTGTCACGACAAATATAACAGGAGCCCCCTCATTAAACTGCTCCATAGCACTAGTAGAGGTCAAGCACTTCCACGAGTGTCTGAAGCTGTAGTTCCGTGAATGGCCACTAGATGTTGGCTGAAATATTTGTTTCATTCGTATGCTGTCATTTCGTTCCACAGTACCTCAGGTATTGAGGAGGCTCGTGTCGTCGACTGGAAATGGTTTCACACTATCATGCTCAGCTGTGGTGGTTGCGACGTGCTCATCCCACCTCTGCTCCTTGCAAATAGTTTGTGTTTGTGGCTTCAGTAAATTGACAAGGATGGCGGTGAGTGGTGAACCCAACTGAAGCTTCAAAAAGTCTCCTCAGAGAGCTGTGGGTGATGTCACATGCACAACGCTTATTTTCCCACAGTGTGTGTGGCCTTCTGCATAACTTAATATGCTGAGCATGACTTTGCACAACAACAAAAAAGCACTCGAGGGACCCCTGTGTGTAAACAGTCCAAATAGTATGTTTTCATTGACCAATAGGTCATCCTCCTAAAATGTAGGTGTTTCATTAACGCGCTAAGTCTGAAGGAGGAATCGGGACCACACCCAGAGAGAGAGAGAGAGAGAGAGAGAGAGAGAGAGAGAGAGAGAGAGAGAGAGAGAGAGAGTGAGAGAGAGAGAGAGAGACACGTAGCTCATATTCCAACACAATGTGATCACCGCCCATGCGGATGAGCATCCATCAGGATCCCCAACATGCCGGTCAGGTGTGCAGCCCACCCAAGTCTTCTCTCTCTCTCTCTCTCTCTCTCTCTTTTTCTCTCTCTCTCTCTCTCTCTCTTTCTTGCTGTGTGTTGCTGTGAAGCCTCCTGTAAATCAAAGTGACTGACAGAAGTAATTACACAAAGATCAGGTTAAAATCCAAATGAGATCCTGTACTCACACTCCCTTCCCCTCTCCCCAACCCTAACCCTAACCCTCTCTCTCTCATTATTACACACATATTTCCAGTGCTTTTTCTTGGCTCATCGAGACTTCGACAAGTCCCAGTGGCATTCTTGAACCGTCGGCTCGGAGGCCCCGGTTTCTTCCCCTGACCTTGCTTAATGCAAAGCCTAAACAGAAAAGTGATTTGAGCGGGACTCGCTTCTTGTTACGTTGGCGAGGCAGCAAGAGGCCAAGTGCTCAGAGACACTGTGCTTCAACCAGAGGGCCAAGGTTGTCAGTGAACAACCAGGAGCGAGACCTGAGCAATGATTTCAATCCTTGTTCAATTGGACAGGATGAAAGCAGAGAGAAAGGTCAACGAGGTGTCACATTTCTTTATGATAAATAATAAATATTTACTAATAAATATTTGAATTATGAAAGAAAAAGACAACATGCACCTGTAATTACATTACATCTGTAATAGAAAATGATTTGATTATGATGCATACAGGTGTATATCCTCAGTTACGTGACCACATGATATGTAGAGAACTACAGACTGACTTACTGATGCAAATAAAGGAGCGTTTTCATGCAGTACTTTATCACAGGTGGAAGTAATGAATCTAAATACAGTAAATGTTGAGGTACTTTACTCCACCTCTGTGGCCCGCTCCTCTTCCCTGCTTGAGGCTAGCAGCTCCAGGCTACATTAGCCCCTACTAGCAGACCCCAACCTGAATCTCTGGCCGAAATGACGTTGTCACGTTGCATTGTGGGTAATGTAGGCACAGTATTTTGACAAGGAGGAAGTGTGCGTCAAATAAAAACATTATAGCTTACCTCTGGTTCTGCCTCAGCAATTTTGTCCGACTATGTGTACAACGCTAAATTGTTTGAGGGAGTGACATTTTCCATGTAACAAAGTATTTATCAGTACTTGTACAGGGTTGGAGGGGTCTAGGTCCCTAGGGATCCAAACCCCTGTGGTGTTTTTACTGCACATGAGTAAAAAGGATAGCCAACATTTTGTGAATATTAATCATAATCCCCTTCTATTCTTCAAGGATTTAAAAAAAATATGTGTTCATCATGAAAGGTCATCCTTTCTGTTGGGAGTAAAGACAGAATGTGGGTGCATTGTAGGTACAGAACACAACTGCTAGTGTTTACGCCTCACTGGACTTGCCGACTAAAAAGTGCTGCAGATGTTGAGGCTCGCACGGCTCAGAATGGAAATGCCGAGGAATCTATTGAGGAGGGAGCGGCAGAACTAATTCCTTCACAGTCCGCTGAAAGTCCCATTGACTGAGGCGCTCTCCTCCCGCTGCCCTGCAGGGACGCGGCCTGCTGTACACCAGCACACTGCCCATACTGGGCCGCTGCTGAATAGACCTCTGACTTCACCCAATTCAGCCTTTAGTTAGATCGGCCCGGTCTGGTCCCACCCTTATGTGAACAGCTTTAGTCAAAAATAAGTCCTTTTCAGATATTTTTTTTTGCTTGCCTCCCTCCCTCCTTCCCTTCTTCCCTCCCTCCTTCCTCAGCATCAAGTGCAGGCTGAGCGGAGCGTCCCGGCTGCGACTCTCTCCCCCCCTCTCCCCTCCTTTCTCTTTCTCTCTCTCTCTCTCTCTCCCCCCCTCTCTCTCTCTCTCTCTCTCTCTCTCTCTCAGCAGAAGCAATGAGGAGAAGGGAGCCGTCATCCTGCTGATACCAGGACGTCTGGGATGCAGTAGCACCCGTGTGTTGTCTACTGGGATCATATTTGTATAATTCTAGGGAAAACAAACAATACATTGCGGATTTGGCATATCCATCAATCGGATGCAAGCAGGTAGGAAGCCTTTGTCATGTTTTGCTTTAATTATTGCGATCCCTTGATGGAACCATGGGGGTAGTGTTATTTGTTTTATTACATTCAGTTCATGTTTGTGTTTTCAGTTTTTAAAATCGTTTTCTTTCTGTGTGGATGCACTTTGTCCCCCCAGGAATTTAATCGGATTGAGGTGCACAATATTCCTTATTAATATCTAGAATTTGAAATATATTTTTGTTATTGTTACAGACTTTTATCAATCCGTGAATCAGAAATACTTCTATAGACAGTTTGCATAAGTTATTATTATTATTATTATTGTCCCTATTCTTTCCAAGTACAGTATGCAGTATGCTAGAACAGATGTGGAATTACAGATGTGGTTTCTTTACATTGGATTGTATATCTAATTTGACAGGGTATTTATTTGCATTACATATACATATTACTCTATATTATTTTTGGGAATGAGGAGAGACTCGGCTTTGATATTTAAGAAATTAGGCTTTCTTTTTTGTGGGGGCACATTATTGTTAAGAACTGACAGGAACGTTTTTCCCCTTGCTTGTCACACTGGAAACTGTGTGCCTGGGATGAAGATGTTGTGTGAACCCATCAACATGAATGAAACAATAGTTTTTTTATTCATTAAACGCGACAATAGAAGGTGATCCATGCTTCTTGAGTTGGAGACGAACACTTGAGAATATATATATAGCGCCATCCGTTGGCCACTCTGCCTCCTGGGTGCATCTAGCTGTGGGATGGAGACGGGGCACGGCCTCTTGTTCAGCTGACTGCAGTGGAAAAATTGTTCAAATGAGCGCCTTCTGTGACCAAGCGCCATCATGGCAGCGTATCAGTTTCCACTTTATGCTGAATATAATTGCAGGCTCTCTTCTAGATTTGTGTTATGTCTGAGTCTGGCGGTGGGAGTGTGAAGCTGAACAGAAACTTAATGTCAGTTTTGTATTCTCATTTATTGAAGCTGTTTTACAGCTCCTGTGGGCTTGTATTTTATCACCGTCTGCTTGGGGCTGGTTAGATGTTGGCCACTGGGCATGTTTTATTGGACTCTGTGGTAAACTTAAGCCGAATGTTCTCCTTTGCAGTTGGATGACAATGCACTTACTGGCCAACAAAATTGAAATGAAAAACTATTCTTGGAAGTTTCAAATTTAAAAAAAAGGTGTTTTGGGCAGTATCTCTGTAAAGGAGGAGGATGCATCGAAATGGTCCACAGGAGATGCTGTGCATCTACATGGAGCTTTGACAAAGCAGTCACAGACTCATTTTCACGCTGCACTTACATCTCATTGATCTCATCTGGATTCCCCAGATGTCAGTCTGTCTGTCACACACCATCTAACCCCCTTAAAAAATACACCAAAGTGAATGCAATCACTGTGACTTCTGTTTGAAATCGACTGTTGGATTTGCACTCCTGCCACAGTGCTCCTCAATGAACGACAACCAAATGATTTCCTCTCCCTCTGTGACTTCATGACCGAGCTCTCCGACTCTGTAGTCAAGTGATGGTCTGCTGAATGTTTTAAAGCTTTATCGGGGTTATTGGCGGCATCACACACGTACAGTACAAGCATGAACCAGCAGGCTGTCTGCAGTCCACGCAGCCTTTCTATTTGATGTCATTTGTATGCACAACGAGGAGCGGAGTGGAGAGAAGGAAACCAGATATGGTCGTTACTGCGGGAGAAGGTTAACCATTGTGGCAAACCTCCAAGCCACTGTCTCAGCCCACTCAGAGGTTCGGGGGTTCATCCTCGCTGCCTGCAGCCTCCAGCAAGACTCAGAGGACGTTAATCTCCTCTCAACCACACAGCTAATGTTTTATATGTTTCACAGAGAAAGCTATTTCTTTACATACATAATGGAAACGAGTATGGATGCTCTTTTAAGAAAAACTGGACAATAATGAGTGTGTTGTGCTGTCACACAACAGATGTCTCGAATATCCTGGGCTGCATTGCCTCCCTGTGGCCATACATGGGTCTGTGTTTGTTCTCTCGACCTGGAGGCCTCAACATCTCAGCTCAGGGGAATCTGAGTGTTCCCACATGTTGCATTTGTTAAAAGCCGGTTTTAAGATTCTAAAGAAGAAGCGGTGTGTGCCCTTTAATGTCTTAGTACTCAAGCAAGAATCGCAGAATCCTCAGTGTGACAAACCAATTCAAAAAAAATGTTTTTGCGATTATGACGTGAAAACTGTCTTAGATTGTTGAGCTGACAAGCTGGTCTTTTAACAGAAGGAAGCAGTGCAAATAAGCAACAGGCTGCAGAAGGAATATTATCAAGGAATTATGAAAGGTGGGGCAATGGCATGCCGATCTGTTTGAATGGTAATGTGATTGATGTGATTATTGTGAAATAAGGCAAAGAGCCTGATGATGATGTAAGAGGTAATATCAGATGGTGCCCAAAGTGATTATAAAAGAGGGTAACATGGATGAGTGCCATGTAATGTCCAGTCAATAGTTGTTGAGACATGTCACTTCAAACTATAGACCTCATGGCGGCGCTTGAGGAAACTTCCGAGGAACACCAAAGTTATTGGGGTTCATCCTCTGGGTACCAAATGTAGTGGCAATCCATTTAGTACATATGGAAGTATTTCACTGGATAAAGAAAAACCTTGACCTGGCGAGATGTGAGGGGTCACTTATGTCAGTAAGGTTCATCCTCTGGGACGGGTAACTGCTAAATGTTATGGCAATCCATCCTATAGTTGACCAGACAGCTCATTTTTTAAAAAGTAAGCGCAAACCTCATGAAGGTGCAAGAGGAAAAGTTAGAGAACAGATATTTTATGTAAATCCATCCAAAGGTTCTTGTGATATTTCAATGAACTTTGGACCAAAGTGGTTGACTAGCCGCCCATCTGACATTCGCAGAGCCATGGATAGCGAATACGTTTAAATTTGAATCTCTTTCCACCTCTATTACAAGGTGTCCCTAAATCTTCCTCTCTCTCTTTATATTCCAGAGCCAGGCCCAACTTAACAATGGGCCCCATACCCCTGTGTGTGCTGCTCCCGGTGACGGTGCTGGCTGTGGTGCTGGCTGTAGCCGCTGAAGGCAATGCAGTGGACGACGAATACACCTGGCCACAGTGGAAGGTGCCTCTGGTAAGGAAAAGACGCACTGTGCCTCTTAGCAGCCCAAACTTTTCAGCCCATTCTCAGTTGGAGCTGAGCGGCACCTGTGGGATCGAGTGTCAGCGCCGCCTCCCCGCCACCTCTCTGGATGACCTGGAGCAGTTCCTGTCCTACGAGACGGTTTACGAGAACGGCACGCGCACGTATACCTCAGTTTCCGTGCAGGGCCTCAACGAGGTGACTGCCTGGTCCGGGAACATCTCGTCCAGCTCCCGCCAGAAGCGCGAGGTGTACGGCACGGATACCCGCTTCAGCATCTCAGATAAGCAGTTCTCCACCAAATATCCCTTCTCCACCACCGTTAAGATCTCCACAGGATGCTCCGGGGTTCTCGTGTCGCCTAGACATGTGCTGACCGCTGCCCACTGCATCCACGACGGGAAGGATTATCTGGATGGGGTGCAGAAACTGCGAGTTGGAATTCTGAAGGAGAAATCCAGACGAGGGAAAGGTGGCAAAGGGAGAGGAGGGCGAGGAAAGGGTAAACGGAGAAAGGGAGACAAGGATGAAGAGGAAGCGGAGGAGAAGGAAGAGAATGGAGGGAAAGGGGACCGGAAAGGGAAAGGGAAAGGTCGAAAGACCAGGAGTCGGCGAAGTGCGGAATCAGGGAAACCTTCCTTTCGGTGGACCGGGGTGAAGAAGACCCAGGTGCCTAAGGGCTGGTTCAAAGGTGTGTCTGACGGACTGGCTGCGGATTATGACTATGCTATTTTGGAGCTGAAGAAAGCCCCAAAGGTCAAGCACATGGATCTGGGTGTTATCCCCTCGGTGAAGAAGCTCCCAGCCGGGAGGATCCACTTCTCTGGCTTTGATGATGACCGTCCTGGCAACCTGGTGTACCGGTTCTGCTCCGTCTCGGAGGAGTCCAACGACTTGATGTACCAGTACTGTGACGCCAAGCCCGGCTCCAGTGGCTCTGGGATCTACATCCGCCTCAAAGAGCCTGGCCAGAAGAAGTGGACGAGGAAGATCATTGGGGTTTTCTCCGGTCACCAGTGGGTGGACGTAAACGGGAACGGGATGCAGCAGGATTACAACGTGGCGGTGAGGATAACGCCGCTCAAATATGCCCAGATCTGCTACTGGGTCCACGGGGACTCGAGTGAGTGCCAGGTAGCCTAAGAAAAACACAGGATCCGCCCCCTTAAACCAGCACCTCTCTCTGCGCAAGGGACACCCTACCTATACTCTCACCCTTCATCACCCACCAGGGGCCGCGGCGACTGCCTCTCCTCTTCCTGCTTCCCTTTTACCTCCTGTGCCTCCTGCTACATCAATAGACACACACACACACACACACACACACACACACACAAACAAACAAACAAACAAACAAACACACACACACACACACACAGACTCAGTGTTGACAACAACAAGAACTCGTCAGCGCATCAAGAGAACTGTGGCCCTTCAGCTTTTCTAATTTATTTCTGAAAAAAAACAACCAAGAAAAAAATATGTATTGTATGTATTTAAGATCGTTCAGATCTGCCGTTTTGCTTTCAATTTTTGCTCTTTTTTTATTTTTTAAAGATTTGACCTGCATTTTCAAGCTTTTCTCCACCACTGTAAAGATGGCTTTGACAAAAGACCCAGAAGAAATTTATGGAACTTTTGTTTTGACAAATTAACTATACAGCGATATTGAGTTACCTGGTTTTATAAGCATTTTTAATTGGTGGAACTGGTGTTTTGCATTGTGTATATCTAGATTTTTTTTTTGTTACAACTACCTTTTTATGAAAAGACAGTTTTCCATCTAAATAGAGAAAGGGTCCTCATGATTCCTGGATATAATTGGGGTTTTTTTTCCGATTTGTGCGTCATTTGTGATCTTTTCTCTGTTCTTGCAACACAGTGAAATGTGGTTTCATTGTTGTGCACATAATTATATCGGTGCTTATCCAGAAGACGTGGTGCTAATTTATGGATTGTACACTTTTTTGGGGTGGGAGGGTCGGGGAGACTTATCAGAATATATTTTGATAGCCCAGTACTGTAACGATGTATTTCATGTGAGGCGACATATTGGGGTTGTGTTAAGACGGGGACTGAACCATTTATTGATTTACTTGAGCTGTTGAGATTTCTCTAATTCTAAGGGTTAAATGAGATTACCTAGGCAATACTGTTATAAAATAACAAATCTAAATCTGGGATATTTTTTACCTTTCAAGTTGATGTTTTTGTTCCAAAAATTCATGCGAGTATCTTTTTGAATACCAAATACCTGAAATCAATGATGCCGATTGAAGGCTACCAACCATTAAACCAAGATTACTACTTGTGTGTGTGTTTGTGTGTTTGTGACGATCCGGATTACAAAGAATCATTTCTACTATTGTACACTGTTGTCTGCGGACAACAATTGTTGTGCGACCCAGTAACTGTACCATTGAATTTACTGTTCAACTCACAAAAACATACTCAAAAACAACTAATGCGTGTCAAGTCAAGCCACTGAACCGCATGGCTTCATATTTTTTTAGCTTGGTGCAAAATGTATTGTTGGGCCCCTTTTGACGCCTCTGACCTCTGGCCTGCTGCGCATTATCTATGTCCCCATTGAAGCGGCACTAATCAACATCTCATATTTCTTTAATGTGAAAGATGTCATCAAATACCAATGAACTCTTTGGCTCAAAGCTCTGATAAACCCACCGTGCGCTATCTGTCCAGTACCATATTGCTCATAGTGGAGCATTTAGCAGCTAAAGAGATACATTTCTCTCAGGTGATGAGGACTTATGTTAGTCAGCTGGACAGAAAGTGTTGTTCTGTGTCTGCTGGAGGTGTGAATAAACATCTGTACATTTGATCAAAGTGGGCAAAAATATATGTTTAGTACAGTCTACACAGCAGACTATACATGGCAGCTCCCTAATACAGCCAGATGCAGTGTTAATTGGTTTGTGGTTAAATCAATTGTATTTAGGGAATATGGATTTTGACACAAGGCCCTTTTATAAGTATATCTACTGTACAAGTGGGCCCCTGAGGGCCTGGGGCATTTATCCACTTTACCAAACTGGCAATCTGGTCTTGGTCATAAACATACTGTTGATGTTTTGGTATTTTAATTCATGAAATACAGCTTCAAACTGACACGTCTAAAAATCGTTGTAATAAGGAAGAAAAGAAATCCTCATCATGGTCAGTTCAATCCGTCATTGAATTTATTGCACCTCAAAGGGCTTACATGCACAGGGGCGGGGCCATCATAAATAAAATAAATTTACAACTAAACAAAAATACAATTTTGATAATTCACTCATGAAAAACGTTAATAATCTCCCGTTGTTTTTTTTCTCTGAATCATATCAGATTCTCAAAACCAATTGCTTATTCAGTGCATTGAAAAGACGACACAGAGCAGGCTTCACGTTAGTCTTGTTTACAGCACAGGACCGGGGCCCCTGGTGTTACACAGCCGCTGTCCACATGCATATCCACACATTGACTCCAATGTTAGTCTGCGGGAACAGAGGAGCTTTGAGTTACGATGCTTTTGGGGGACACGATCGCGGCTAGACGGACGGTGGCATCCTCCTGTGGCCACTGACAATATGTACTCTTCAACTGACAATGGGCCAAAGGTCAGCAATGATCAAATTCGTCAAAAACTATGTTCAGACAGAAATCAAACGTAGGTTTCAGAGTTTTCACAAAATAAATGAGCTTTTCAAATGTTTCATGAGGAAGTAAACTCATTCATCACGTGTTGGTCCTCGGTGACGCACCCAAAGCTTATTTGGTGAGAGACAGTGAGTGTAAACAGAACTTTGTTTGTTGAGTCCTTCCTGCTCGATCACCATGTTGGTTGTCTGCTATTCTTTGAAATCTTTTGATCTAATCTGTCTGAATATAGAGTTTAGTATGGCAACAGAATAATCTTCTACTCTAAATACAAAAGGGATCATACTGACCTGGTCGCAGTTATAATGAGAGCACAGGCAACAGACATATCCACATAGGTTGATTCACAACCGCAGGTAGAAACATATACAGTTATACTGAGGGACAGTTTGGGTTTACCTCTCTGACGAATAACTAAAGCATTTTCTCTGGGAGTTAGTTGTAAGATATGTTCTTTAATAGCAATGCCAGCAAATATCCACAGCAGTTTTAGGAGGATCATTCTAACAGAAACAGAACATGTACTTTTAACACGGGACAAATAAAGAAACATAGAAAAATAAGCCACAAGTACAAAAAAAAGAAACTAATAAAAAGGATTACTTGCTGGTCTGGTATGATTCAGAAGCCCATGGAAGTTGTTTCTAAATATACAGTAATCATGTAGCGGTAGTCATATTTGTTTCCAAATACTTTCAAAAGATGATGGGAAATACTCACACGACTTCTTACAATTTCATGTCAGATTCACATTTATATTTCTCTTCAACAGACATACAGAATAGAGAAGAGGTCCACGCCAGAGAAATCTATGTACATCAACGAGGACCTTTCTGTAAACAACACACAACAGGTTTCTCCAAAAGAATCTACCGGGGCTTTGTTTACCACTCTTATCCAATCAGAGTGGGACAAAGAAGAGCTCCTCCCCCTTAATGAGGAGGTGGGGACACATATGGGGTGGTGGGTGGGGCTCAGGACACCAAAGCACATCCATCATTCAACACGGGAAAGAAACCTAAACATATACGCCTTCACTTTCTTTCACTTACTTTTGTGGACTTTTTTTTGTCTGGGTTTTGAGTGATTTTGTTTAGACAAAAGATTAGTACATCTACATAAGCACACACACTTGTATTTTTTTCTCATATATACATCTATATCTATATATATATATATATATATATATATATATATATATATATATATATATATATATAATCCGCTAGGGTTCACTTTCACAGTTTGTGCTACGACATCACACAGGAGAAGGTTGGGGTGTTGATGAGCGGGGTGGAGATAAGAGGCTCTAGCTGAACATCCTGAGATGTTGACAGACACCAGGTAAAATGTGAGAGGGCCCTGCTCCAGAGGAGAAAGCAGCTGGAAGACAGGAAATAGAGAACATTTCAACATCAGAGTCATGAGGTTATGAGGTCATGAGGTCATGAGGTGAGTCATTTTAAATAATACAAAGCTCACAGACAGTGATTTCCTATTTGTCACGTTTTTTCCATGAGTACTGATACTGGTGTTGTTTAGAAAAGGGTTTTCAAGCACTCAAAACAGTCCCTTAAAAGTCCAGTGTGTAGTACTGCAATGAACATAAACTTTTCTTGTGTGCCAAGCATGTAGGAGAACTATAATGTTCTGACGAGAAAACGCAAATGTCCCTGTCTCGAGCCAGAGCTTGGTTTGTCTGTTCTGGGCTACCGTAGGAACTTGGCGGTCGGCTACGTGAAGCGAAGCCACTATATATGTAGATTTAAAAAACGTCTCATTCTAACGTAACGAAAACAAAACAATTAGGTAATTCTACACTAAAGAATACATACTCACTGGTAATAACATCATATTTCATTTTTGCCAATAGATCCCCCTAAATGCTTCACACTGTGCCGTTAATTAGCACGGATTAGTAGCCAATGACCCGTTCAAATCTAAATAGTTCTGAGACTGTTGACTTCAATGATTCCATTTAGATGAAAAGTGTGAGTAATAAGGTGCAAGTTTTTTGTCTGTGTTTGAAGACATTTCTCAAGTCTGTATTTTGCACAGATTTGCACCTTCTATCCACCACATCTATACATCAATCACCACAAAGTTAATGGACCAAAGTCCCCCTGAAGTTGTGCCATACTGCATATACTACACTGCATGTACTGCTCAGAGCTCCCACCTGGGGCGTTATAAGAAGTCTTTGAGGTTGAGATCTGCCAAAGGGTCCTTTGGCTTCTTGGGGCTCTGGTTTGCAGGTCCTGGAGGAATCTGAGAAAAAGAAGAATAAGAAATTGCAGCAGCTTTTTACGACAACATTCACTGAGGGCTTCACTATGGGTGGTTTGTTACCGGTGCTCCGGGTGCAGCTCCAGCCACCCCAGTGAAGGGAGGTCTCATCATGGGCTGTCCCATCATTGGCTGCCCCATCATGGGTTGCATCATGGGAGCTCCAGGCCCTCCAGCAGGAGGCTGGTAACACAGGGATAATGCAGTAGACTTTTCAGGGCGATGCTGATTTACCATCATCTTCCGTCGTAAATGTAAACTGCAAAGGTCTATCCTGCTGATTAAAAGCTGATCAAAGGTTCAAGGTTTAAATTCTAGAGAACTTTCTGTGCATGAAATGAAGCTCACCAAGCCAAAGCCAGGTTGTGCGCTCATTGGTGGCACCATGGCTGCTTTTGGAGCCCCAGGAGCTCCAGGGGCGGCTCCAGCCTAGAGGGACACGGAGAAGAGCCTTTGTGAATTCTAAATGATAGCACTTTTCTTTTGCCATCTTTATCTTTGTGATAGCTCCTTTCTACCTTACAAAGCTCTTTCAAATGTGCAACTCATTCACCCATTCATACAGCGATGGAGACGTAGCCGCCATGCAAGGTCCTGGCCTGCCCATCAGTAGCAAATTGGGGATCAGTGTAAGTGGAGTGCTGAGCCGGGGATCGAACACCGCTCTTCTGCCTGAGCCACAGCCACCCCTCCTTGTCTGCAGCAAAGCTTCTTTTTGGATGAAGTGCGATGTCACGGCAGGGGGCGCGGTGTGGATGCTGTTCTTACCATGGGGGCTCCTGGTGTAGCCCAGCTTGTGGGAGCTACATGTGGCATCCAGTTGGCCCCTCCTGTCAGCTTCTTCTCACTCTGTGGGTCCCTAATGAGAATCAAAACACAGGATACACCTCAGGCTCTACTGTGCTATTCGTCGGTCTGTGATTGCAGAAAATCTGTTAGATAAGACTTACATTTTTGCTCCAAAGAAGTCCTAACAAAATCAAACTACTGCTGTCACACTCCTCACATAGTATTCCCTCTTAGAGTATCTAGATAGCTGTGGAATATTTAATAATGTGGTGACTATGATGCAACAAAATCAAACCAAAGAAATTAGCTCACAAAAACATTCAGGTTAGATGCAAACTAAAAGTTTTGATCTTCTTGATCGGCCTTGAGTGTGTCGCGTTCCCAATTTAGTTATTCACAAAAACCAAAACATTGCAGCTCGGTGGGAGCTATGCATACATGTCAAAGCCTACACAAGTAAATGTATAGAAGTTACACTTACTTTTTCTTTACTCCAAGGTCTGAACAGAAGAAAGAAAGAAGAGGTACATTTATACTTAATTAGAAACAGAAATGGCTGAGCTCCAGACAAACAAAGCTGCAGTCTACCTCCAATCAGGTTGGCCAGTGACGAGTCCAGGTCCCCTCCGACGGTTTTCGTGGGAGGTGGGGTGGCGGAGGGGGCAGCGGAGGGGGCAGCGGCGATGCCTCCGGCTGCGGCAAGCGGTCCCATGCTTCCTGCTGTACTTCCGGTAGTGCTGCCCCCGGTGCTCTGGGGCGTTATGGAAGGCATCAGCAAGTCGCCTAATCCATCAAACACTTGGGGAGAAGGTGGAAATGACGAGACGTCAGAGAAACAACACGGACTACAAACCTGCAAATCCCTGATCTAGTTAAGGGGACAAGGAGTTTAAGTACAGTGAAGGGGACAATCCAGCTGTGACAGCATGAGTAGTCGGCTGTGCACCGCATGCACAATGCAGGACGCTACTGTAAATATGTTTTGAGCATTCAAAAAGAGACGTAATTACAGCAACTGCACTCATTTGGCCAGTTGCTCAACCAGTTTACATAGTCACACCTCAGGGACTTAAAGGGGCTGATTTTGGAACAAAGCACTGGTTTTGAACCAGGTGCCATCAAGACCACAGAGTTCACAGGTTGTCATTCCAACTAACCTCTGAAGAAGCATTATGTTGTTGAAAGTTGGTTGGGGGTGTATTCACTAAGGCAATGGCCCTGAACCTTGTCTGACGTACCCCCAAAGTAACACCACCTTTTAAATATGTTCATCTGAATTCATTTTAAACTGGATGTTATAGCAATGATGTCTTAATACAGTGCAATTAAAAATGTCAATGTTTAGGTCTGTTTGCCAAGTTTGTATTTTAACTACCACGATTGAGAAGCTGAACATTTCAACCATTTCTGATTTTTATCTATAAAGTTGTAGCTAACTTGTTACACTGTTTAATAGCTTAAACTCACAATTCGACCATTAATCCAGCACATTTAGCTAACTACTTTAAGCTACTATTTCAACTGTTTATTCATTACTTTTAGCTAACTGTTTATCATGAGCCTACTTTAAGTTATATTTCAACTGTTAATCAAGAACTTTTAGCTAGCTTCTATTTAAACTATTTATCCATTACGTTTAGCTAACTAGTTATTCATTACTTTTAGCTAAAAATGTAAACATTGCTTTTAGCTAACTATTTATCCATCACTTTTAGCTAACTATTTATCCATCACTTTTATCTAACTATTAATCCATTACTTTTAGCTAACTATTTATCCATTACTTTTAGCTAACTATTAATCCATTACTTTTAGCTAACTATTTATCCATTACTTTTAGCTAACTATTAATGCATTACTTTTAGCTAACTATTTATCCATCACTTTTAGCTAACTATTTATCCATTACTTTTAGCTAACTATTTATCCATCACTTTTAGCTAACTATTTATCCATCACTTTTATCTAACTATTAATCCATTACTTTTAGCTAACTATTTATCCATTACTTTTAGCTAACTATTAATCCACTACTTTTAGCTCACTATTTATCCATTACTTTTAGCTAACTATTAATGCATTACTTTTAGCTCACTATTTATCCATTACTTTAAGCTACTATTTCAACTGCTTATCAAGCCCTTTTAGCTAGCTTATATTTAGATTGTTTATCCAGTATGTTTAGCTTACAATTTATACATTACTTTTAGCTGCTATCCACTAGGCTTCACACAGGGCTTAATTAAAAAAAAAATCTTACAGTTCTTACACAACTATAGAGAGTGTAGCAGAACTTTCCGCCTCTTACCACTTAGATTCCATGTTATAAAAACACATTAAATTGTGTTTGTAGGCTTTTCACTACAATGTGATGCTGTTTGATGGGTCACATACAGAAAATATACAATATATAAAACCTTCAGACTAGACTGCAGACTTGGGCCTTGATGGCATGTGGTTAAAATGAAAGCCACTGCTCTGAATGACCACGGGGAAATAAACAACAATACAGTCGGTCTTGTCTCATGCAGGAGACAATTGGGGGGGTCATACTGCAACATGCAAAGATGCAGAAGGGAAGACATGTCCAAACTGCACATGCTGCAACGCACTGCCGGGTGGAACTCACCGGTTACAGATTAGAAGAAGCAAGCAATGACCCAGCAGAGTGGAAGGGATGTGGATAGGGGTGAAGTAGGAAATTAAATGAAGCAAAAGATTAAAAGGTGTGAAGCAGAAAGAACAAATAAGACAGAAAGAAAAACAAAAAGAAAGATTGCAGAGAGGTGGTGGGGTGAGCAGGAGGTGGAGAAAGCACAGCATTTGTGAAAGTGTGAGAAGTACAAAATAAGAGATTTCGAAGAAGAAAAAGAAAGAAAAATCATTGCAAGAAAGAAAAATCATTGCAAGAAAGTCAACCGCGCTGAGGAGTTAAGCAGTCCGCAGAAACAACCGTTGGACGTAAGTGGAGGACAGTGGCAGCAGCACATGTCAGTGTGTCATTCATGCACTATAGTCAGGCTCTCAGCAGGAAGAGTTTACAGGTCATGGTTAAGGTAGCTCAGTTGTAATGAGTCAGTGCAGATTAATGTGCATCAAGCAGATGACCTGTGCAAATATGAAGAAAATACTCATTGAGATTCTCTAATATTTCAGAATGCATGACAATGAGACAAATCACTAAAATAAAAACAGGGAGAAAAAAAACACATCATGATCCACTTACTTGAAGCATCAAAGCCACCAGAGGGCGCCAGTGTAGGATCTTGTGCAGCAGGTACCATTGGTACCACAGCAGGTACAGGTGGCGCTGGAGAGGTGAGGGAGCCCAGAGCATCAAAGCCCGACTCCAGGAGATCGTTCTGCATGGGAGCCAAGGCTGGAGTGAGAGCTGGGGCAGCGGTGGGAGCCAGCGTGGGCGACATCAGGCCTGGGGGATAACAGAAAGGACTGTGATATCCCATGTAGCACTGTTTTCTGACTCACCCTAATTCCACAAGGCACACATATTAAATATGATTATTGACATAACAGATGGCACGCGGGACATCTCGGAAGCAACATTTAATTTGGGTTATCCCTGTGGGCAAAGCCGGTCAGTGCAGCAGCAAATAGTATCAGCACACAGCACACTGGACAGAATATAAGACATTACCAAACCAGTTACAACACCAGATTTTATTAAGAACAATAAGTGGAATCCATGATATGTATTACAGTATCTGAGCAGAGCACAGTGAACAGTAGACCAAAAAAAGAAAATAGATTACAAAATCTGCATGCTTTGCCAAACATTTAATGGAATATTCAATAGCAGAAATACAAAATAATAAAAATAATCAAGACAACTTTGTCTTTCCCACCTCATTAACCATCTCATGTCTCAGATTTATCTTGTGTCTCGTCTGAAATGCATGTATTGTGTGTGTGTGTGTGTGTGTGTGTGTGTGTTAAAGATGTAAACAAAAATGACAATCGCATTCGTGAACTATTGCAGTTCAGTCACAGAAATGAGATGGGCCAGAAATTGGCTTTGACATCCCGAGGTAGTCGTGTTGGACAGACATTCTGCAGACATTTCCAAATGAGTCCAAATCCACTTTGGAACTGCTGTGTAATAAAAATGTAACCAGCCCTGCCAAGTCTGTGTCATTATTCATTTGGCAAATGCATCTCCATCAATACTTCCTGCCTATAAACCTTTTGCAAAACTGTGGACACCTTATCAAGATTTGCCGGTCCCATAAGCCTTTCTAATACAACCATAATTCCCATTAAAAATTATCAGAAGGAGACTCACCTCCCAGCAGATCGTCGCCAGGCCCTCCAGGAGCAGAGCTCTGCGTCTCCTCCACAGGACTGCCGAAGGAGTCTGCAGGGCCGTCCAGTTATCCACAAGGCAGCATGCAGGGCAGAAAGGGGTGAGAGGTCAGCCCTGGACCACCCACTGGGACACAATGAGGAGGTAGGAGACAATATTATCTTCATAACACAAAACTCACATGAAAGTCACATGAAATAAAAAATAAATTAAAGCTTAGTGTGGTTAGAGATATATTTCCGTTCTCGATGAGACCTTTTCTATCATGTTGACGTCTAGTATGCACGTAAGGCCCAGCTGCTGCTGAGGACAATCTCTCTCTCTTATTATTATTACCATTACTATCATCACTGTGGCTTAACACCCCACCCTCCTTTTCCATCAGTCGCAACATCCTTTGTTTGAATTTATGAGAGCAGCACAAGTTTCCCCAGGCGCTTTCCTATAATAACGGTTTAGCAAGAAAATCAAAAAGATGTAATCTGATTTCTGTTCAAATATCATCCCAAAATCATCCCAACCTATTCCTGAGTTACGCCCAATATATCGACATATCTTTTGAATAATTCCCATCATTCCCAAA
The DNA here is from genome assembly GCF_910589615.1 of Taurulus bubalis. Classification (NCBI taxonomy): domain Eukaryota; kingdom Metazoa; phylum Chordata; class Actinopteri; order Perciformes; family Cottidae; genus Taurulus; species Taurulus bubalis. The sequence goes on from NC_136600.1 coordinate 6,665,491, forward strand.
ATAAAAAAGGTCCGATGCCTGTCCAAAAAAGTTTTCATATCTTCAACAAATTTCATAGTGATCCCATGATGATATTTCACCAAAAGTCCAAAGATGCCAACCTGACGATGGGTTCAAGGGCTCGTCCCTGGGAAATAATGAATGTCTGCTAAAAATATGTGCCAATCCATCCAGTAGGTGTTGAGATTATTCCGATTTGGAACGAAGTGGCAGACCGACTGACTGACTGACTGACAAACAGGCTGACATTGACTTATTAGAGCCATGCCACGCTAAGAATCTTCACGAGAAGATGAACACCTCTTGTTTATAGTCCAGTACGGTAAATTTGAGCAAAAAAAACTAGTGGCTATACTGCCGAATACTACAATATAATCCGCTAAATAGTCTAAACTGAACAAGTCTATCACAACATCTGGACACTATCAGCCTCACTGGTACAAACATTCAATCAATAACCTACTTTATCAACTGAGAAAAAAGTAAAATTATAAAATGCAGCAACAGTTATAAAACTATCATGCGGCAAATGCTGCCGTAAAGAGATGTGGGCATGTGTGTTCGGTGGTGTGCAGTACCCAGCAGGTCAATGACAGGTGCTGGCTCTGCTTTGGGAGGAGAGAGGTCCTCTGGGGACGAATCTGAGGCGGAAGCGTCACCGGCGGCAGGAGCTGGAGACGCAAATGAGTCTGAGCGGTGAGAAGGGCAGAGAGACAGAAGCAGTAGAGGATTCAATTACTCTTGAATTCATGTGACCGCATTGATCAGTGATCAGCTTTATTTCTAAAGGGGGAGAATGCTTTGCTTGTGGACTTTCATGCCCTTTCTAAAAAGGCGAGCGGACATACAGAGATCAAGCAGGCCTCCCTGCATCTCAACTGTGTATAGTAGTATACACAATAGTGAGTACAGGACTGGGTGTGCATGTGCGTGGTGACACCATGCACCATGCAAGGAAGAACAAAAAAAGCCACGTCAGGATAAGTTGAGACTGGCTGCGCACTTTGTGAAAGAAGGAAAAGGGAGGAGAGAGATGCAATAGAGATAAAGCAGCTTAACTCACCGGTCACGATGTCTCCAGGCGGAACCGGCTCGGGCAAAGGAGAAGGCCCGCGTGAAACAGCAGGGAGGTCTAGTTGACCAGTGCAAGCAGAGAGGCAGAATACGAGAAAGAAAGAAAGAAAGAAAGAAAGAAAGAAGAAACCATGGAGGTTTTGGGAGCAAAGAAAAGTGTTAGCGTGGCAGGTAGAGAAAGACAGCGTGGATAGAAAGCAGCCACAAGGACATTCCAAGACTTGACGAGTGGGTTACATGCACAGTTCTCATACCACTATGGGGGACAAACCAAGACGTGTGTGTGGGGGAAGAGGGGGAGAAAACAGTCGACAGAGGAGTGGACGTATGGAAACCGGAAGAGATGAGAAAGGTTCCACACACAGATAAATGGATATCGACTCCTGTACCTGAACCAAAAAGGTCTACGCTAGGAGTGGTAGCAGCTTTGGATTCTGTGGTAGGGCTTTGCTCAGGCATAGAATCAAACATATCTAAGAACAAGGACACACAATCATATGTACGTTCAGAGTTCAAGTCCAGTGCAAACAGAATGATGAGTTAAGAAGAGAGATGAGGGAAAGCAGAGAGAGCAGCAGATAGTTTGATTATTATAATGGTGCAATGCAAAAGGAAACAGTGCAAAAGTTAAAAGGGTACATTGCTAAAGTTCAGCATGAAGATTTCTGAGGCTGAACATCAGTGATTTGACTAAACGTTACCGTTAGCATGCTCACCTGCGACTGAGCTAAAATGCTAATGTTTAGCAAGTCATATTTACCAGAGTTTAGCCTGTTAGCATGCTGACATTAGCAAATTGGCACAAAACACAATGTACAGCTGAGGCTGATGTGAATGTGTCACAGAAAAGGCAAAAAAAAGTTTGGACGAATTAAATTTTGACCTGAAGGTTCTGCTGGGCACATATGAATTCTGACATTGAGCAATTTTCCCTTTTAACTGAAGTGCATAAGCTAATAAAGCATTCTCAGCAGTCAGTATCTAAAACATTGGTGACAAGCAGGAGAAGAAAACTACTTTCTTCCCTCTAGATTTGGCAGTCTGCCTGTTAGTGTTTGGTTAATAATCAAAACAAGTTGAGCAACCTCTGAGAAGAAAAAGAGATAAAAGTAAATTTTTGTCCCTAAAGGTCAAATTAACACTGAGATTTTAGTTCCAAAACAATAAATAACTAATGGACAAAAGTACAATGGCATACACAATTGATTTCATTGTTGATTTTTTTTCAATATAACATTTTTGCAGAGGAGGTCAAGTTGCTTGATTAACTTGATTAAATGATCTGTATCTCAAGGAAAGACATCATGGAAAATAAAGAACAAACAAATCTGAAATGCAGGGACCGGGCAGGATCATTGACATACTGTCATCATCATCATCACTAGCAAGAGCAACACAGTCATCATCATTATCAAAACCTAAATCATCATCATCGTCATAATGCAGGGCGATGCAGTGAGAGGCATAATGAGAGCGAGAGGACTTTACCACCAAAGATATCTAGAGTCGGAGCGGCTGCAGACTCTGTGGTGGTGGTGTTGGTGGTGGTAGTGGTGGTGGTGGTGGTGGAAGAAGGGGTGGGGGCAGCGGGGGCAGCGATGGGGGCGACGATGGTCGGCGCCTCATTAGAGGTGGGAGGGGTGACGACGGGGGGCCCCGTGTCGGCTGGCATCATGGCGAACAGGTCCAGCTCTTGAGCCATGGCCCCACTCCCCTCCGTCGTAGCAAAGGGGTCTTCAGGAAGAGCAGCAGGTGGTGTTGATGGTTGGGTTGGGTTGGGGGAGGGGTGTTATGATTAGAGAAGAAGGGAAGGGGGTGGTGGATGAGGAAGAGGAAGGGGATGATTGAGGGTTTGTTAAAGCAACAAACACTGTAAAAAGCATTTTTATGAGGCGAGACGCCTCTGAAGCGCCAAACCAGGGTTAGATACAAAGAAAGTAAACCAAGCACACGGACACCCATTAACTTCAGCAGACAGTGGTGAGCTTCTCTTCAGGAACTCATATCTGACTACAGATGGTAGTGGAGTACAACTTCTGGTAGACTGGCCCATTGGTCGATTAGTTTTTCAATTTATCACCCTATGATCCATGTGTCCCGGGTACATTTTTAGCATTGGGCTGCTAAGATTGAATAAAAAGGACATAACTATCACATACTTATAAGAGTGGAGATCTTGCACCTAATAAAAGTGATTAAAGAAACTACTTTCTACTTAGTTCAACTACCCAGAAACAGAGAACTGCAGCGACGCGTCTTTCTCGTTGCACTTCCATTCATGCTATTAAAAGTAGCTAAATCCAGTGTTTTTTTTCACTCACCAAGGCTACAGTTAAAATAATGTTTACAGTACAAAAAAAACATTAGATATTGTCGCCCTTCATACTCTCTGTCATTTGGCTACTTTTTTGTTGTTAACAAAACATTTGACTATGTATTCAATCTAAATAACAGAAAACAAGACTGTCAGGCTTTACAGGCACAGCTAACTCGAGTGCTAAAGTCAGCATGTGCACCTCACAATAAATATGCTAACACACGGATGTCCATCGTCTCTAGTTTAGGCTAAACAAAAGGCATGCCAGCAAAAGCTAATAATCAGAAAAGGCAAAGGTTGATGGAATGTAATTAGTTTTGCAGGTATTTGATCCTGAAACAGACGATTGGTCAAATACAAATTTTGACCTAAAGGCGGCGCAACATGAAAAGTCAGGGACTCACCATTGTCAATCGGATTCATCTTCTGGTGACCATGCATTTCTGTACGAATGTGTTTTGCCACAGTGATTTAAAGTAGGGGACACGTGGATCACTTATACAGCCTACTAGTATACCCGCATCACATTGGAGAAGTTTTCCAGGTCTGTCCTTTCTACACCGATTAACACTGGAGGTCAAGTCTGGGCGCAAAATAAAGTAAATGGCGAAGCATTTTAAATGAACTACAACTGTTTATGTAACAGCTGTGGTTAAGTATGTTATGCACAAACTAGATGTACCAGAAGGGAGTGCATTTCATTTATAAAAAAAAATAAGCTATTTGCGACAAAAAAGGCCAAAGAGAGAGACTAAATGGAGTTATTAAAAAAGAGAAGCAAAAGAAAAAAGGTTCAACAATGATTAATATAATCATTAGTATCAGGTAGTATAAGGGTTAAGGTTAAAAAATAAATAATGGTATCCATTCTGGGACTACAGTACAGTTGAATGCTGCACTGTGCTTTTTACCACAGTATTCAGCGGTTGAATATTAGGAGGAAGAAGAGTATTTGAGATGAGGGAGGAGAGGGTTTATGACTGCAGGATTCAGGGTGAGACAGTAGGCCCTTGTTTGGGTTTGCTCTATTGTCTCCTATGGAAGCAGAAGCAGCTGTGATATAATAAAAGCAACAGCTTTCACATTCACACACACACACACACACACACACAAGAGGCCGTTTTGTCACCCACCAGATCCACCAAACGCATCGGCAGCGGGGCCCGCGGCCACGGCGGCAGGACCGTCTCCTGGGGAGGGTGCAAACGCATCTAGGGTATTGCAGACGAAAACAGCGGGAACGCAAAAAACATAACACCCGACAGACACATGGATGTAAAGAACAAAAGATGAGTAAACAGATGGAATGAACAGGAAAACAGAAATGAGAGGTCAGCATCAGGAAAAAGCAGAGAATACAAGAAATATGCAGCCCAGGTCGCTGTAGCGGAGGATCTGATTGGAGCATCGGTCACGGAGTCGTTTTGAAGGGCTGCATAATGCTGCATTCAGTGAGTGCACCACCTGTGCGGGTTTGTGAAATGAGACGAGTTGTCACAAGTTGTTTGTACTCTGTGACAAGAGGGGAAATGTCAAGTTCAGGGATGGACGAGGCAAAGTGTCTCTTTGACAAACTCAATTGTCTCTTTTCAGCAGATACTTCTCGAATGATGGGGTTGAGGTTAGCATGATAAGGCCAAAATATAGTCAAATGAAATCCAGCTACTCATCTTCTTGACATATTTATGAAACTGTTAGTAGGCCATTAGGGTCATTAAGGGTGATGAATTAAAAAAAAAGCAAAACGCTACAAATCCCTAAAATACTCACAATAGCACAATAGCAGATTACTTACATTGCAGTGTGTTTATTGAGGCGCATGAGATTATGAAAAAACACTCCGGTGAATGTTTGTAAATTAGTGTCAAAACTCATTAGAGGGTTGTTTTTCTTTTATGCAATTATGCAGCCTCGAAAAACCCCCAGAGAAAGTAATCCACAATTCAGGCTCATATTTTTGGGATGCGCCACAAATGATGCACAGTTTGCTGTGCTCTCCATGCCGTGCTTGACGGTATGTCAGCAGGTTAGTTAGTGGACATGGTTGTAACAAAGCATGGTGTAAAAACATTAGAAATCGGTGAGGATATAAGACCATTACAGTGAGTCACAGCTGAAAAACACCCCTCGGTCTATCTTTGAAAAGAAGCCCATTCAAAAACACTTATTGCGGTTCTGAAGATATTTCCAGAATCCTTGAAGACTTTAGTTACTAAATGAAAAAAATGTCCACTGCCTCATAAAAAAAAGTGGACCTCCTTTGGTATATATTCGTATATAGTTTCATTAAAATACTTTATACTTTCATACAAAATAATTTTGTGTGTTTTGAAAAAAGAGCAAGGAAAAATGTCATGTACCGTATGACTACATGCAACTTAAGAAAAACGTTAGAATGCAGCAGACAACAGTTATCCAGATGGTAGGAAGAGTCTTTAAGGTTTCTGGAAAGTCCATCAGACAACAGTTTGTGTTTTCAAATAGACGTTTAGCATTGTGGCTCACATATAATGGTGTAATACTTGAGGGGCACACTCAAGCCATCTGCTTACTAAAATGTCATAATGTACATGTTCATCCTTATTTCTAGCAGGATCTTCAAGTGTTGTATGTTGCATCAAATATATCACATTGCATACATCTCATAAATGTGTAATCTGATGGGACGAAAGCCTGTAGACTTTTTCGGGTCTTCAAATTTAGCAATATATCAGTGGTTATAATGCAAAATTTAGGGAAGGATAATCTAACCCTAATCCTCTAAATACTAACTTCATACCAAAGTAAACTAATCTGTAAATAACAAAATAATAAAGGTGCTTGCTTCCCTAGTCTACATTCTGTCTAGGACCAGACTGACCTCCGAAAAAGTCCATGTCAGCGGCTGAGGCGGGAGCGGAGACGGGCAGCGAGGTGGGCGCCGGTGGGGCGGCAGCGGTAGCGGCGGGGGCTTTGGGCGCGGGCGGTGCAGGAGCAGCAGCCACTACATCAGCGGCATGAGACTCTCCCTCCGCTAAGAGAGCTTCAGAGGCTTCGTCAGTGGCAGACGGAGCTGCTATGTGGATGAACCCAGTAATCCAAACGCCACGACCCGGTCACAACCCCCAAAAGAGAGGAAATAGGATGGGAAGAAAGGGGAGATGAGGAGGAAGACGGCGGTGTGAAAAAATGAAGAAGAAGAAAAAAAGAGGCAGGCTTAGCAGGTGCTAAAGGTGGAAATAGCTTGAAGCAAAGACAACGAGAATGCCAGGTAGAAAGTCAGGTGAAAAGCTATCAGTCAGAGTGAAAACAGAGTACTCACCCTCAGCCAAGAGATCTGCAACAGACAGACAGACAGACAAAGATAGAGAGAGAGACAGGTGAAAGAGAATTAATGATTTTAAACTATGGAAATGACCTGATAAAATGTAGACATATTTAAATTTGCAAGCTGCCAACATTATAGAGGACGAGTCAGGGGCAAAAAAGCAGACATGGACTGGTGGTAAAGCCCAATAGAGCTACAAGCTCCTTCATTTATTTTAGTTGGACTGTGGCCATCTTCAGGCTGTCAGTGGAGATGTGGAGCTACACAGAGAGCTGGCCAAAAAGCAACAGCCTTTTTTTAATATTGAAAAATGCTCTCTTATTTAAACCACATTGTCCAATAAAAAGGCATCAACGAGGGTACCACTTCTTACTGTCTTTTATGGAGCCATTCCAAAAGACAACAGTCAAGATTGTTTCAGCTCATTTACTCCAAGTTGTGATTGATATTACTGCCAACCATTTTCCAAAGCATACGTTTTGGATTTGATCTTCTTCCATTAAGTGTCCATTAATTTGACTGTGATATGAAAATCGCTCTGCAGGGACCTCATTTTCTAATCCTTTGGAAAATGGTCCTAGTGTCAAGTAAAATGGTTTGTCGTTAACGGAACAAAACATTTGATGGAATTTAAGTTCGCCATGTCATTTAATTAACTTTTTTGGGGGGAAATACATTAAAGTTTTAGTCAATCAATATCTATTTGATATCAATATCTATTATTAGGAGAAGAAGAAGCTGCAATCGTTAGTAAGTGTTTCTTCTGAACCAAGCAGCATGTCATCAGCCCAATACATTATTATTTAGAGGAACACATTAAATTAGACAAAATAAACCTGTTGACGTCGTAGTAACGTTATTTCCCCACTCAGCGTTAGCCGGTCTTCTCTTGTAACGTTTAAAGTAAAAACAAAGGTCCCATCACACAGGTCGGGTCTCAACAATCAGGTTCTGGTAGAGCTGAACGTTCTCACCTCCCCATCCAGTCATGGAGGAAATCGCTGCTGCGCCCTTTGTTGATGATGAGGACATGGGGTCTAGATCCAACAAGAACCCATCATCAAGAGCACTGAACACAAAGAAAGAGAACGAGAGGGAGCTGTTGACAGAGGCAGTTCATTTCTAATGTATTGTTGATGCGGGGCTCAGTCCAAACATTTTGAAATATCGCTGAGTGACTCTTACTTGCTGATCGGGGTGGCGGTGGGGGCTGGCACGGTGGGGGTGACAGAGGGCGGAGGAGGTTTGGCAGGTGGCCCGGGGCGAGCAGGGGGCCCGCCGCCAGGAGCGGGAGGCGCACGCCTGGCCGGTGCAACAGCGGCAGCAGCCGGCGGCGGCGGCGGCGAGCTGTTGTTGGCTGTCGCATCCTGCTGCAGAGAAAGACCCTCGGTCACACGGTGCCCAACGCGGTTATGTAAGCTGATGTGATTCAACACATGAATTCACAATTAATCTCCTCCTAGGAAGTCAAATTATCCTTACCTTAGTGGGCGACCTGCAAAAACAATGACAGCACATGAGTTAAAGAGTGTAATGATGTACATGCTGAAACCTAATGGCTGTTGCTGAGATTGGAGGCAAAGTGACAACTTAACTATCACTTTGCTGTTTTTCAGGCAGCCAGCATTTCAAAGTGATCACATTCAGTACACATCTGCAATTAACAGACCCACGGCGCACTGCTGAGCAACAGCATCTCGGCCTCTGCTCCTCTTTAAACAAAGCTTCGCTTTTTAACATTGCAGATAGAAAGCGGGAGCTGAATGTTTCTGAATGGCATGCGTTGGAAGCTTTATTTACAAAAAAGGGCAGTGTGCAGTAAAATGATTAAAAAGATGAATTTTCGTAGTGGCGTCAACTTAAAGGCAAGGCTTATTGTTGCAGTTTGTGACAATGGCAACAGTGATGCAAATTATTAAAAAGGTCACACATATCCTGTCACGCGAGTAACAGGATAAAAAGAAAAAAGTGTTTTCTATAGAAAAAGCTTCTTGAGCAAAATGTATTGTTCGCAACAATACAAATGTCAGTCGCTTGCTCGGATGTCATTTCTATAGACTCACTGAAAACTGGAGAACAAAAAAGTATTTATCAATACATACAATGGTATGAATACTATTTAAGTCCTTTTCTCGTTGACAGAGAATACTTACTTGTCTTCTCTGAGTTGAGGAAAGACAGAAGAAATGGCACGTTAGAGAAATAACGTGGGAGGAGAAAGAACAAATTGAAATAGAGCAGTCACAGCAGTAACACAAAGAGGAAAGAGTCAACAAACCCAGGTGCCCAAATCACTACAGACATGTTTTTCAGTATGGCAAGAAGCATTAAACTGTATAATTACGGGATTATTGAAGCTTCAGCTCTGTGTTACTGCTGGTAAACGATTAAAACAGGAAAGGGCTTGCAGATATATATAAATTATAAATACATATTGAGCTACTTACGGCTTCTTCCCCTCCAGCGTGTTAAGGTGGGTCTCCAGGGACTCCAGAAGGCTTTCTGGGGCCTGTCAGATAATAAAGAGAGGGTGATACAACAAGGACCGTGAAAGTTGGGAACGATCAGACAGGGCTAACAACACCGATTACATTGGTGCCCAGATAATCATCTTCCTTGTGCAGTTTTTTCAGAATAATCTAATTAACATCGACTGGGCAGCACTGACTCATAGACACCGACTCTATTCTCCAAGTCTCTCTGGGTTCAGGCCCGTTGCTATTTTCAGCATGCTACATCTTGGTGGCTTTAAATTGTGATTTCAACTTGAACTGTTTTCCAGATGCTACTGAAATCACATGCCAAATGTAGAGTAACGGCAACTGCTTTCTAATCGCAAAACTTGATGCAGGATTGTTCACAGTACCAAAAAAAATGATGGTTTTGAAATTTTGATTTAACAGTTTGATTTAATTTCAACAGTTGAAAATCTGGATATTTCTTTACCTTTATTGCAAACACTTTCTTCACTACCTGTGAACTCTTGCATTTGTGTTATCTAACTCAGTGATTTTCAACCACCGTGCTGTGAGAGAGCGTCAGGTGTGCCGTGGGAAAATGTCCAATCTCACTTAATTGGGCCCAAAAAACATAAGTTTAGTTGCCGCAAATAATTCCTATAGAACAGGTCTACACCTTCTATTATTAAACAAACTAAACGGCCGTATGTTATTGATCGTATCTACACGACAGCATGTCATTTCTGGGTCACGTCTACAACTCTTCTCTCTGTTCCGCGCACGGCTGAGTTCTGCCCTGATGCGCTGCACACAGATGAGCAGAGAGAGAGAGAGAGAGAGAGAGAGAGAGAGAGAGAGAGACAGAGAGAGAGACAGACAGAGAGCAGCGAAAAATATGTTGCATGCTTTTCACAATGGGATTTGCTGCTTGAAGCTATTTTAAGCTATCAACGATCACTTTTAAAGCCTAATAGTTAATGTATTTGCAGGTCAAGACAAACATCCGCAACAGGCTGCTGTCTGCGGAGCTCGATAAATGGAAATATTCTTCCAAAAGCCCGAAAAACACACTGCAGTGACAAAGCCGAGACACTTTGTGGCTGTCATTAAAATAAATAAACACCACGTTTCCTTTAAGTCAGCATTTATCGAACTGGGGCGGTATTTATTACAGGTGAGGCTCAAGAGGAAATGCTGATTTTAAATGTTCACCGTCCGCCGTTAACAGGTTGCGCTTACAGATTCTTGGCATTTTGCCACAAGCTGATCTTTATGAGATCTTTGTGAAGTCGGCTTTCTGCTGTTGTGTCTCTCTTCATTGAGCATGAATTGAGAGCCGTATGAAATCTACAACCCCGTTTAAAAAAAATGTGTAGAGGAAAGCAGCTCACTGAAGCCACTAATACTGATACAACGTGTTGCTCACATATCTGCACTCATTCTGTTTTGCAAAAAAATAGCTTATTGTTTTCCACAATACGCTATTTAGTAGTAACTAAATATTAGTTATTTTTTGCATAACTTCATTTTCATTTTTCTAACAAAGTGATAACACACTTTTTTGTCTGATCAATCTGCTTTACTTGAAACACTGAATACTCTTCCATGCCAGTAGGTAGCACAATAATTACCTACCATATATGCTGTATTATGCTACAATGTGACATTTTGTAACTTGTTGGGTTGTTGGTGTGCCACAGGATTTTTTTATTGTAGAAAATGTGCCGCGGCTCAAAAAAGGTTGAAAAACACTGGTCTAACTGTTCTACATCTTATCTTCTGCGATGAAAGGCAACATAACCACACCTTCAGAAGCCCAGACCAGGCCTGTTGGGCATTAATATTGTTTGAGTACCAACCAAATGTGTCTGTAGCATTGTGTATCCAAAATTCAAGTGGGGGATTAAACGGGGTACAAAAAAGTAACCAAAGAAACAACGCTCTGCTTCCAGAGAGAACAATGTTCCATCCAGTCACGATGCAAAGCCGCATGCTCAACCAGGCTAAATGGCACATTATCACCTCCCGACATGCAGTAAAGAGGATAGTTCAACATCCTCAGGCTTATTATGAGAGGTCAAAGCTAAAACAGACAGTAAAATAAATCCCTAATTCACTTTCCTCTATACCCTGCTCCATTTACTAGATCTATCCAAGCTCTCTAGTGTATTATCCATAAAACATTGAGATACCAACGATGCATAGCGGCTGATCTCTTTTTTTTTGTCTTGGCACTGAATAGGATGGGTAGACCATTTATCATCCAGAGACTTTAAAGTGTCTTTCCTCTCTGGCAAGAACCAAGAAGGCTGTTCTGCAGACAAAGGACGGATATAACCGCTCTATTACTGGAACTCAAAGAGTGCAGGGGAAGTTCTCATATGTAGACTCATAAGTCTCATAAGAGCACTTTCAACAAATATTGATGAAGCTAATAAAATACATTTAAAAAAAACAAAAGAGGCAGAAATTACAAGATTTCTAGGCAGATACTACATCCGAATGTAATGTAGCTGCAAGACATTAACATGTAAGAAGACTTTTCGAGAAACCCCTTTTGCAACCAATCTGTTCACTTAAATGTAAAGGATCAGATGAATGCAACAAGTTTAAAGGGCATCTGTGGGAATTGTATTATCTGTTGTTAGTATGCTTTCGAAAACTTTGTTGACGGAGGGACTGATGTAAAAGAACACATGTTAGCTTAAGGGAAAATAATGAAATTCAAGACTTCAAGTATCTCGATAAATTGTATTGTCGAAGTATTGTACTTATTTCCTTTTTTAGCTGAGATTAACATAATTAGGTTTTATACTGCTCTCATATCTGTAGAGTTAACAGGAAGCTACTCCCAGCAGTGGATTAACTTAGTTTACACTACCATTGAGACTTGAACTCACTAGATCAGTTGAGAAGTAGTCCAGCACATAATTCCCCAGAAAACCACAAATAGTTGTTTTCACAGTCAGTTTCTAAGCTTTGACAGAACCAGGTTAGCTGCTTCCCTGCGTTTCCGGTGTTTATGCTAAGCTAGGTTAATCATCTGTTGGCTCTAGCTTCATATATTTAGCATACGTACATACACATGAATGGTATCAATCTTCTCAGCTAATTATTGGCAAGAAAACAAATAAGCATGTTTACCAAAATGTTGAAACAATATCTATATTTTGGCCACAAATCCAGTCTGCCAACACAATACAGTCACCTTAGCTTTCAAGATAGTTCACAAGTCTTTACCAAAATCCATTGACATGAATTTACAAATTTGGGTTCAGGAGATCGCACATCCCATCTCTACTTCAAGTACTCTATAATGCAAGTGTCATACATTACAGTATGTTCGATCAGGCATGCTGTTTTTCTGTTTTAACTAGATGCCCGAACCACCTCAGCTGACTCCTTTCGACACCAAGGAGCAGCGGCTCAACTCCAAGCTCCCTCCTGATGTCCGAGCTCCTTACCCTATCCCTAAGGCTGAGCCCGGCCACCCTACGGAGGAAGCTCATTTTCGACCCAGAGTTCGTGACCATAGGTGAGGGTTGGAACGTAGACCGACCAGTAAATGGAGAGCTTTGCCTTCCGGCTCAGCTCCCTCTTCACCAAGACAGACCGGTACAGCGCCTGTTTTACAGCTGCAGCCGCACCGATCCGCCTGTCGATCTCCCGCTCGAACCGGATCCTCTCCGCCCCCTGGCTGCGCCTAGATATCCTGTCCATGAAAGTCACGAACAGGACCGGTGATAAAGGGCAGCCCTGGCGGAGGCCAACACCCACTGGGAACGTGTCTGACTTATTACCGAGGATATGAACACAGCTCCTACTGCAGGCGTACAGAGACCGGATGGCCCGTACCAACGGGTCCGGCACCCCATACTCCCGCAGCACCCCCCACAAAATCCCCCGAGGGACCCGGTCGAAAGCCTTCTCCAGGTCTACAAAGCACATGTAGACTGGTTGGGCGAACTCCCAGGACCCCTCCAGTAGTCTTGCAAGGGTAAAGAGCTGGTCCACTGTTCCACGGCCGGGACGGAATCCGCACTGCTCGTCTTGAATCCGAGGTTCGACAAGCGGTCGGAGCCTCCTTTCCAGCACCCTGGCATAAGTTTTTCCCGGGAGGCTGAGTAGTGTGATACCACGATAGTTTGAGCACACTCTCCGGTCCCCCTTCTTGAAGATGGGAACCACCACCCCGGTCTGCCAGTCCATGGGCACTGTTCCCGACCCCCATGCGACACTGCAAAGGCGTGTCAGCCAAGACAGCCCAACAGTGTCCAGTGCTTTCAGCATCTCAGGGCGGATCTCATCCACCCCCGGCGCCTTGCCACCGAGGAGCTTTTTGACTACCTTAGTGACCTCTGCCAGGAATATGGGTGCATCCACCCCAAGGACTTCAGGCGCTGCCCCCTCATGCAAGTCATCCATACTTCCATGTGACCTTTCTATAGACCTTATAGCTACAGAGTTTCCACAGCAGAACACAGTTTAGACACCTGAGACTAATTTCAGGAATCAACAGGAGAAATCCGGTTTCTCATTCTAGGAATCACTTATATTCAATGACCCATAATTCAGGAATAAAAAAATAACCTTTACAGTGACTCTATGGATGTTCTGTAAACTCTTCAGCACAACTTGAGGATAACAATCTGCTGTGCCGTGATACAGTTGTTGAACTAAAACTATGTTTGGCTCAGAGATTTAGCAGCGGAAAACAGCCGCCTCAGCAGCATCGCTCAGCATATCGCAGCTTATCCAATCGGCTCTTCCAGTCACATCGTCCCTCTTCATCAGAGAGCCCGATGTCTGTCTGCTGGCTGTGCACTCGCTGTGCAGTGTGCTTCAATTCAGTGCACTCAAGAGAGTTCAAAATGTTGGCCTTCCCCTCAGCTGTTTGCTCCCCAAAGCTAGCTCTGTGCTCACTACTCACACTCTCAGTCTGAATGATCAATCTGCAGCTCTGGAAGCTTCAGATATTCACAGGACATGCAGCACAGTTGAAAACACAACACTGGCCTGCTCTGTTAGCATGTAGCCTTAAAAAAACTGAAAGGATCCAGAATTAACAATGAATTGAAAATAAATAAACGTGAGGAAAAGCCAATCTTACCTGAGTGAGTTCAGGTATGTCATTTTTGTCTATTCCCACTTGCTGTAAAATAAGAGAGTGACATTTCAGTGCAACAGTTACGAAGCAGTACAAGCTGTAGCTGCTATTCAGTAATACAGGCTACCTCAGCAATTTTGAAGAATTCTGAAACCCGAGTCATTCGTGTCAGGAATCTTTTGTAGATCTCCAGCCCGTCTTTACATTGGCTTCTCTTCATCTGGAAAAACTTTTCTGGATAACAGAGAAATGTCAAATGTGAGTATTTATGTTTGTTAAACTAAAGAATACATCTGGGGATATTCAATGTGTGTTCTTTCTATCAAAAAATTCTGTGAAATGTCCAAAACCAACCCCGAATTGATCCTACGAACATGCATTGTGTGTGTAGCCGAAGCCTGATATATGTTCCATAGAGCTCCATTGTTTTCCACAAACTATTGAAACACATCAATGAGCCACAGTGTTGCACTGGGGGACATGTTCATGACTTCATTACCACGAACACACACACTGTAGGTCATTTTGAGTTGATCAGCTGTTTATGAAAATAACGTTGTCAATACTTCAATAATGTCCTGGAGCGCAAGTGCAACAGACAGGTTAGGTATGTTGGAACGTATTGAGACTGCACATTGACGTTTATTTCACAGTATTTGTTGAAAATAAAATAAATCGCTTTTGTTAATTGATTATTTGTAAATGTTTCCACTGAGGGACTAATAAAGGAATATCTCAAATAACCGATATTTAAAAAAATTGCAATACCACTAACAATACCTGTATCCTTAAATTGATACAGATACTAATAGACTGCCTAATTTGATATACTTTCCCTCTATCACTCGGCGCATTAGATCGAAGAACGCATATGGTGATTGGCTGTGAGCAAAACCATACAAATAGTCGTTTTTCTGGGTACAACAAGGATAGAATGCAGGCATCATTTGACGTTGAGAAGTTTCCAGCCCGAGAGAGGAGTGATTCCTTACCTAGCAGGTTAATGATGCCATCATTGTAGCAGGCATACAACTTTATCAGATCTTTGAAGAGTAGGAGAAAGCAGGCATTTATCACCATATTGTTCAGTTCTGGTGCATGCACCTACGGACAGAAACAAAAAAGATAGGAGGAGCAGCGTGATAAGGATTTTGAAGATGAACAGATGGAACACGAAATAGCTCTACAGGTGACAACAGACTTACTGAAGCTGTATTAATATAAAGGGACAATACAATTTCAGCAAAAGCAGATACTGTTACAGGTTAATACTGGTGTAAATGTACAGGTACAAGTACAGGTAGTCTCTGTTTTTCTCGTCCTTCTGTTGAAGGTATACCAAGTAGATAATTGTATAATACACAGTGAGGAATAAGAAAGTGGAAATCCACCTCATTTATACACACGTTTGTTTCAACGATAGAAGACATAATTAAATGCAACCCTGTGAGAATGGTCCTCAATGTGAAAGGGGGCTAAATTGTCTTCATAGATGCTACAGCACTAAGCTTTGTTAAATCCAGCCGGCAGCTTTATTTTCTCCACTTTGATTATCCCTCGGCGGATTCAGTAACCTTGTAAAGTGACTTTGTTCCCTAACAGCGAGTCACCCACTTCAAAATCCAGCAGCGCGTCGATCTGGCTCTGCAGGGTGGGCATTCCTTTCAACAGCTTCTCCACTGACATGGTCCTCATCACTCCGTCGGCTCTGACCGAGGGAGACGGAGAGAAATAAAACATGTGAGAATTGAGCAGCAGCTCTCAGATTCATGTACTGTCGGTCAACATATAGAACACCTCTATGCTATATAACTACTGTATTATCCACCAACGTGTCTGATCTGTATTCTGTTGGATTTTTTCAATGCCGGCTTATGTAGCCAGAGAGACCTCGTGTCTGCCGGCGAAACAGAGCTGTCCAGTAATAACCCACTCTGTATTCACCTCTGCACTCAGTACACGGCGTATAGCCATGCACTTGGCCCAACGCCGGGCTTAAATCCATCCCACGCGCTAATGGGACTCCAGTGGGATGTGTGTTATTCTGATAGATGCGGAGGGCAATAGGAAGGGGCATGATCAGGTCCCGGGTAAACTCACAAAGCAAAACAAATCAATAATAATGCTGAAATAGTCATGCCGTTGTCGTGAGAAATGAGAATCGGTACCCTTTCTTGACCCGGCCAAAGTCGAAAGCCATCTGTCTGTAGGCGAAGGCCTTCTCGTTGAGATAGCGGCTGTAGCGCCTGATGAATGTGGACATGTCGTAGCCTGAGGAAGAAACACTCGCACGTAAACACATGACCAGTCTCCACTGTCAATTCAGTGGAGGGATGAGTAGGCTCTGAAAAGACTTACAAAAAAATCCCCTCCAAAAGTCAATATTGGCAATTACAAAGTTTCAAAATGTCTTTAATGCCATTGTAAGGAGACTTTAGTGGTGTGACAGGCAAAGAGTCGCTACCTGGGATAAATATAAGGGAGATTAAATGTAATAAGTGGATTAAATATCTCATCTTTAAATATAAATCTTCTTACTTATTTTTGTTTTCTGAGAGTTACATGAGAAGATTGATGCCATACTCTTGTCTGTACACTACGCATGGAGCTAAAGCTACAGAATTAGGGGGGAAATAGCCAGGGAAAAATGCATCTACTAGCATCTCTAAAACTTGGTTCTGGTACCAAGGTGCATCAAATTACTGGATCAGGCTAGCTGTCTCCCCCTGCTTCCAGTCTTCATGCTAAGCTAAGCTAATTGCCTGAATGCAACTTCATATTTAACAGACAGATATGAGAGTGGCATCAATCCATATCTAACTTTCTTGTCTGTATGCTAAATATAAAGCCAGAGCCAGGAGTCTATTAGATTAGTTTAAAGACTGGAAGCACGAGCCGACAGCTAGCAAGGCACTGTTGTCAAACAAAGATATCTTTGGAGATGCTGGTAGCACGTTCTCATCTAACTCTTGGCAAGGCAGCAAATAAGTGTTTTCTTCCCAAAAACTGTAACTATGCTTCAACAATAAGGAGGACGTTGGCCCATGCTTAGATTGAACGTAATCCTGATTATGTAGTCTTTAAAATGTAAAAAACAATTACAATTCAGCTCCCTAAACTCAAGACAACTAAATGTCCATGACAACAGACTGTGAACCCAGTGTTTATCACCATGGATATGGGTTTAATTGTGGGGAAGCAAGGGATTATGGGAGCTGGAACTGAGGAATGGATAGAGGAGTGATTTGGCTGGTTGTAACATTCAAGCTCATTCTGCTGTCGCACGAACTGTAGCTGCTCGAAAACACGTGTTAAATGTATTAAATGGAAGTGAGAGAGGGAGAGTGGAACACACAAATAAACATGGGGAATTCATTGACCAAAGAAAGGTCAGAATGAAGGGACAAATCAGGGTTGAAAATGAAGGGTAAGAAAAAGAAACCCCACCCACCGTGGGAGCCAGTTTTGTCCAAGAAGTTGCTGAGGTTGAACAAGGTGTTTCTAGATGCCAGGAACTGCAAGAATCTCTGCAGGAGGGAACAAGCGCACAGGGTTTAGTTCTCTGCCGGGCACTAAATGACAAACAGGGAAATGGCTCCAATTTGAGCATTCTTGATTAAACAAATTCAAGACATAGTAACGAAATTAAATTCTGTGAAAAAAATACTTTAATTCACTGAGAAATAACCATACATTACACCACACAGTTATGAATGAACACATATCCCAGCATTCATGGCTTGATATGTTTTCATGGTCATATTCAAAGAGATGTATCCATTTTAAAAATGAAAAAGGAAGGTTTGTTTGACGTTCACAGCCATCTCGAAAGGGGCAGTTCAGCGCTCAACCTGTGGAAGTGCCTGCAGCAGAAAGTGGAATTAATATGAGAAGTGTGATTCTATACTGGTCCTTTTCATCAGTGATTAGGGAGAAATCCAGCATTAAAAGAGCAATGCTACAGCTTTCATGAGTGGGAGGGTGTGAATATGAATTAGACACAAGAAGGGGACCAGGGAATACAGCATAATAAAGACAAACAAGCTCACTCTGCAGCCCTGCAAGATCAAGATTACCACAGTCTGTGGACATAAACGCATACCATGCACACACACACACACAGACACACACGCACAGCTGATGCTTAATCCGCAGCTGCATTTACACAAGACAGAGCATACAAACATGAGGGACGTTAAGGAGGAATACCCCTCCCTGGAGAGATGGTACCTCCCTTCCTCCTCTCACCGTCTTCTCCCTTTCCTTCTCTCTCTTCAGTCAGTGCTCACACTATCATCATCAGGGACAATGCAACAGCAAAGGCCTGGCTTAATAACGAGCAGGTCTCAGGAGACTGAAGACACATGCAGCACTGCATACATACATTGGCTTGTCTAACATAGTTATGAATCACAGTTATGACACGGTCCATTTGAGCATTTGTGTCCACATCACGGACGTAAGAGCACAAACATGGGGAGCAATATCTGTGTTTTTTTTTTTCCGAGACGCCGCCTCCCTCTCTCCGGCAAGGAGTGAGGATCATCCCGCCAGGGCGTGGCCGTGGAGGAGGTGCTGCTGGCTGTGGGGAGCGGGTCGGCCACCAGAACCTGAGCTTCGCGTCCCGCATGAACGAAGCGGTGGTGGCTTTCCTGAGGGACGAGCCCCTCGTGCGCCAGCTGCTCGGGAGCGGCGTGACCATCAGGGGCGCGGCGGTGCAGGTGTCCCCGCTGTCCGCCCCCTCCACGCGGATCACCGTGTCGGGAGTGCCGCCGTTCATTCCGAACGAGGCAATAATGGAGGAGCTGAAGAACTTCGGAAAGTTTGCCAGCGGGCTGAAGGCTGTGAACCTCGGGTGCAGGGACCAAAAACTAAGGCACGTCCAGTCTCTGAGGAGGCAGGCAGTGGCGGTTCTACATGTAATTACGCCCCGGGCGAGACCCCCCTCCGAGCGCCCACCTCCTCTTCCCCCCGGCCGGGTAAAAAAAAAAAAGTCGGAAAAATATTTTATTTTGAAAAAAGACCGGATACATCCGTCTGTGCGTAGCCTCAAACGTAACATCTTGACACATGTCAAGAGGTTCCTTACGTTACCCCAAAAGTGAAACTTAAAAGTCCATTACAACTCTGTGTTCTGGATTGAAATCAAGGCAGAGTTACTGAGATCGCCAAAAAAGCTCTGAAACCCTGCCTCCATTCCAACATCCTGTCTTTGTGAAGCAGGTTTTAATGAAGTGACAGATTGCACATAAAGGTTTAAGTTACGGAGTAGAGTCAGTAGACTGGACATAAACAACAGACGTCGGGGCTCGGTCTTTTTCTCCCGTCACCCCGAGACGGACCGGCTCGTAGCAGAGAAACAAGATCAGGGCTCCACTAATGCAGCGTCATGGTGAGTTGTATCTTTATGCATTTTATAATTGTATTTATGCCGGTCATATTTATTACGTCATATTTTTCGTCTACACCGTGAAGGCCGGTCCGTGAAAATATTGTCTGACGCAAAACCGGTCCGGCTCAAATAAGGTTGGGTGCCACTGCATTAGAGTACGGCTCCATAGCCCACAGTGGATCCGCACGCCGCCGCCCCCACACACACGACCCGCAGCCGCCGCTTTTTTTTTTAAGTGGTCGTGCCGCCCCCCACGTGTCATGAAAAAGTGCCGCCCCGGGCGGCTTCCCGGGTCGCCCGTGCCCAAAACCGCCCCTGGAGGCAGGTGTTCATGTTCCTGAGCTCGCCTGCGCAGAGTCTGTAGGTGTCCTTCAGGGTGAGGCACGGAGAGGCCGCCTACATGGTGTACGCCAGCTCAGACCAGCTGCGCTGCTTCCAGTGCGGAGAGGTGGGGCACAGGCGGGTCGAGTGCAGGCGCAGGAAGCGGGCCGGTTCCGCTGGTGCGGCGGCCGAGGGGCCGGTCGGGCTCCCAACCTGCGGGCCGGCTGAGCTCGTGAACGGCGCCCCCCCGGCTGGACCCCCAGCTGGACCCCCAGCTGGACCCCCGATGGGCAGGTCAGGCTCGCCGCCTGCGGGCCGGCTGAGATAGTGAACGGCGGAGCCGAGGAGAAACCCCCGGCTGGACCACGGCTGAACCCACAGCTGGACCCCCGGCTGAGCCTGCGGCTTGCAGCTCTTCCGGCGTGGCTGCTGGGGTCACTGACTCCAGAATGGAGGACGAGGAGCAGCAGAACGAAGCGGAGGAGCAGCAGAGTTCTGCTGAGGAGAACAGCAGCTCTCAGGAGGCTCTGGAGGTCGACATGGAGGAAGAGGCCTCCACGAGTCTTGGGGAGCTCACTGGGAGCACAGGGGCAGAGCAGGGGGGCGCCAGCAGCCAGGTGACAGGTGGAGGCGACCTGGAAGAGAACTCTGGTCCACTAGTCGCTGAGGGGACCGGGTGGGGACAGTCCACAGACGTTTATGAGTTCGAAGAGGTTGACAGTTTTTTAGATAAGACTTTTGGGAAAGCGGTGAGAGTGAGCGACTACTTCGGTGATACGGCCAAGTTCATTAGGTCTGCGAACAGTTTGAAGAAGTTATTGGGGCTGAAGAAGAGCTACGGCCTAAAGAAACTTGTGACTGACCTGAGGAAGCAAGAAGCGAGTAGGACTGAAACAATTGAGAAAAGGACAAAGTAGATGGGCGGATTCATTGTGTGTCCTTCTTTGTGTGACTTCTGGACTGTCCTCTCCTCTGACCCATGCAGGTCTACAGGTGGAGACACGGACAGTTCTTCCTGGGTTTTGTCTAGGTGGATTTTTTTAGTCGTTACTTATTTATCTTTCAGGGCTGTTGAGATGAAAATGTTGGATTGTGTTGTCCTATATAAATCTCTCTCTCTCTCTCTCTCTCTCTCTCTCTCTCTCTCTCTCTCTCTCTCTCTCTCTCTCTCTCTCTCTCTCTCTCTCTCCTCCCTCCCTCCCTCCCTCCCTCCCTCCCTCCCTCCCTCCTCTCCCTCTCTCTCTCTCTCTCTCTCTCTCTCTCTCTCTCTCTCTCTCTCTCTCTCCTTCTCTCTCTCTCTCTCTCTCTCCTTCTCTCCCTCCCTCTCCCTCTCCCTCTCTCCCTCTCCCTCTCTCCCTCCAATTCAGTGGCAGTTTGGTTTTCTTTGATGGCTGTGAAGGAACATCTGTTTATCTCGCTGAGGTATCCCTTGGTGCCCATTCAGAGCTTTCTTCAGCTGTCAGGACATGAATTGGGTCAGGAGGTCAGGACCAGGAAGCAGAAGGCCGTCAAGGTCAACATTTACAACCATGCAGCAAACATAAAAATGTTTAAAGGCATTGGTTGGTCTCACGTACGCCCTGGAGTGCCTACACGTACCCCCATTTGAGAACCACTGATCTAAAGAACTAAAATATAGTTATATTTGAATAAGTTAGAATATTAATGAACTTGACTGGCAAAAATATATAAAACGAACGAATTGGTGGATATAAACAAATTTAGCTCAACAGTCATGATGACATAATTGCTGCACAGTCGACATCTTTTTACACTCAAACTTGTATTTATATGCATGCAAGTTCTTCTGTGCTACTTTGTGTTTAAGAGCAGGCAGTTGTGTGTCTACCTTGGTATCCAGCACTGCCCGACTTTACAACTGGGAGCTACAACCACACTACGGTGGCGGTAAAGTCCCTTTACCTTCAAGGGTATACACCTGACATTAAAACCAGCAACCAACAAAAGGCATGTATTCAGAGTGTGTGTAGCAACAGTGCGTTGTCCCCTCACCTCGTTGCCATTCACCATGAGGTTATGTGTGGTGATCAGGGCCTTGAAAACCACCACCCAGCTGGCGTTGCCGACCCTCTCCATCAGCGTGTCGGCCATCTGGGGGACGTTCACCGTGGTCTCCTGGGTGGCCTGGATCAGGTCTGAGAAGCATCAAGGGGATGAGAGACAGAAGGTCATGATGGTTATTAGCAGGGGAGAGACTCAGCGCTGGTACAGTGCGCGCTTAAAACCTTTTATTCAAGTCATGATAGCAGATGGGCGAGATGCGGTGGTGCTGGGTGTGGGCTCTGCTGCATTTCACAGCCGCACTCTCTCGCATCCTAATTTTTTTTGACTAAAAATGAGCAAAGCGTCTGCAAATGGAATGAGATCAGTATTAAATCAACCTGCTTTAAACTTTCACACCAGTAGCAATGCACTCAGTCTCATTTAAAACCTGTACTTTTTTTAGATTTAGAAAGTGTAAGATCTGACAGCTTTTGCAGCGTTTGCCTAAATGAGTTAATCTATTAAAATAAGTGCTTCACATTGCACCACCATTGCCTGGTGTGAGTGAGTCACACTGGCTACTTCTTTGTTCCTTCCTGCAATCAGTCATTAATATCAGCACAGGCAGAGTGGAATATTCCACAGCAGAGGAACTGTCGTGACCAAAAGGAAAGAAATGATTGTAATGCGAATCAGACTTTTGGGTCAGAATCAGACAGACAGACAGACAGACAGGTTGACGTAGTGGTGCAGAGATGAAAAAAATGATGTAATACAGCAACATCTGCAGATTATCGACTCCATAAATCCATGATGTTCATTCCATGATGAACGAAAAATAAAGGTAATATTGCTCATGAAACAATCTGCTAAAGCTACCTGCTCCGTGTTGTCCTAATGCAAGTGTCCTGTCAATTAATCTTTGCAAAAGTTAAGCTTCTTAAGCACTCTGCTATGCTATGAAATTCTCTTTATGTGGAAAATATCCAGTCAGTGGCCAGACAAGAGTATGAGCATTTTACTTAAATCTGCACTTTTCAATATTTTTCACCATGTGTAACATAACGGGGCACGACCCTCAAGACCATTTTCACTTGACCCTGTGATTCCCCTCAGCTCTTTGAAGCCTTTTAGCATCTGGAACCAAAGGCCTAGCATACCTTGCTAATACCAGGCGGCAACCTCTGAGTGTGTCAAGTGAAGCCAATGTGGAAGTCCCTTAAATTTGTAATAAATAAGACATATCTGTTGTGTGTAGTATCAGCATATGTCAGATGACAGCAAAAGCTTTGTGAAGACTTGTCTATTCACTGGCAGATACACAAGCTGTCCTCCGCGGTAAACCTCAGGCCATATCTCCAGAGACAGGATGAGGACTGAGAGAAGTAGGTGTGTAGTGACGGACAGAGCGGGACAGAAAACATGACCGGCGTCATTTTAAAAGCCCTGATTCAGCCCAGCAGGGCAGACGCAGAGCAACTTCTATGAAGCCCTGTGATTCATTCATCGTGTCATATCCATCCTCCATATTTACTGCCAGCAGACCGGCTGAGAGGTGTTTATTGGATTTTCCTCCCTGGCTTGATATAGATTGAATGACAGTACACATCAAACCTTAAAGACCTCAAACATGGCACAATTTGTCACTTGTTAGAGTGACACGGAGTAACATCTGGTTAGTTTGATTAATGCACTCAACTTACGAATGCATTGGACAACAGAAACATAACAAACACATGGTACGGACGGAGAGGGATTTGGCGGCTTTAGAGTACATGCCTTACACACCCATGTCGCTACTTACGGTCAGAAACACCAGTGAAATACACTGAAAACACCAGGGGTAGACATTATCGTTGAGGCAATCTGGGCCTGGTGGCCCCCAACTGTAGGGCCCCTAACAGCTGTGCTGTACTATTCTAACTCATTGTACGACTGTAATAACTTACAAAAGGCCCCCAAAGCCAATATTAGCTTGTACTACTAGTACTATACTACTAACTTTGTTTTACTTCAGAGGACAACATTGTAGTACTACATTCACCTGACAAAGAAATGTTACTGGCTACGTTGCCGATTCAGATTTGACACACAACATATAACAATTGAAATATACTAACTTTTCAGCATTATAATTGGAAAGCTTAGTTGATTTAAGTAGCCTACATTGTGCTGATAATGCCTCTCTTTAACGCTGAAGTATTTATAGTTCTACTCTTAATAGCTTTACTCAGAAAACAAGTTTGGAGTAGGCCTTCCTCTTCGAACACTGCCTTTACCAACATTCCCAGTTAGAGAAGTCAAACGGACGGTGCCCGTTCGGTGCTTAAATTCCATTAATTATTATGGCATTAATAGTCATGCAAAAATGATGCATTCAAGGTCACTTTGCTTTGACAGTCATGCTACGAGTCTGCTCGGGCTTTTGCTCCCTCCATCATGCTTTCATCATGCGGTAATAATTGCTGGCGCGTTCTCTTCAGTTGTAAGGCAGCACACACACAGAGAGAGAGAGAGAGAGAGAGAGAGAGAAAGAGAGAGAGAGAGAGAGAGAGAGAAATAATCCCTACGGGCTGATGAGTCAGCAGCCTGCATCATCCTACGCTTTTCATCTCTGCCTGTCTCTAACTCTGCCTGTCGCTCCGTCTGTCTCACTCTCAGCCTGTCTCTCTCTGTCATTTACAGTGAGGGTGCCTCCCTGTGAGAAGATGAATGTAAAAGAGATTACAGCTACAATTCGGGAGAACAGTTTTGTTTTTTTCTAATTATTTCCTGTTGCACTGCGCTTGTCAATCCAACAGGGGTTTCATGCTAAAACACATTCAGCTACGGCGGCCATTGCTGCTCACGACTACCACCGCACAAAGGAGAATCCTTTTTGAGTGTCACGAACCATATTGATGAAACATTTCATGAAGTCACTACTCTGTGAATCACTAACACACCGAACGGGGAACTGATATCTGTTTGTTGAACAAATGTGCTGGATGAGGTCTCGGAAGAAGAAAGAGAGTTCTCGGTTCTGATTGAGATGCTGAACAGCAACTCAGCAGGAACTCCTGACTCACCCGTCTCTCCCCACTTTCCTTCTCAATTATTCATTGTGTGTGAGTGTGAGTATGAAAGAGAGACAGTGCAAGGCAGCTTGATATGTGGCCCTTCTCAAGCGCTACCACACACAGGTAGTCACGCTGACGAACAATCACAGTTGCATGCTTGAATTCTGTACGTTGCAACATACAGTGACTTGTATCATACATATGTTATTGCCTGTCAGTACTGCACTGTATAGCAAACTGATCTTGACGTCCAAAGCAAAGGGAAAACACCGACCCTCATTTTAAACATTGTAGAATCAAGTTAGGTGGGACAAATCTCAAACCTCTACAACTTAAAGCTGCACTCATCTGTGTTTTCATATTAACAATTAATGAAATGACGTGAATGTGAAGAATTAAACCCCCAACTCTGCAGTTCCCCTTAGACTTATAGAGCACTTTCAAGTCTTCCAGCTCATTCTTTCGGCGGGTTACGACTGTTTATTTTATTTTTTTACAGTTTTGCTTTACTCAAACCAACATCTACTGCAGCAGCAGGCAGGAGAAATCTGTAAAAACCCACTGTACGTTCCCTGCTGAACACCAGAGGGCAGACAAAGCTAGCAATTAGCTGAACAAAGTGGAGCTCTCAGCAGCTAGCATTTAGCACACACAGCTAGCATTAAGGTCGAGACCAAAGCAGAGCTAAAAGACTGGATGTTTGTCCAGCCCAGACGCACGACTCCAAATGAATCCTACCATTACAATATGCAACAACGCCGCCTGCAGTAACCTGAATTTTAATATTGACGTTAAGTTGAGTGAAAGACATTAATACGATAGGTGTGAACAAATATAACAGTAGAGAAGGTTAACAGCCGCGTTTTACAATGTAGGAGATTTACGGGTGTTAAAAATATCGGAGTACCTGCATTACCGTCTACAAGATATGTGATGTAACTAAATATATTCTCTTAAATGTTGGAGCAGCCAAACATCTCTTGTACTGGTGGTTCTAGTGTGACCTTTCTGTGTCCTCGCTGACAGCACACAGAACACGCCCCTCATAAAAACCCTAGGGATTTTTTTCTTTTTAGCTCTTGCACAAGGTTATTCGTGACATGAGGATTACAAGAGCCTCGACACATTTCTACATTACATTCTTATACACAGCGGCATGCATCTGAGCTGTCGTTGTGCAAAGAGAGGGGAACCAGTGGTTCGACGTGTTCCCCTCCTCTACATTGTGTGTGTGTGGTTGTAAAGTGAGAAGGGGAGAGAAAAGGACACTTGCACTCCACGCGCAAGAATGCAACCGCCTATGAGTCAGCGCTCTGTGTGTCACAATGTATGCACAGCATTCAGCCTCATCCGATATGCATGACATGTCCGGTGCAATTGTCACAAACTGAAATGGCACCGCGCTACGACCTGGGGACTCTGGGGACAATCGGCACCTCAAAAAACAAACAGCAATGACGAAATTCTTGAAAGATATTTCACATACAGGAGAACATACATACATTCAAGTGTCTCTGAGCATGCATCAAGGATAAGGTGCCATGGGTATACATATAGTGTTTTTCTTGCTGCTGAGCTTCGAGGTAAAAAACATATACTCCTTATGTGTATTGTACTGAAGGTGTACGTCACCCGAATGCAATCCTATGGCTCTTATGTGTGTTTTTAAATGCTTTTAGATTAGGTCCAGCGGAGAAGTACAGCATGTATGAGACTGCAGATACGCAGACAATACTTCTTAGTGAGATGGACTCATCCTGTTTTTTTTTCCTTTTCTTTTTATCAGATTTACTGAAAATAATAAAAACATGAAATAATGCTGGACTTATCCCTTAACAGGACCTCAGACTTTGCCTTGCTTATGTAATGTATGAAAGTACACCAGCTGTATACTTTATAAAGAGAAGACCAAAGTACGAGATGAAAAGTCTAGCATGGCTTAAAAAAAAAAAACACATAAATACTATTGCACGTGTCATTTGATTCTTCACTGAACGTGGGAACTGTAGTTTATTTAGAGTCAATCCCACATGCCCCCCGGACCCACCACTGACTATTTTCCGCACCAGCCGATAATAGTCCACAACAAATTGGCAAGAAACAGCTGTGTTCTTTGGGCTCTTATAAAAATGAAACTGCACACTTGTTATCGTTTTTAAAGATACTTTCAGTAGGAAAGTGGGTTTGGAGCTGAGTGGCAAAGGCAAGGGGTGGGAAAGCGTAATGCATTGATCGATTAATGCATTGTTGATTTGGGTCATTTTATTTATTGTTCCATTTGA
This sequence comes from Taurulus bubalis, assembly GCF_910589615.1. Taxonomy (NCBI): domain Eukaryota; kingdom Metazoa; phylum Chordata; class Actinopteri; order Perciformes; family Cottidae; genus Taurulus; species Taurulus bubalis. Next base: position 6,692,813 of record NC_136600.1, read on the forward strand.
CAATAAGGAAATGGCTGAACGATGCCAGACCTTGGAAGGCGTGCGTCCCTTCTGCAGGTGACCCCGAGGGCTCGCACAGTCGAGATCTTCTACTCTTACACTTTGGACTCACGTGCTCTATCGACCTCCACGGTGTCAGCTAGCCGTCACTGAATACCACATTCAGGCTGCAGCGTCTGCCATACCCAACAACACCCACCGGACAGAACTCCGATTTCAAATAGCAGCCCTCAAACGTTCAATAACTGTAAGTTATATCAAAGCTCCTGTGTGTGTGTGTGTGTGTGTGTGTGTGTGTGTGTGTGTGTGTGTGTGTGTGTGTGTGTGTGTGTGTGTGTGTGTGTGTGTCCGCATCTGAAGGCAAACACTCCCCTGGACAAGCATAAGCAAGCTCGTATGACGCACATGCAACATCCTCTTCATATTTTTCAATGATTTTTTTTTTTTAAGTGTATAAAAAAGCACCGAAGGGGGCATGTCAAGGTGGTTGCCTAGGCAACAGGCTCTCATATTTGCAGTGGCATCAAGAATGCAGTAAAACTCCTTTGAAATCCTTTTATGGGTGCAAACTCCCATTGCAGCAAACTGATAGAGGTCTTCCAGCCAAAGCCAGATGCATGTGAGTCATAACAGCCTTAAACACAGCTGGAAGATTCAACACTGAACTCTGCAACAAATGAATGTAAATTCAGCAATACCTTTCGCATACTATTTTATATATTCTCACGTTTCATATAAATTGATATAGGTGACTCGTAAACATGAGGATCGTGGTTTTCAGTGAGCGCTTCATCTGCGTGTAAGAGTGCAATGCCACGCTGCATGAGCGATGCCTTGCTACATGGACCATGAAAGCACAATGCCTATTTATAGCTCCTCTCAGCCTCAAGCAAAATACAGGGGGAAGGAAGAAAATACCCCGAATGCACTCTGTCCCAGCGTAGTGTACCACCAATGTGGTGTGGCAGCCAAACAAAGAGGAAGCCATTGGGATCTAGGTAGACACTGTGGAGAATGGGAGTGACATCTGAGGTGGTGGGAGCTGGCATCCCACACAAGCTGCTGCTACCGCTGGTGGAGATAGCAGCGTTGTCCTCATATAGCTGCTTTAGCATTTCAGTGACATTACACTCAGCTACTGGTGGAGTTGGGGTTTGTCTGCCGCGATGCAGCTCCTACATACAGTCTATGTGCAGACGAAGAAAAAAACGTTTGAAAACACCCAAATCTACAATAAAGAAGTCACTTCCTGTGAATACTTCGATTATCCTTCTCATTGTCTCCATCTCCAATGCATGCTAACCGTCGCTCTCAGACAAGGAAAAAAACATTGCAGCCATTCTTCTTCCTGAGCATCACCTGTCAAACATTGTTTCCCGTGTAAGCTACATTAATGTCATCCTCTTTAGCTCCCTTCATCCTTTGTAAGCTGTTCTCCTCCAATGAGGCTTTTTATCACCCTGTATGGAACAGAAAAACCCCTCTTGGCTTGTGTATTTCTGTTGGGTAAAGGTTCTGATCCGAGGAGACGGAAACAGATATCTCCTTGCATGCTGAACCAACTAATGCAGCCAAGACAAATCTCTGGATTGCTATGCTTCTTTTTATTGACAGGGGGCAAATCTGTATCTGTTTGGATGCTAAAAAATAAGTTGAAAGGAAGCACAGGAAGCTGCAGAACTAATAAAATAAGCCATGCCCTATATGCATGATCAGTTTTGTGGTATATAAGAGATATGTCCCCCCGTCATTTAACTCAACCCATTAAAAGGGCAAAACATGGAATAAATACAATAACCTCCTGAGAACCTACTGAAAAGGTTCAAAACTGTTAAAAGAAATTCAAAAGAAATACATAGAGCTTCAGAGTCAGGTGCCCAGTTGATGAAAGTTTTATTCCCAGTGGTGTCTAGTGTTTGCACGAGGGAGTAATCAAATGATCAAAGAAAAAGAATAAAGCACCTCACTGTGCTGCAGGTCTGGAGGTCAAACATTATTCAAGGCTATTATAATACTACCACTGTTGGAAATGAGTTACACAGAGCCAATGCTGTGTGGGAAATGAATGGATCCATATTCCAGGTTTATCAGAAAGCCCCTGCACTCTTCGTGAAATGTCTTTCAATGCATGACAATTAAGCCAAACGAAAAGCGACTGAGCGCTCACTTAATTCAGTCAGTGGAGGAAAACTTTTGTGTGACAAAAGTCGGCGCCTGAAGCAGAACTGCAGCGGAGTAATAAAACAGCAGGAAACCCGAGCCCCCCTGCATTATTGATGAGCAGCCTGGGTGTGGACATGGCCCTTTAACGTTGGAGCTGCTGCTCTGCTGCTTACCTGCATATCAGGACACAGGACTCTTTACCTACATTCTATTCTAGGGGACGGTAACCAGCAACAGCGTGTTCATTCTGCCCATTTAAAGTGCAACGGACCCATGAGCAGACACAAGCTGTGCTTAAATATGAATGTTTTTTATCCTCAGACTAGCGAGGGCATTGCGACCTCCGAAGAACATCAGAAAAATGAACTGAAGGGCACAGGAAGAGGTGGGAGGTATTAAGTAAGGGGACGCCAATCCCTTTGACTCAGCTGCTCAGATAGATGATGGTCTGATAGCAGCTGTTTGGGGCGCGGGGCCCTTGTCCCAGCTCATTAATCTGGACACACACTGTCGGTAGGACAGTCCACCTCCCACACAGTGTTTTACATCAGAGAGGCATTCTGGGGCTTTCACGGATACCCGCTGTGAGATCCACACCGCGGTGCATGCTGAGCCCTCTTAACGACCTCCTTTCACTTTCTTCCGTTCACTGCGACTCGCCGTTAGGCAAGCGTCGCACTGAATCATCACAAGGTAGTTAGGGAGGAAGGAGAGGCCGAGAGGGAGAGTGGGCGAGGCAGAGAAAGGGAAACAAGAGCGGACCAATTGAAGGAACAGATAGAGAAGACTTTTCATCTCTCCCTTTATTCTGACTCACACTATACACACACAAACTAAACCAGAGAAGAAAAAGGAAAGCTGAAAGAGAGAATCGATGAACATAAGTATGCCATTTGCACAGGAAGTGAGGAATGCCCTGCGGCCAAGCATCATCAGCAGCATCATGGATGTAATCCAGACTCACTCAAAGCAGTCGACTTAGAGGTTCATGCTAAATAAAAAATGAAATATTTGGGATCTTCAATATAAGAGCAATTGCAAGTCCAGTCCTGAATGAAGAGCTGGACTATGTTCCATCTCGGTATATGATAAAGAACTTGCTGAGGAATCATCTATAATTTACCATTATATATATATATATATATGTACACATATATATTCTATTCAAAAGATATGTCAATGTGTTTTACACAAGATAAAATGGTATTAAATAGAGATTTTAGCCAGTCAAGGCCTATTTTACTGATCTATGTCAATAAACCCCAAATAAAATGTTGATCCCTTTCACTGTTTCAACTCACGGCGCTCTGACAGCAGCGAGCTGTCATGGAGGCGTTGAAGATGTGCCACCGCCAACCGTTTGAACACTGGAAACCTGTCCTCACACACGGGATTGTAACTGTGAAGCAGCATGAACAAATAACAAGCAGCAGTTCCAATGAAGATATCCACACTGACAGCGTTGGGTCAGCGGCTGGAAGTGCATGAAAAAGAAAATGTCAACTTTTTTTCCCAGGCATGCCAAAACAAACATGAAAACTGTACTTTAACGTGACTGTTTTATTCATGCTAGTGAAAACAGGCTGTCTAAAGCTTCCTGTCACAGTTTTTACAGACTGACAGTCCATGTCAAATGCTGTTGTCAGGAGACACTAAATCCTTTTTACACACCCTTATACCTGAAGCAAAGATGCAATCTCAAAGATCCCAAAAGGAGAAGCTAAGAACTTAGAAGGATATTTCAAGACCACTATAACAAGCGTTTCTTGGTAAATTGATATTTCCAGTGGCAACAGCTACTGAAACCCCTTGTGTGATGTTCCGGTCTGTAGGACCCGTTTTCATTTTTTCTCATTGGCCTTGGCTCATTTACTATATAGAACTTAACTCAGAACATATTTTCAATGATCACACACTCTACACCCCCCCTACACATTTATATTACTGTACATACAGGATGTTCAGGTCTCATAAGAGAGAGAGTGTGTGTGTGTGTGTGTGTGTGTGTGTGTGTGTGTGTGTGTGTGTGTGTGTGTGTGTGTGTGTGTGTTTTGTTTTTATGCTTTTCCCGTGTGGTTCCTTATCACAACTGATCAAGGTGGCCAAAAGATTCTCTGCTCAGAGGGCCTTGCAATTGATTTTGGAAGAGAGAGAAGCTTTTGATGAGAGGAAGAGGTTTCAGAATGTTAGGATCACATTTATGAAAATTCAGAGTCTGACGTTAACTTTGAAGAAAAGATGAGATTGAGCATCAGCTAGTTCCAAAATGAAGACGAGCACCAGGACCAGCCTGTCAGCAGCTAGCAAGTGAAGAAATGGATGTAAAAAAAGTGTGAAATTGAATGGTACAAAGAGGTGAAGGGCAAATGTTAACCATATATGCTGTTTGTATTGCTTATAATTGTGATGAAGTAAACATCTGCTGAGTATTTTAACATAACATTGTTTGATTGTGTTGAATTAAAAACCCTCAAATGTAGCAGGTCCACCAGACCCACGGACACTGGCTGATTACCAAAAATATGAACGACACACAAGGGGTAAGCCAAGTGCTCACAGCTGTTATTGTTTCTCGGAGAGATGGATGAGAAGGTTGACACCACCAGATTAAATGAGTGAGTTATAACGTGTTAAACAGTGAGCCGTCAAGGTGCCGGTTTTCTTTGTAGTACAAGCAATCCTGCCCTGGCAAAGACATGAACCGCCCTTATCCGCTTCTGATTGGCTGGTGCTCGTCGCCCTGGTTGGTTGGTTTGGTTAGGTTTAGAGGAGGGAGATTGGTGAGGTGAGCCAATCAGAAGCCAGGCTAGCTCTTTCCCTGTTTCCAGCCTTTATGCTAAGCTAAGCTAACCAGCTGCAGCTTCATATTTAGTGTTGTTATCAATATTCCCACCCAAAATGTCAAACTATTCTTTAAAACACTAAACAAAAAATGTTAAGCTATATGATATTTCATAGTATTGCTCTACTAATTTCAATGCACTTGAATTGTCTTCTGGTGGAATCACGTTGTGATGAAATCATGCATAGAGATATTGAGATACACAATTGTGTCGTCTAAATTGATAACAACAAGCACACAGTAACACAAATTTTCATTTGTCAAGAATTTCATTGCACAACATCATGTTTCATATATACTATGTATTTATTGCATATTTTGTCCATATCGCCCAGCCTTACATGTAAGACAATAAAAGTATCAGATGAAGACTTAACATAACAAAACGCATAACATGTGCGCTTAACACACATGCAACTTTACTCCTCCCCCGTTTCAGGGAGACAGTCTGCCTCTCAAATATGGCAACACATTGACGGTGACTCATGTTGTGGTAGCAGCACCTTAGCAGCCAAAGGGGACTCTGCACGCTGCCTCCCACCCATCGGCAAACACACACTACGCTCTACTCTCACACACACACACACACACACACCCAGCAGGTCATGTATCCTGCGTTTGCTCTGAGCAGCGTATAATCGCATCTCCGTGTTAAAAAAACACGTTAATTGGAGTGACTAGATTTAGAGCGGCAGCAGAGATGGTGATAATTATTGCAGCAAAAACACAGACATAATCTGAACCATGAACAAGGTCCCTGCATGAGCAACATCATCTGTGTGTTTCAGCACGGCGAGGGAGGCAAAATTATGGCACAACCTTTTGGAAAAAGATAAGCTATAAAGTCTCTGAACAGCAGGGAGGAGTAAGAAAGAGGTTGGGCAACACGGGCAGCAGCTGATAGAGATGGGGGCAGGAGGAGTAGTGGGGCACGTCTCCGGAAACAGAGCCATCTTCATTTGGCAGACATTTAAACCCTGTTACACTGTTCTATACTGGTCTCGGATCCAGGCTCCGGGGCCTTTGGATTCAAGCTGAGAAGCAGCTCAGAGGAATGCTGCCTCACTGTAAGCCTCAATTTCTGAGTCGGAGCTCACAGCCGAACCGATAACAAAATGGAGCCGTTGACCAAAACGATCATTTGGCAGATGCTGTTTTTAGGTGAGGAATTCGTAAAAACACGGCGCCAAAAGACTGAAGATTCCTTTAATTTCAAAACGCAAAAAACGTTTCACGTTACGGCACAAAAAACAGGAAGTGGGCCCCGTTATTGATACACGCGTTACGACCCCCGATTTTGGGTCCCTGACAAAAAGAAATGCCAATTTTCTGAGCAATGGCTTTCTTTGTTCGCAGTAATATTCCTAATGCCAGTCCATTCAGACAGCTGACTCACAGCTGCACCTCCTCCTCTGCCTGCTCCTCCCTACTCCTTTCCAAGACTAAACAAAAAAAATGACACTCACTCACATCCTCATTCAAAGTCCTTTTTTTTCTTCACTGGGATGCTGCAAACTGGAGTCTGGCAAACTTTTGCAACAGTGTGTATGTGAAGCCACGCATGCATTTACACACACACACACACACACACACACACACACACACACACACACACACACACACACACACACACACACACACACACACACACACACACACACACACACACACACACACACACACACAGCAAGCTATCAACAGCCTTCTGTAAGACACACTCAGGCCTGTGTGTGGCGTCAGGCAATCTGTGCTGCTGACTGAGCTCTAATCTTTTAAGAGTTTAGAGGACTTCCGATCTGTATCGCAGTCATCTGTCAGGCCTCCTAAAATAAACGGCAAATGTACGGCATACGTTACTATTGTGCTGCTACTGGGATCGCTTCTTTCTTCTTGCCTTCACTACAGTGGGCAGTTTGTCGCCAGAGGACACAAACCATTTGGTCACAGTCTGCGATCCTGAACCTTTAAAAAGGGAAAAGAAATCGGCACCTTTTATGTGAACGTCCAATCAAATGCTGAGTTCTCCATCTGTTGCATATAATCTTCAACATAACAGCAACGTCGTTGGAGGCAAGGGAGAATGACAGTTACTGTGCAGGAAAGTTTTCCTCCTCACTGGGACGAAGGTGCATCCATTCAATGCATCCTGGTACATGTAGGCACTGTGGGCAAGGTTTCGCAAGCAGGAGAACTCGGCTCACTCAGCCAATCCATGAGAGATTATTTTTAGATTACGGACGCGAATCTGTCGAGACCTGCCTGGGTTTAGGACTAGAATAGTAGTACAAATGAATCCTCTAATTGCTGTGGTGATTGGAAATGTTGTAGGTAGGTTAATGGATGTCACATGCACAATCATTTAATGGTCATCTCCACCAATCGGTGGAGCTCACTTGGGGCGGGACAAAGAAGCAAGATAAGAACTATCTTTCAGCCTTCCTAATTGATCTGCTACCGTCTCATATCAGCCTGAACGTAGGCAGCAGCTCTCTTCAGATTGCAACCAGAAACCCAAGAATATAATAAGTAAGAGTAGTAATATAATAATTAATATAATTAGAATATGTAAATTAAATTAATAGGAGTCGGAATGTCCATGAGACCTGTGTTGTTGATATATCTGCACATTACCCATAGTCGTGGCAGAGCACAATAGCATGACGGGAAGATCTTCGTAAGAGGTTCATTATGAAGATGACTCATCGCTTCAGAAAAATATGATGTTTGTTATGCAGTTTTATCGATATGGATAGTGTATGAAATAAAATATCAGGAAGAGAATGATGGCTGCATTGGATAATGTAATTACGGCTCTTTTTTGTTCTGCTTCATGTGAAATAGGACTGTGAACAAAAACTGCGGCGACGACGGAGACGTTGTTGACCGCGTGGACGCTCTGCAGCAACAGGTTTCAGGTTTTAGCAACAGGAATATTTCTGCTAGTGGTCACACACACACACACACACACACACACACACACACACACACACACACAAAAACAAAAACAAAAAAAACCCAAGCAGCACATCGGATAAATGTCAGCTGTGGATGAAATTAGATATGCTGTCAGATAATAACCCTGAGGCAGTTATTCTAAGACAATGTTAATTCACCTTTTCGACAAGCCCTTTACTGATGAATCGGCTCATTGAAGTAACCAAGCAAACCTCTGCTCCGCTTTAACCGAAGGACTTTCCGTTTAAATGAACCCAAGATGCATTTTTTGGGGGGCTTAACTAGACTGAGTTGTTTCGCCATCCAACAATAAAGCAGCCCCAAGTGTCAATTAATGGGTAACAGGACCCTGTATTTGCCTTCATTTCCCAAGATTATCTCCAGGCAGTTGCTTTAAATACAAAGTCATGTTTATGTGGGACATGCAAATCGAACTGTAACTGAACAAACACAAAAAGTCAACAAAGTGATCTATTTATATTAATTACATAGCTGTCTAAGTCTATAAGATAATGTTCATACCAGACCAAGTAAAGCTATAGAAGCAAAACCTCTGTATGCAAGGAAATATGCAAGAGAGTGTCCGCTGTGTCTAGGTCGCCTTTATGTTAGAATGGCCCAGTCAAAGTCCAGACCTAAATCCCATCGAGAATCTGTGGCAAGATCTGAAAACTGCTCACAAACGCTCTCCATCTAATCTGACTGACCTTGAGCTGTTTTGCAAAGAAGAATGGGCAACAATCTCAGTCTCTAGATGTGCAAAGCTGGTAGAGACACACCCCAAAAGACTTGCAGCTGTAATTGTAACAAAAGGCGGTTCCACAAAGTATTGACTCAGGGGGGCTGAATAATTTTGCACACTGCACTTTTCAGTTTTTTATTTGTGAAAAATTTAAAAACATGTATAATTTTCTTTGTACTTCACAATTGTGTGACACTTTGTGTTGGTCTTTCACATAAAATTCCAATAAAATATATTTATGTTTGTGGCGTGTAATGTGACGAAATGTGGAAACGTTCAAGGGGTATGAATACTTTTGCAAGCCACTGTATTTCCATGAATTAACACTTTTAACTTCACGTAGTTAGAAGCACTAGAAGCTAAATGCTGCTAGCTTAAAGTTACGGCACACTAAGCTAACGCTCCCCTTCCAGGGCTACTCATTAGCCTCCTTTAGCATGCTTTTTACAAATTGGCGTACATAATGTAGATAAAATACGATATAAATCAATGTAAAATAGAATGATAATGGTGCAGGGGCCTTATAATGTAAAGCCTCGGGCATAATTCAATGTTCAGTGATATATAAGCAAACCCCAAATGAGCCATCAGCAAAAGCTAAACCCTTCCATTTGGTGAGATGCTGCGTTCAAGTGCATCTGGTGCAAACCCTCCCAGCACCCAACATTGTTCACCTTCCTAAACACTACTCCCCTTACGTCCACTTATTGTCACAGGGTGTCACTGGTGGGTTTGTGCATCATGCTTTAACATTTTAATCAACTTTATGCCGGGATGCTCACCGGGGACAGTAACTGTCACAAAGAAATTGCATCGATCAGTAAATAAATACTCTCAGGTATACAGCAAATCTGTGATTTCTGTTCGCACTGAGCCCTTTTCCAAATGCTTTACAGGCCTTCACCACGACCCTCCCCAGCATTTGGAATTTAATTGGCACCCTAACTTTCCATCGTTTCTCTTCCCCTTGTTCCGTACTATTAAGCGATGGTCTGAGGTTTTTTTGCACAAAGACACAACAAAAAAGGCAGTGATATATGCTGCAGTGCCACACACCTCTGTGTGTCATCACAGGGAACAAGAGCCAAGGAAAAAAGGCCTATGTGCAGTGACAAAAAAATACTTTCAATTATGCATTCATCACCACTGGGCTGACCTGGGGGAGACGGTCTCCAGTCAGTGGGGCTTAAGTGCCTATTTTTTAGGGCATTGTGGCTTCCTTCTGGTTCTACACTGGCACTCATCTGCCGGCACAGTGGGGGAAGAACCCCCTGCTGTGACAAGGTAAGAGGTTTGGTTTGGTGTTCAATTAAAGTCTGCATTAAAGTAATGGGAGCCTCAAGCATAATGTGTGTGTGCGTGTGATTGTATATGCATGTACGTTACATGTGAGCACATACTGTGGTTGATGTGATTCCCCCCCTCAAGCACATTAACACACGCTGGAGGAATGGATGGGGGAGGCAACCATCATGGTTCCTGTGCGTGGCCTAGTTGCACATGAGGATGGATGGGAGGGTTAAAAGGACACATAAAAAGATAGATCTATAGATATGATCAATAGTTCTATACAGATTGATAGATAACTCACATTCCAGGTGCTTCTTCTTTGGAGCCGTCTGTTCATGAGTGGTGGCTTTACACACAACTCGGGCGACATCGGATCCCGTCAGGCTGTACTGCGCCGCGGCGATGCGGTCCGTGAGCGTCTGACCCGACATCTTCTCTCTCTTCTGGAGTCAAGCCTCGACTACCGAGCGTCCACTGATGGTCCTACCCCCCACCCCCTTACACCCTCCACACACACCGAACCGAGCGGCCGGCCTCAGCGATCCCAGCGGCCCTCGAAGGCACCGCAGCAGCGCAGCGCGAGGAGCGGAGCAGCAGGACCCTTTCTACAGACCTGCGAATGATCACAGTTGCATAACAGCACTGGCTGATTCCCAATCAGTTGCGTTGGCTTCTGCACGCGTTTCTGTAGTATCCTTTAAAAAAAAGATATATATTGAGGCAACTAGCTGAATAAGCGACAATATCCAACTGGGAAATCCTTCTCCAGATTGTTACACCTCAGCTTTTCCTTTTTATTATCGATCGGTTTCGTACAGTTCCGTGTTATTTGTCGTCCAGCCTCCCTGACAAAACGGTCCTCTCCGGATGATGCGTGTCGCTGCCTCCCCCCTCCCTGTCTCCCTTCCTCCAGCCTCCCGGATAATCCTCACCACCAGTCCGACGGTCCTTGTGTATCAGCGGGGCGCGCAGGGGAACATCAGATCCTGAATGGCATTGGCATCATCATCATCATCATCTCCCACCATACAGTGCAGCGGTGTTCCCCCCTCCTCTTCCTCCTGTGCTGGGTGCTTCCTCTCTGCTGCGGCTCACCGTCAGCCTGCGAGCCCCGGCGATGCGCGCTTTCAGCCCGGTGTCGTTGGATGGCGGTGCTCCTGGCGGATTTTCCTCTTCTTTTTTTTTTTACATCCTCTTGTTCATTTCATTATTAATTTATTTAGACGTCTCACCCCGCCCCGCCTCCCCTCCCCTCTCATTGTCAGGTGACGCAGTATCACCAACCCTGCTGCTGCGTCTTTCATCGCGAGAGCTGGGCTGGAGGTTGTGGACGGGGAAAGGACGCGAGGGGGTTAATACGGCTCAGGCTGGAGTCACGTCATGAAGGTCACACACGTGCTGCCTCAGTTAACGAGAGTTTCTTTCATCAGCATCATCATATGTAGAGAGAAATAAATAAAAATCACGTCAAACTGCAGCCAGTCAGCCTTTGTGTCGCTGTCCGTGGTGCTGATGTTGGCTCCTCTTTACGGGGTTGACTTGTCTTTGGTTCGCAGGTCGTGGACGCACTCTGATCCACTGAATGACATTTATTTCACAAACTCTGATGTGCAATGACAATAAATGAACCTTGTATCTTGTTAGAAAGTAAATCCTGAGTCAATGTGTAGCCTAAGAATAATTATACTATTGCAAAGTATAACTAGTTTATCACCCTCATGTGCAGTTTGCTAGTTTAGTCCAGTGGTTCTCCGCCCAGGGATCAGGAAGAAGATGCTGTTCTGCTAACACAAATTTGTATAAACCCTTTTTGTAAAGGGACAAAAGAGGTTGGGAACCACTGGTGGGAACCACAGATTTTCTTTTAATGTAAAATCCTGATCTGAAAAATACTGTAGCCATTAACTGAACATAGTACAACATAGATTTCCCTCACATGAAACCGTTACACTCAGCTAAAACAAGCGTCTCAAAGCTGTACTTCCTTTACGTACCGTGCACATAAGTGCGTCAGTAAATGTACCTACCAGCACAGGCAATTTTTTTGCAGAAAAAATATATATAATGCAAGGCAGATCAGTGTCATGGACGGCAACAAACCCTGCCGGTTTAGTAGGTCTTTATCACAGAGGACAACGCGTCACAAAAGGAAAAGCACAGGTGCAAAAAATTTGATTAATAACGGATGAATAACGGATGAATTCCATTTAGCCGTTTCAGTTTCAGGCTCCTGGTGTTTCACAAGCGGGTTCATTGTCACACCATCACAGCTTCCTGGGACATCTGAAGATGACAGCACTTTTCCTACTACGACACCTCAAAATGTCTGCAGTGAAAAAGGCCTTTTGATTTATTTGTTATGTCTTTTTACCAGTATGTACACACAACCTGCAATCCCCAACAAAGCAAAATTAAAGGATTATCTACAGTAGGAGCATAGCTAAAATGCATTTAAAATGTCATGACGACAGGGACAGAGCGCATGTTACCCTCCCATTAGAAATCTTTATTAAGTCACATCGATATGGAATGGCACAGCATCTTCACTTCGTCCAAAAGGACTCACATAAAATGTTAAAAGTCAGTCGTCAAAGCTGCTCCATATATACAAATAATTAGAAGTAAATACAATAGCCTTTGAAAAGTAAAATAATCATTATAAATACCCCAAAAAATGTACAAACTACTTTTCCCCCAGTTGTATTTCCCTTGTTCTTGAATGTACAAGTTGAGGTTTTTCACTAGTGTTGATCAGTTGTGTGTTAATCCCCCCTCCCTCCCCTCTCTGTGTTCTCACGTCTTGATGAGGCCTTCTAGAAAGTCCTTCTCCACCATCTCCTCGATGTTCTGTCGAGCTCGACTCCAGAAGACTTTCTGGCTCTCCAGTTTGTGGCCCTCCTTGTGGCCGGGGAAGGAGGCGTCCGCCGGGTTGTGGGTGTAGGCGGGACCTGTGCGGTAGCTGGCCTTGCTGTTGAACACCTGACTGAGCAGGTTGAAGAAGGGCAGCAGCTGCTCCATGCTGCGGATCACGTAGAGGGTCAGCGTCAGGTGGCCTGGCTCCCAGGACAGGGTCCGGGTGGAGCAGTCCTCCTCTGGGTTTTTCTGTGGGAGGTAAAATGGATTATAAAAACGTTCTTTGCCTGAATGAAATGGGCTATAGCTTGCAAAAAAAGGGGGGCCTTTAATGAGCGTTTTCCTGCATTCAGAGAGTCATTTGTCTCCATCATTTAATAACCTTGTGTAGACAGGGAGGGAGGGGGGTACCTTGGCTCGTTTCCTCAGCAACTTGGCCAGTCGGACAACGTAGGGTTTAAACTCTCTCTGGTGAGTCCCCTGGCGTCTCACTTCCAGTCCTGAATCATCTGAAGCCTCTGGGATGAAGGCCCAGCGGTACCTGTAATGAGGCAGGACTCACTTAGAAAGAACACCAGTTTAATCTATCTAACAAGTCACCAGAGCTTTTAAAAAGGAGCAATATTCAAATGTATTATTCAAACGCCATCCACAAACTGAGATTTAGAAATTCCTCCATTTAAAATGATCGTTGCAAATGATCCATGCTGCATTCATCCAACCCAAACAGTGACAGGCATTTGTAACTAATAACCTCTGTAACTGATTCCCTAAGCCCATCACAGAAACACTCATGACCAATGTTGGTCTGTACTGACATCTGGAACTGAGGCAGGCTCTCGGGAGGCAGGGCCAAAGCCAGGTCCAGGAGCTTGCAGGCCGACAGATAGAGGTTGAGCCAGCGCTGGCTGTTGTAGGAGGTGGAGAAGCCGTTCCCACCGGAATAGGTTGTCTCTAGCCCGGCCACGGACGGCCCTGACGTCCTACGGATGGACAGGAGAGGATAACTCATCCAGCGAACACAGGCAGAAGTGATTTTATTACAATCCAGTCTGTATTACCAAACAGCCAACGCACCTTGAAATGTCTTCATCTGCTGTTAGCTCCTGCTCCATTAGAAGAAACACCTGGACCTGCAGGGAAACACATGTAAGATGTGTGAATGAGTGTGTGTGAGAATGGGTACAACATGTGGAGAGGGCTGCAAGAAAGAAACATGTCAAGAGATATGAAGTGAGCCAAGAGAGAGAGAGAAAGAGAGACAGCAGTCAGCGGCGCGTAGTTCTCACCAGTTCAGTGATCATGGTGGGCCACAGCGAGGTGAGGTGCTGAGGTGACATGCGCAGCAGCAACACTCTGAAGAACAGGAACACCTGAGCGTGAAGGATGGGCACCTGAGGCAGACGCAGGCTCTCCACCAGACGCTCTGAAAACACACACACACACACTCTCTGAAGCATCTGCTCAGTTGTTAAACCTGCAGGTTCATCATGGCCATTTCAGAGGGGCTGCCATCATCGTCTACATCCGGTGGGACTCAGAAACAAGCGTTCATGTTAAATCATTTAGAAGGCTGTAGAAGTGCCCGATACACATTGTTTTCCACGAGTCCTCACTTTCCTGGAGTTCCACAACGGAGGTGCCGAGTGCAGTGAGCGTGACCCCACAGACTCTCCATTTCACTCACATTTATGGGAAATACAGCCATTTGAAATCTTCAACATAAATCATGAGGCTTTATTTCTATTCTGTTTATTGTTGGAACCTGTACACAATCTGTATACAACATCTGTATATTGCATGTGTGCATTGTTTACCTTGTATGTCTGGCAGGTACTTCTGGTACTGGTCCACTTCACTGCTGTAGATGGTGAAAGCCAGGCGTTTGAGCAGCATGGCTCTCTGCTCCAGCTCAGCGTCTCTGTTGGTGAACAGACTCAGAGAGCTGCTCTGGGCGACAGCCACCCGGGCTGAAGGGAAACACACACAGTATTGTTTGTCTAACTAGTATCTTTGTATCCTGTTAATAGGCTTTTCTCCTTATCAAAATCAAGGACCCAAGGGTCGTGGTGTCAGGTTGTACACCAGTAGAGTGAACACACAGGCCTCAGTGAACGGGAACTGTCGTATTGCTATCAGCAGAACCTCATTCGGTCAGTCAGTTCTCTGTTCAAGGAGCTAAGCTATGGAACTGTCTACCAACAGAATTGAAAATGCCACACATTTTAATGTTTTTAATAAAAGTATTAAATCATGGCTAAAAGAGAAACATTGTTCTCCCCTGTAAACACACTTGTACTTTGTGTATGTACCTTTTTTTTGTCCAGTGGACAGGTGTTGTAAACTAGCGTTTCGCTACAAACACTTAACAGTGCATCTAGTTGTTGTGCATAGATGTATGTTACAATTATAATGCCACTGTGATGTCCATATCAAATAAAGTCAAGTCAAGATTGGAAAGCTCCATAGAGGAGATTGTGTGATTTGTGATATTGGGCTATATAAACAAAATGGACTTGACTTGTTAAACTAGGTCACGCCAGGATATTTCTGTAGGCAAGTAAGTAAGGTTTATTTATATAGCACTTTTCACAGACAAAAGGTCACAAAGTGCTGTACAAGAGTCACGAAAATAAATAAACGTGTTAAAACCAGACTGAAATAACAGGCGCCAAACAGGTGAATAGGCTACAGACTTAATAGGAGTGGAAAATTAAGTGTGACACTTTTCAGGATGAATTCTGCATCAGATGAGGCATGAAAAGGGCAAAACATTCAGCACCCTGCAAATGTCAGAAAGAAGCTGATGCCGTGCTAAACGGTCCGTTATCACACCCAGTGGTAATATCTACACATTTATTAATTAAACTAAAGAATCGTAAAGCTTACTCATGAGGTCTCTGAATGTGGTCTTGTCATGAGTCATCAAGTGGTCAATAATGGCTCTCCAGCTGAAAAATTAGGACAATTAAAGTTAGTAATTAATTAACAAACACAACCCCCTTACATCTGGCAATAACGTGGACCATTCAAATGTGTTTACACTTTGACTTTAATGCATCTCTGGTGTGCCCGAAAGGGCAGACTGCTAATGAATGTCCTCTATGAACATAATGTACGTGCATACTGTCCCTTGAAACTGAACACACGCCCATGCTTTCCAATTTCCAATTGAAACAAAATATTAAATCCAAGATTTTTGCTTGATTACACGTTATGGAAGAATTTATAGATTCATAAGCAATTTGAAGAAATCCAATGGACACAATTTTTAACGACAAACTACATCAGTGTGCGTTTTAAGATTCTATAGGATATTATATTAAGTGCATCTTTCAAGTGTTACTGCATCAAACATCTTGAGTTTTCTCTCTCTCTCTCTCTCTCATTTAAGCTACATGTCAACACCAGTTGTAAACTGTAGTTTCCTCTGCTACTCACTGGCTGACGCAGGAGGAGTCCATCTGGAAGAAGGTGTGGTCCATGAAGAGGTCGAAGGCCTCCTTCTTCCAGGCTCGGCGGGTGTACTGGTACCCGCTTAGGCTGCTCAACAGTTGGATGCATGCCCGGTAGCTGGGGGCGTTGTGAGCACTGCCAGGAGAAACAGGAAACAGTGAGCTTTTCATAGAACATCCCACAGTTAAGGTGTGAACTTTGAAACATTGGGCAAAATGCAAAAGCAGTAAGACGACATCCCCACCTGTGGTTGCGGAGGTAGGGCACTACGTAGTGCATGATATTAACCAGCAGTGGGATCACCCTCTCCTTCTCGTCACTGTAGAACACCATGTCCAACAGATGAGCCAGCACCTGATGAATACATTCAGAAGTCACTCGTATAAGTCTTACATATGCTTTCGGTCGGCAACATTGAGTGAAGTTTTTCTTAGAAAGTCGCCATTCATCTTGAACCATTGAGCTCCTTTAATCCCGGGCTGGAAAAGACTATGTGCAGTAAATTACTGGCCCAACCAACGATATGACAAAGTGCACTGCAGCATTAAGTTGATGTATTGCTTTGAATATCCACATTAATCTATAAACTACCAAAAAAGCAGTGAAGCACAGGCAGAATCTGCATAATGAGCTCAACATTGAGCTAAAACAGCCAAGATGGAAGACGGTGGCCTATGATTTCAATTGTCCAGCTCATGTACTGTACATCACCACACCGAGTCCAGTGGATTGATTCATTGGTCCACTAATAATAATTGAAGTAGAGGTGGTTGTAAATCAGCGAAAAGGACCTTAGCTGGAGTGTGTTAGTGTACTGTAGGGCTCCACCAAAACACTGCTGGTAAATGTGAGTGAGAGAAGCTTGAGACGTGAGAAAACAACAGGACGAAGGGAAGGGTTTTGCTGAGTCACAGAGACGTGAGTGTTTTACCTCGGCCAACAGTGTAAGGGCGTGAACGCTGTACACTGATGGAGTGAAGCTGGAGGCCTCCATCACTGTGAGCATTAAATCTACAAAACACACATACCAAACGTTAGCAGCAGCTACATAGTGGAGAAAAGTATTAATACTGCCATGCTGAAGCATGCGGCCACTCTGACCAGAAGCATCCAAGTGCTCCGCTTTGACCATCTCACATTCTGATTAGGATTTTTACACTTCATTTAGCTGGATTACCTTAATCCCGACAGTAAAATACATCTCTGGTAGAAACACAGAAACGATCTTCCCCTTGCCAAAATACAGAGTCCCCTGAGCACAAATACATAAGGACAGTATCCCAGCTGCCTGCTAAATAACTACTACTTTCCAATCAACTGATAAGGATTCATTCTTGAATTAACGAAATGTGTCAGGAGAGAGACTTTATGGCAAAACAACAACAGTGATTAATCAGACAAATCAATATTTTTCTGTACATAGTTTTGTGTGGCATGAGTGTAAAATGTACACATTTGAACTAGATTTAACAAATTGAAAATTCAATGACACAGACACAGTATTCATGGGCTTTCTCCAGTGCAATTAGTGGTTTTAAGCAGCAGCGCACCTTCTACATCAGCTTCCAGGTTGGCTCCATCCACGACTATCTGGGGAGAGGCCTTCACCTCCAGGTTTCTCCTCAGCCACGTGGTTTGCTCCAGAGAGGAGCCAGCGATTGTCCCGATGGCCTCCACCACCTTATGGGTCACGTCCTGCAAACGCAAGTTAAGTTTAGTTACTTGTATTCAATCGGATCGTTCTTAACTGTGGTTCCCTCGATAATCCTGTATGACTACACGGCATGAAATTAAATACATTTTCATTAAGAGGATGTTAATGTACGTTATTGAAGTTAAATGAAATCAATGTCATCTAATTACAAACTGTGATGGAAAGTTTTCAGAGTTAAACAGTAGCCAAGGTGGCGGCAGTAATTACCTGCAGCTCCCGTTGGTCCTTCTTGCTCTCCAGATTGGGATTCTTCAAAATGAACTCATTCAGAACTCTAGAGAAAACAAAAGAGAAAGGGGGGGCCATGTCAAATAAATTAAAGCCGGCGAATCGTTGGAGGAGGTGTAGTCTCCACAGACGGATTCATTCAAAGCCACACTGTGGCCATTTAATGGCGAGCAGCCCACTAACATCCACAAAACAGAGTTAAACCCAGATGTTGTGGGTAAATTGGGACATCTGCACCACAATTAAGAGAAGAGGAGGAAGAGAAACCAACCCGAGTATAAGAAACTGTCCAGGGGCAGGCAGGCCCAACGGTACCGAGTCCTTCAGCAGCGCCAGCAGAGACGGCCAGCTATCAACTAAACTGGACACAGGGATCCTGGGACAAAAACAGGGAATGATCATGAACGCAAAGTAAAGAAGGTTAGAAGGCACAAACAGGGCCTTTATAAAAAAGCAACATTAAAAAGGATATATAGTATAAATATATACACAGCTGTGTGCAGTGGACTCACCTCTGGACATAGGCATAGAAGAACTGCAGCATGCAAACCTCCAGAGAGAGGTGCTTCTGTGGGGAATGGTGAAGAAATAATATGCATGTGTCAGGTGTTATGAAACACGGTGAAACTAAGACACAAGTGTCAAAGAGTGTGAAAAACAAATCGAAAGATCGCCCTCAAAAAACAACCTTGTCCTTAGCAATGGCGGGTGGCTGCTTCAGGACCTCCTTGACCGTCTGCATGACCGTCTCAGTGCGCATGGCGCTCACCGAGCGAACCAGCTCCACCAGCAGCAGCTGCTCCTCACTGGCTAAAGGAATCACCTGAAAGGCACGGCATACTTTTTAGCTTGCTGTTGAATTCACTCTTTAAATATATTTTATTTTGACAGGTTAACAGAAATGACTCAACACCACCTAAAGGGTGGGCACCCACCTTATTTCTGACTGGAGTCTTGATCTGTTTCCTCTCATTCCAAACGTAGGCAATTGCTGCCATGAAGTGAGCGCCATGGTTCATGGAGATTGGACCCAAAAGCTCAAGGATTTGCTGCCGCAGGTTCTGTAGAACAGATGTAAGCAAGGAGGTTAGACCGAAACAGCTGATGACTTACTATGCAAACCGTGTACAGGCCATAAAATCCCGTGTATAACACAGCTGAACGCAATAAATAAATACAAACACTGTGGTATTTCCTCAAATTCCTAGACATTTCATTTGTGTCACATGCCAAAATCAATTATATGTGTCACACGCCACAATCCATAAAATCAATTGTAAAACGTTATCTACATTTAAATCGAGCTGCTGCTACATTTGTGGAGTCTACCAATGCAAAATGCTCAAACTGACAAATATGTTCATTGTAAAAGTAAGTTTCATAAGCAGGTTTTTATCCCATTCATTATTCCTCCTGCAGCGGCACAGGCCATGTAATCATTACAAATTATGTTCTGTAGATCACAGATTAAATCACCATATTAGCTCATTGAATATTACATTAACAACCCACCTTCAGAGAAATACAAAATAAAATCATCTGGACAAGGGCAAAAAACTACTTGCAGAAACCACAGAGCTGTAATTACTAGGGAAAAAACGTTAACCGGGAGAAGCTGACGGCGATGACGCCAATTACAGTGAAGGCAACAACTCCCATGACCCCTCTCAACCCATCACTACACTCTGTTTGTTCAGTCATACCCTTATTCTACAGTCTAGACGTGCATTCGATTATCACGTCGCAAAGACTAGTTATCACCTTGCTAGACTGGCCCAAGTGCATTAAAATATGTTTTTGAGTTATTGAGGGAAAAACTCCGAATGCATGATGCCCAGTGTACCTTAGTGGAGCCCAGGTTGATGTTGGACGTCGAGGCAGCAGAGGCAGCAGCTGGCTTGTCTGAGCTGTCAGCCTGGTGGAGGACGCTCCACAGCAGGGTGACAGAAGACATAATGGTGTGGAGGATGGAAAGGATGCCTGAACGAGCCTCAGCCAGGTGCTTCTGGTCAACGCTCACTTGTAACTGAGAGACAAGACAGTCAGTATACCATTATACAAAGAAATAGATAATATCGAGCATGTTTTGAAGCAAATCAAACTCATGAATGTAGCAAATTAATGTATAAACTGCAGCAAAGGGCTGCATTCATAATTGCCATGTATTCACACGTGTGTGTGTGTGTAGAGGTTGGAAACAATCGCTGAGGAATGAACGAGTAACTTGTTGGTGCTCGGCGCCCTCACCTGGTGGTACTGGGAAGTGGGATCCAGCAGGCAGTAGTGGATGATGGCCGTCACCCCCTCCAACACCGTCAGGATCAGGTCAGGAGGGATGCAGAGAGCCATCCACTGGGGTCTAGAACATAGAGGGAGGATATGCAGTTTTTGCAAATATATTTGGAGGAAAAAATATTTATATGCAAAATTCTGAATGCCAAACATTTTCATCACAAATGGTACATCAGAAAGACGGATGATATGTAAAAGACAGCTATTGCATCTTGTGGTCAAGAGTGCCATCTGGTGGCCAAACCCTTGCTCAGCCAATGTATTGCATTGTACTGCCTGTGTGATGTATGATGGTGTGTCATAATAGTATAGCTCATCAGAACTGTAGATGTTAATACCTGGTGTCAGTTAGTCCGGTCTCATAGCGGTACTGATGCAGAAGATTGTCCAGGTTCCTGCACAACTGCAGCGTAACGGAGGCCACCACCCTCCTCAGCACCCTCCCCATGTACGGCAGGGTGGCCGTGATGAGTCCTATCCACTGGGGATGCATCTTGCAAGCGTGGTGCTGATGCAGCGCCCGGATCACGGCGCACAGGAACATACCCTGCGCTGTGATAGGCTGTCCGTGGAGATACTGCAGTGATGTCATTGGCTGCTGAGGGTTGACGTGCTCCACTTCCCCGCCCAGGATCTCGAACCCTGCCCCAGCCCCGCCTCCCGTTCCTGCGCCTCCCGCCCCTCCTCCCACGGGTCCCCCTTCGACCCCTTCATCAGCCGGCACCAGGACTCGGTGTTCGAGGACAACCAGGCTCTGCAGCAGTCTGAGCAGCTGAGACTGGACGGCGCTGCAGCTGTCGATCTGATCCTCTGACAGGTTGATGACGCTGTCCTCTGACAGACCTTCCTCCACTGTGGCCACGTTGGCCCCCGCCACCTGCTGCTCGTGCCACTTCTGGGCACTGAATATGGAGGAGAGCAGGCAATGGAGAACCACTTTCTGGACTTTGCACTTCGAGAGGACATCGCTGATGAAACTAGCAAAGCCCTTCGCGGAGCCACCGGTGACTTTGACCAGCTCGCTGAAAAGAAGCGTGAGAACCTCCACGCTGGTCAGCTGCATGGCCCGGTTCCCTGCCAGGTCCTGAGGGCCTGCTGTCAGGTGGGCAGAGTAATAGCTCCTTAGGAAGTACAGACAGAGTGAGATGATGATCTCCAGGTACATTGCGCTGCGGAATGAATGGGAGTGGGAGTCCTGGGGGATGGGACAGTAGAAGTCTTTGCCCATGACGGAGACCCTGTGACGGGCTAGGAGGTTTTGGAGCAAGGACAGCTGCGGAGTGTATGTGTTGTTGATGCTGGTGGTGGAGATGGCACTTACAAACCCTGAGGGAGCGGCTCGGAGCATGGCCGCGATGGCCGACAGGGCGTGGAGCGCCCGGGAGGAGTCGTACAGCTGGAGGTAGAGCAGAACGTGCTGGTAGAGAGGATGGATGTTAAAACGAGGTGGGGCGGCGGAGGACCTGCGTCCTGTGACACTGGCCCCCCCGACAGTCCCAACAGAGCCCCCGCTGGGTGAGCCGGTGTCACTCTCAATCTCTGACACCTCACCTTCCCCACAGCTGTACCAGTTCTCTAGATCCAGGCTGTCCCCGAAGAAAATACTGGTCGGCCGCAGCTTTTCAGCTTGACTTGCCATCTTTCTCAGCCTCTCCTCCTCTTTCCTCTTGGCCTTCTTGATCTTGGGCTTGGCCCCTGGGGATTTGTCTGCCAGCCTCTCCATGATTTTCCCTTTAAGGCTGAGCTGGGTGCTGCTGTGGCTACGTTTACGGGCCTGAGGGTCGTCCACCTGCAGGTTGTGGTCCGGGGTGGCAGGGTCGGCGCTGTCCGGCAACGTGACAATGGAAGGTGAGGAGCTATGACGGGTGATGGCCTCTCTTTGCAGAGATATCTCCTCTGCAGATATATCAGCCCTCGTAACAGAGAGGAACTCCAGCGTGCCTCCAGCCAGCATCTCGGGCAGAGTCTGGTGGTTGGAGCCTGCAGGAGGTCCAGAGTCAAGACGGGGTCCAATAGAGGTATCTGAGGAAGTGCTGTCTGTGTCTGTCTGGGGCCAGTGCTCAGGTTGAGATGAGACTTCAAAAGAAGATCCCTCGTCTACTAAACTCAAAACGTGGTCGATCAGCGCTTTTATAACCGAGGACACATCCTCCTCTATAGAGTCTTCAAACATGTCACAGGAGGAACCAGGCTGTTGGTCTGACCCGTTGACTGTGCTGCTGGCAACCTCTGGTTCCTCAAAGCTGCAATTTTCCACTGTAGATGATCGAGAACCACTGGACTCAGAGCTGTGGAGCTCCCCCTGTTGGACTGCAGGCTGATATTCACCAGCTAGTTGCAAGTTGTCACTGCTCAGGCTAAGCAAGGACAGTCTGTCACTCAGGGGGTTGACAGTCAGACAGAACGGCTCCATGTCACCCATCACCAGGCCTCGGAGCTCCTCTTGTATCCCCATCTCGCCTTGGATCAGGCCAAAGTCTTATGAAAGAGAGAGGACAACATTTATGTCACAAACAATCAACAGGGAAACAATTTGGATAAGATATGACGCAGTAACTACCAGTAAAAACGAAACAAAAAAAGCAGTATTACTGGCATGTGCTTACTGTCTGAGAAGCCAGAGTCCCTGGCGTAAAGGGGTTCTGATGGCCCTTGTCCAGATGGTTCAGGGGTGACCTGGGCCCAGTGGCGCTGGGCCTGGACCCTCTGAATGGATACTCGGTGGGTCTTGGGGTGGAGCAGAACTAGCAGGAGAGGCTCTAAAACCCGAGCAATGTCATGTCTCTGAAGAACCTGATTGAGCCAAGCCCGGCCAACAGCGCTAGTACACGGATCCCAATAACTCAGACTGTCGAGCATGATGAAAAGAGATCTGTGAAGGACAAAGTGAAAAGAAAATCCCAGACAGGGCACTTGATACAAACTGTATTAATGAAGAAAAAAAAACTGTAAATTAACTAAAAACATTTCTGTGTGGCCGTATACCTGTCAAAGGTGCGATTAAAAGGCGAAGATTTGGTGATGTTCAAGTCTCGTGTCAAATGCCACAGTACAGAGAACTTCACGTGGGCCTCCAGCCGGATTCTCTGAAAGCAAAAACGTGTTGTGATGAAGTGTGCGCGGTTCTTTGATGTGCGTTTCCTGGGTTGTGTCCACTGTGACTAACCTTGTCTCTGTGCATGAGCTGCTGGCTAATGACGTCCTCACAGATGCTGGAGGAAGGCACCAGGTTGTGGAGCTGGTAGAAGAGCTCTACGCTGCGCTGATGGTGCTGAGGAGTCCCTTCACTCAACTGGTCCCACAGGATCAGAGCTACATTCTGGGGGGAAAGATTAGAGATTAAACGGGGTAACAAATGAATAGTTCCACCTTGACCTAAGAACGAGAACTCTACCTTGAAGAAGTTTGTCTTGTCAGCGATGTACTTTAGGATTCCCTGAGTGAGTGGTGGCCTGATGACGACAGCTACTCGGCCCTGGCTGGGGCTCATGGGCTGGGCGGACTCGGCGCTGCCCACGGACGCGACACTCTCGGCGGTCACCATGGCGACCGACTGGGTAAGTCCCACGAGGTCCATGAGCAGGGAGATGGCCACGCCCTGCAGGCTGAAGTCACTGGCCAGGCAGCAAGCATCCATCAGTGTCTGCAGCCACACTGGCAGACGGACCTGCTCTCGGTCTGTATTGAAGCGAGGCGCATATTAAGAATTCCACTGTCATAAATCGAACCTAGAAGCTGTAAAACAGCTCTACATCTTAGCACCCCGATGGACAGAAGTGCAATAGATGTCATGTGTACTCACTTGTGTTATTGTTTCCAAACTGCCATTTCCAATTTAAACATGACAGTTTGCATACCTTAAAAAGTTTGCATACTAGCAAAGAAAATGTAGTCCTTGATCAGACAGTGTTTTAGGCACTTACCAAACTGCTCTTCCTGTGTGGGTGACGACTTGAGATTGCCCTCTGCGATGTAGACAGGGAAACTGGAGCATTCCAGGAAGAGCTGGCAGGCAGCGGTGAAGGCGGCAACTCCCTCCCTCTGGACCAACCCGGCTTCTGAGCTTGACTCTATATGATCGCTGTGCTGCGAGCCTTCTGAAACCAGGGGCCCCGACTTTATAACGTCGCCCCTTTCCCCATCAGCTTTGTCCCCCTGCGCCGGCGTAATATACAAGGAGATGAGCCGGGAGAGAAACAGCTGGAAGTGCTCCAGGCAGCACTGCATGACCGGTTTGTCCAGAGGCTTGGTCTGAGATGGGCCTGAGGAGCGGCGGCCCGTTCTGACCGCTGGGTGGGGATAAGCGCTTTGCTCCGCCTCATCCGGGCCATCGCCCTGGTACTGGACGAAGTCTGTGAAGCCACTTTCGGAGGAGCGACTGCCGGGAGGGTTTCCCCCGTCCTCAAACATCTCCCCACTGCCAGGTTGCTCCAGACTGGAGTGCAAAGCCTGCAGGAGGACGGAGGAGGATGCGAGATGAAGAGTGATGGAATCAAAAGAATGGGAAAAGGCACATGTTGATCAGCACACTGGAAATATAGCAAGCTAGGAACATTCTGCATGTTTTGATGACTGGATTCTTTAAGAGCCTTCACAACCACACTGGGGTTTTCAATTACACAAGCTGATAAGCATGTGGTCAGGATAAAGAGAGAGAGGGCTATACTGGGAATGACATGATGCAGCCAAACTCTATTTGAGTGATGGAGATGTCAATTAATTGTAGTTTGTACAAGCTCACACAGCTCTGAGGAGAGAGGTCTGATCGGGCAATATAAGTGAGACACCTGTGTGGGTGGGTGTGCAGATACTTTCAGGATTGCCGCCTGCCAACAATTCGATGGATCCTTAAATAGAGACTATGTATCGGATATATTCATGTTTTCTCATGCAGTCCTGTTCAGCTGAAAGACGTATGCTTACATGTGCGGTATATGACCATAGTAGGGTTGGGCAAACTGACCGTAATGAACGTGAGACTGTCCATTTTAAATAAAGATTTGGGCCTTTCGTTTGTACCGACAAGTCTATCCCTTTCATATCTCTGACTATTTAGGGCCATCGAAGGCAGTGCTGCCAGACTGCTTTGAGGCAATATTGGATTTACAGAATTTTTTGCATCAAGCTTCATTTACAATGTGATGGGTTAGCTTAGTTGTCAGGTACTTAATTCTGTAAAAGAGCAAATTCCTAAATCGAGAAAACATCATTAGCAAGACACCGTGATAGAAGACTTAATCCATATCCCCTATATTCATTGAATGGTTCAGTAAATGCAGAACTAACCATTAGCTTTAATAGTGGAGGTCTCTAAACAGACACATTAACCTTGTCACGGCACGTTCTATACACTAGTCATTACATAGTGACGTGTACATTCACAAACAGCTGTTGGGCTTGACCTGAAGGACTTCTAGACAGAGCTGTACATCAGGCTGGCATCCTGCCGCAGACAGACTGAGCGATGTAACTTCTTAATATTGTTTGTAACAGTCAGCCTTTCGGAGCCTGAGGGCATCCTGGGAAGCATTCTGATTTAGGCAGCGTTCACATTCTGAAGCATGGACTCAGATGGCAAGTTGGACAGCAAATTCTCTATATGTCCCTCAGGGTGGGGGGTGGATGTATGCGGATTGTTTTCCACTCCGATGGATATGGTCACCCAGGAGGCATCGCTTGCTCTACCCCTCTTATTCCGCAGAGAGAAAAAGGAGAGCTGGGCTCAGCTGTTGGTGAACCATCTTCTGTCTTTCTACGCGTCCTCTCTTCTGTCCCTCAAGGGGCCCATCCAGCCCCTATCCACCTTCCAGCATGGGACTGATTGACTGAACTTTTAAATCGCAATTCACTGAGCTCTCGAACACTTCAACAGCCAGGTTGCTGGAGGGGGACCAGGAGCAACCGGATGGCCAAACGAAGCCTTTTAGTCTGAACAAGTCTTCAAATGCCTCGTGTCGAGGGAGTGCTGGATGACGGGGCCAGTCGTGGGACCACCCAGCCAACTGCCGCACAGGCAACAGAGCCGGAAGGGGCCCTGTTCAGGGACCAGGGCACACCATCAGAGCCTAAACTGATGGATTTTTGGGCAGTAACTTGTAGGGGAAGTGGGTCAAACTGGGATTTGCTCCGAGTGGGGAAGCAACAGGGTCTGTGCTTTTATCAAAAGATTTTTTTTTAAAGATCAGGGACTAAATAGAGTTATCAGCTGGCAGGGTTTTTCAAAGTACGAGATTGGCATAGCAGGGGCATCACTTTTGTTTTGGTGCTTGTGAACCATTTTAATTTAAAACTGACCACTAAAGCGAACAGACACTCTGATCTTATTGTGATTTAAGTGGCAGGAAAAACATGATACACATTAACACTTTGTTTCTGATGGAGAGAAGCGTTTCCCTTTCAATATTGTGAAATCATTTTTATTTATTTTTTTACATTTTTCCTCACCCGTTTGTCCTCCTTGCCTCCGTTTGCTGAGTTTGAGCGATTGGCGTGGCCCTGGGGGCCCGAAGGCAGGGCCAGAGGGGACACCAGCGGGGGCTGCACTTTGCTGAGGATCTTGGAGCAGAGACGAAGGCAGTGGGTGAGCTCTCCGAGGCTGAGGGCCTGCAGGTGACCGGTCAGAGCCGACACCATGCGCAACAGCAGCTGGGGAAGATGCTCCGTCTGGATCTCTATGTAGGTCTCCTGGAAATGTCGGAAAGGAAGTCAGCACAGGAAGTGAGGTGCAATTATTGGGCATCTGGAAGGAGGTGAACCTGATCTAAGGTAATTATGTCCCTGAACCTAACCAAAGCTGATGCTGGACTTTTATTTACGCCTTCCAATTCATTGATTTAATAGTGTGCTTGGTTTTCATATGAAATACTGATCACGTTTCCCTCTAGTTGTCAGAGGGAAAATCTTAACCCCTTAACAGAGTATGAATAATTTTCAAGCAATTTGGCAGAGAAGAAAATATAAAGATGCTGAAATATCAAGACAAAATATTATCTGCTATGGTCAAAAAAAGAATATTAAAATAGTTAGCATGCAAAAATTATGCAGTTAATACATTGTGAGACTAGTTACCCAAAGACATCCCTCCTTTTTAATATTTATTTTGTACATTGGCTGTTTATTTAATTCTAGTAAAAAAATATATACTACACGGCTGTCGTTGTTTTCCTTTAAAACAAAGAAGGCCCGGCACACTTAGATCCAATTCCAGCATTTAATGATGCATTCATCATTAAATATATTGAACTATGGACCTTTACATCAAGTACGTTGACTCAACAAGCACAACACATTTTTATGAAAGAAAATAAAAGCACAAATTAGAGAAAGAAAAAAAATCTACCATGAAGTAAATTAGTCATATTTCTTACAAATATGTGAGCAGTGCAATAGCATATAACTGCATGCATACTGAACAGAAAACACATATACAGTGGGCGGAGATATCATTTTCACAAGATCTAAACCACACAGCCAGGGTAGGTTTTCGACATATGACTGTTAGAATCCCACTTCTTCCTCTGGATCATTTTTTTTTTTTAACATTTGAGTTAATATATACACACAAGTCTGAAATGATCACTCAAAGCAGGGCAGGGACAAAGATGGCCTGAGGGGATGTCGGCAGGACGTTGCAGAAATGTTATCGTAGCCTCAGTGAAGCAGGGTGAGGTGAAAAAGCAGGAAAGAGCAGTACTTTACCTGGCAGATTACCCTCATGCTTCTAGTAGGCTTAAGGAGAAAGAGCAGATAGTTTGAATAGACAGGAGCAAGCAGAGCACAGGCTACAAACACCTGGTTTGCAGAAACACACGTTCCCGCTCACAAACTCACAGAATGCAAGGTTCCCTTTCTCACACACACTAAAAGAGTGAGGGATTTCCAAACTGTTCAGATTGGAAATACTGTATACTCTATAGACAAGCACATTTCTATGAGGATGCAAACAATTTTTGGGCAGGGGAACAAAACACAGGTATTTTTTGGAACCTGTGTGAAGATCTCACTCACACACACACACACACACACACACACACACACACACACACACACACACACACACACACGCACACAAACAAAGGAGTGGGAAACCGAGAATGAGATGGAAAGCCCAAGCATGGGCAGGAGACAAAGGACTGTAGAAGAGGGAAGAGAAAGGATGTGGTGGAGAGACACAAAAAAACAAAACAAAAAAGAATGTTTTGAGAAAACAAATCTATAAAGGAACCACAATGGAAACACAGACTGAATAATGACAAAGACAACAGCATGAAGGTGTGAAGGGAAAAATAATGGATGGAACAAATAGGTGTCAAAGTGTAATGGTAAAAAGAAAGTCATGGTGGAGTAAAAGCAAAAACAGAAAGTGGGTGATAGACATTTAGAAAGACACAAAGATAGATAGAGGAAACACAGACTGAGAGAAAGAAAGAAAAACTGAGAAAAACAAAGATGGAAAAAAGATAGCAAGACGGATATAAAAAGACAGACAGATAGATTTAGAAAGAAAGACATAGATACAAGGATAGAAAAAAATAGATACATGGATAGACAGAAAGAAAGAAATTCTCACCAAAGAAACAATATCCAGCAGGAAATCGACCAGCTGACAGAACTCCACCAATGAGAGCTCTGGATGGTCTAAGCTCCCAGCATGCCGTGGTGCACGCGCGTTGCTGTTCACTGTCCTCCTGCAAGAGAGACGTATTATAGAACATTTTAAGCTGGTGAGCAGTGACCGAGTGTTAATCCGTGAATGCACTTTGTTTGATGTTTCGTGGGTGTAATGGCAGTGAGGAAGACATCTTGGCTCACATTAGGCCCCCAGCACCAGCTGAGCAGTGTACCAAAACAACACAACACTCTGCAGGATGCAGCATCATGATCTCTCCAGAAGGATGACGCTCCGGTGTTTCGACCAGTCATAACGTGGGGACTTTGAGTGTTTATGCACACATTCATTTTAACAAGCAAACCTGCAGCACTCCTCGAACCAGCGGGCGATGTAGTCCCACATGTAGTACGGCTCAAACGAGTTGAACAGGAGGTTGGCTGTTTTAATCAGTTCTGCCGTCTTCTTGTTCTCTCGTAGTTTACTGAGAAGGAAGGGGAAAATTAGCATCTTGGTGTGTATGGATAAAGAAATTAATAAAAAACGCATCCATTATTAAGTTAGCCATGATTTAAATTACTCATCGTGTAAAAATATCTTATTTGGTTGACAAATTGTTTTTTATTTTAAATAGCATACATTTTATTATTTCTATGTTGCAATTTTACATACACCTTTTTTCAGTATATTGTAAAGCAGGATATACCCATCAGTTAAATATTACAGAAAATGTCCTAATGTTGAAATTATTATATGCTCTTTGTTAACATATCCCAGTTGTTTTATTCCCCTTTTGTTTTCCTACGATGATTCAACAACCAAACTTTCATCGTGGGGCTCATTTCATTTTCCTCAGGTGTACGGGCTGCCTGGACTGACCTGCTGAGGTGTGTGTGGTCTTTACTGAAGGGACTCTGGTTTTGGAGGTCCAGCTCTGTTCGGCACTGTGTGTGAAGTGTCCGAAACACCTCGATCAGAACGTCCTCGAGGATCGCTGGACCTGGAGAGGCACATACCGATGGGAGAGATGATGGACACAGTGGACATTTTGACATATTTACAAAACTAACTAGACTGTTGGTGTCTACATGCTGATAGACTGGTTACCAAGTTCCGGTTTGTCCAGCAGACTGATGAGGATGCGAAATGGCTTAAGGTCGTGCATGAGGATGCTCTCCTCTTCGCCGCCCCGGGCCTTGCCCTGCAAGATCCCC
The DNA here is from genome assembly GCF_910589615.1 of Taurulus bubalis. Taxonomy (NCBI): domain Eukaryota; kingdom Metazoa; phylum Chordata; class Actinopteri; order Perciformes; family Cottidae; genus Taurulus; species Taurulus bubalis. The sequence continues at coordinate 6,723,170 of NC_136600.1, forward strand.
ACCATCGCCTGAAAACACACACATCCCTATTACAGTAAAATATCTGAAAAATCCAGAGCATTTTCTTATTATTATTTTACCTATAATATTTGCCAGAACCAAATTTCACATTTGCATTGAACCTCCTTTTATTTATTTTTTCACGCTTCGTCTGCCACTTAATTGTGTGAAGCCAAGAACAGACGGTCTCTGTAGTACCAACCTTCTCCCAATGGAGGGAGCTCCAATAACTATTTCATAGCAGATGGCAGAAGAGCAAACAAAATAAATTCTACAAAAATACAACAACAAAAAACACATTCAAAAACAAAACTTCCCCTCCCGGTCGCTCTGTTCCACCCCGCCCCCCGTTCCAACCCCTGGAGTACCAGAGCTCATCACACGCCAGGAGGGCAAAGGCTGTTTTGAGCGCGACAGAACAGACAACACAAGTGTGTGTGTGTGTGTGTGTGTGTGTGTGTGTGTGTGTGTGTGTGTGTGTAAAAGTATTTGAGAGAAATAGGAACTTCAAAAGGACACTACTGGGAATAGGAGAAGAGAGCGGGCGTAAATGCAAACCCCAGAGAGGACGTGGGAGGAGAAAGATTAAAGGGAATGGAGAAATTGCGTGGCTGACTAAAGAGAGCCAGATCTGCCCAACTGAAGAAAAACCCCGACACACACACACACAGACACAGACACACACAGACACACACAAAACCTCACCTGGATGAGCATGTCTTTAGAGAAGGTGTTGAAGTAGTGGCTGGCGTGCTCCTCCGGGTTGCTCTGCCGAGTGCTGCGGGGGCCTATTCTCACCCCGTTGTTGTCAAAGCCTTCAAAAATGGCATGGAGTTATGATGGTGTAAATATTCAGTTTGCAAGAAGCAAAAGGACCTATCGGATAGTAGAAAACTGGAGATTTAATCTTAATTAGAATTTTAACTTGAATTTATGCGCATCTTCTGTTAATCTTCTTCTTCTTTGTAAAGTCCTAATGACTGTTGCTAACATCACTCAAATATCAGCCACAGTATAAATAATAGAGTAAATATTGAACTGCTTCATACTATAGAAGCCTAGCCAGATTCAGAGTGGTGGGAGCATCAATCTTCAATATCATTGAACCGTTAAAAACTGTTGTGAAATCGAAAATAGCTGGAGCTCGCCGCAAGATAATATATCCCAGTCATTGTGGGGGGAAAAAAACTCCACTGACTGGCCCAGAATCTGGCTGACAACTGGAATTAGAGTCACACTGTGAATTTTAATTTGAGACCATCACCTTCAATCCACGTTTTATTTGTTTCTTATCTTTTCTGTTGATCTAAAATTGCACGTATCATCATGCTGCAATTGTCGCAAGTTGCGGAGGAGAGATTACGCTCGATAAAAGGCCGGGCCCATCCTAAGCCATGCAGACACTTACCAGCATGTTCATCCACAGAGGGTTGCAAACAACAGAAAATACAGTAAGACGGTGAACACAACAGATACAAGCCTACTATTTAGGTATATATTTCTGCATTCTTTGACTTCCCCAAAGAAAAATTCCTCTCTAAACTTCACAATGTTCCACAAATAAAATGGCATGTGGAACCCTGGTGCATGGGAATGTCAGTACTGTGTCTGTGTGTGCATTTCGCACCCAGCAGCCAAGCGTAGAGTCTGCGGTTGAGCGACATGTCTCTTCTCAAAACCACATGCAAAGCTGCAGACAGGATCCGGATCATGTCAGGGCGAGTCGCCTGAACACAAAAACAGAACAGAAGGTTCGTGACTGATGTTGTCTCCCTCTCACAAATATACATTTGCACGTAAACATACATACACACACTGCAGATGTCAGATAAGAGCTGATTCCCGGCCCCGATGGTCCAGGAATGTTTTTGGGGTGAAGAATTTAACAAGCAGCCAACATGAGTCACTACCGTGGCTGGCTGTCTGAGTGACCTCATCATGATCAAACCCATGAAGACACTCAGACACACACACGGAAAAACATATTGATAAATGAATAGCATCATTTATCAATATCAGCCAGTTAAATACTGTGGTCTAATGATTGTAAATATATTGAAGCAAACCAGACCTCATTCACACAGCTTTCCTCACCTGGCTCATGTGGAAGGGGAAGCAGAAAAGGATCAGGTCCAGGGTGCTTCTCTGCACCAGCACACTTGAGTCCTGGACTGAGGTACTGACCGCCTCCACCTGGTGAGAACAGAGACACATTATTATTCAACATGCCTATTTACTTTTTTTAATCAAGTGCATTAAACCAGCGGTCTCCAACCACCCGGCCCACACAAAGAATGAAGGAAAAAAATGTTGATTGATTATCAAGGTCGGAAAGATGTTTTATTTTGAAAAGTGACCGCATACATCCATCTGTGCGTCTAAGCCTCTTGACCACAAAAAGTATACCATAAAAGTACTTTTCAATGTTGCGGGTGTTCTGGATTATAATCAAGGCAGAATATCCTGAGATCGCCAAAAAAGCAGTGAAAACCTGCTTCCATTTCCAAAATCCTGTCTTTGTGAAGTGGGGTTTAAGCTACGGAGTAGACTGGACATAAAGAACACACGTTGGGTGTCGTTGTCTCCCATCACCCCGAAATGGGACCGGCTCGTTGCAGAGAAAACAGCTCAGGGCTTGTATTTTTATGCACTTTATATTTGTTTTCATGCCGGTCGTATAATATCACTACGTCATATTTATCGCCCACCGTGAAGGCCGGTCCGTGAAAATATTAATTTAAATGAAACCGGTCTGTGGAGCAGAAAATGTTGGGGACTGTTGCTTTAAACAACATTAAACCGTCAACGTATTTAAACCGATTGGTTAATACCCAAGGTAAAAATTGTGTAAGACAATACTTGGGTTTGGAGGAGGGTGTGCAAACCTTATTTTCAGCTTAGAAGCATGCAATTGTAATGTAGTGTGCCATCGCGTACCATGAGCTCGATGTCACTGCCGATGACGTAGAGCTGGTCCTCCATGGAGAGCTTGCGATTGAGGTGCAGCAGAACAAAGGACACCCCGGGGAGACGCACAGCAGGGCTGGTCAGGATGCTGCCCCACAAGGCACTGTAGAAGGCCGACTGCTCCACCGCTGCTGCCACCTTTTCCAACAGGGTGTTGGTTCTACAAAAGACACAGAGAGGACACAGTGAAAATGGGACACACGCACGCTGCTGAGCGATGCAGTCCGCAGTAAATAATATTTACTGAGCATTAGTTGCGCAGGTTGTATTGCCCCTTGGTCAATGGAACATCTCACAACACAATCAAAGCAGCAAGCAAAATATATAAAAAGGAACACACACAGACACAGAGAGAGAAAGAGAGAGAGATAATTCAATGCTGGTGAGCTTTCTCCGTGCTTTCAGAGGGCTCACTCACTGCTGTTAATGAGGCCATTTGGATCTCCTAGTGAAGCTTTAATTTGCCATTTCCACGTAGTGAGTAGGGCTTCTTACCAGTATGTGTATATATATATATATATATATATATATATATATATATATATATATATATATATATATATATATATATAATACATTTAATTTGAAAAAATAGGGTGGTTTTATGATTTAGGCTGATAAGACTCAAATGCCCGCTGTGTGGAAACTAAATTACAGTAACAGGAAATAGCAACAGGATGTAGTAAAAATAATGCAATATCCTCTGTTAACCTCTGCAATTTGAGGAGAAAAAAAAAACTAAAATGAAGACTGCGAGATACTGCTTATCTGATTAATAAATACTAAAACAATATAGTAGGAACATAATGAAAATTAAAATGTCAGTATACATGTCGACCTTGACAAATAGGCCTTTTTGTGGAGGATGTAACAAGAATAGCACAGGTGTTACTAATAACATGTATTACAGCTGGCACTGCTCACTGGGACAGTAGATCTAGTGGGGCCATTGTTCATTTAATAATCATCTGTGCTTTCCTGCTAAAACAAATTAAAAAAAAAATTCTACCATGAAAATTATGTAATTGCAGCTAAAGCTGTAACAGCAGCGCCCTCTAGAGCCTGTGGGACTAATTAACAGTAGCGCTGATGAGATGATGCCTTGCCCTGCTTTTACAATATATGAGATATCAGTCACAACTATATAAAAAATAATGCAATATTAAATGACTACATCAATCCATGACAAATAAAAATACTGTAGATGTGAGGAAAACACTGTAAATTCAACTTGAATAAATGGCAGACACACACATCTGTAGCTAATTCCTGGAATCAGGCAATACACTTGTTTTGAACTGAAGAGACAGAAGTCTGTTTCCAGAGTTTATTCTTACAATGACTCACACATCTCATATATCATTCATGCCATCTTAAAATCAATTCCCTTCCACATTACGCTATAAAATGCCTTCTCCTAATGGCCTGTTAGAAGCGTTATTTATTTATTTCCGTCCCTGCTCTTCTCACCTGTCGTAATACTCAGAGCCCTCCTCCAGGCCAGGCAGGACCCCGGTCAGCAGTCCCTGTAGGCCCGGTTTAAGAGTCTTTCCCAGGGGCAAGTAGTAGGTCTCGTAGAGCCCCAGCAGCGCCGGCTTCACAGACATGGCGGCATTGGAGAGTAAAGGGAAGAGCCCAGAGCTGTGGTGGTAAAAAAAAAAGATAGATATATCAATATTCTGATAATAGCAGAAAGCTTTATGTTCAGCAAACTACTGGCCAGTGCGAGTGGAACTACAGTATCACCTGTAAAGAAAGAGGTCCTTGGCCAGCCTCTTGGGTCCAATGATCTTGAAGATGATCTCGTAGGTCTCCAGGGCCTTGCGGTGGACCCCGCTGGGCAGGGCCGGGTGGAGGCATTGGGCCAGCCGTTTGCCTATCGTCAGCTTCTTGGGAACGACTTGGTATTTTGCATTGTTTTGCAAAACCTGAGACAGGGACAGGGGATATTAAGCAGGCACTCACAACACAACAGTGTACAGGGACGAGCAGAACGTTCATCTGTGTAAATTACACGCAAGAGCAGATTGGATGGGAGTTTATGCTTCTAGTCAAGGCACGCTAAAGCTAAATGCTCAGGTTTTTTTTATGTATTTAACCATTTTGGCATATGCCATCTTCATACATCTTTACTTTACAGCTCATGCAATAACAACAAACTGAACACTAGTCTGCATAAATGTGTGTGTGTGTCTCTAGCATGGTATACATCTTGACCTTCTGCACAGTTTGAAGTTTTCATGCAGTGCATGATGGACCCCGATGGCGGCCCGACTGAGATCCTCACCTTGTTGAGTTTGCCCAGTGCAGAGATGAGGTCGGCCCACTCACTGGAGTACTCAAAGTTCTTGAGGGCTTTGTCCACGGCTGCCACATAGTTCCTGTACTTGGAGTCACTGAGCAGCTCCACTTCCTCTGCATTCATTCTCCTGGGTGGTTATTGCCTTAACGTGATACACCAGGCACACATATGTACATCACACCTGCAAAGGAAAAAGAACAGAAGATCAGAAACTCACACTGTCTATTTATGTCTTAGTGTAGCTGGGGCCATTTTAAAAGTCATATAGCTACATCAGGAGGAGCAAAGTCAGTGCTTACACTGCACTTCCTTATGCAATCTTTCAGGATGGAACACATTTATTTTTGAGAGGATGGCGCCACAGGCAACATCTTTCTGCACTGGTGAACAGAAGAGGGGGGAGTCTAACAGGTTTTTCACAGCACAAGGCAGTCCTAAGCTGCATTTGCCTCTCTCTCTCTCTCTAAAATGTTTTGTTTATTTAATGTAGGGGTGTCAGATGTAAACGTGACTTGCCCCAGCAGTGAAGGTGCAACTATTAACACGAAAGAGGCTCAGCTGCCAATACCTGACCCAATATCAGCGAGCCCCTCACGCGCACTGCAGCTAGGTAGGTGATGACTAATTAATGGTATTACTCACACCTGTGCTTTTCTTCCTGTACCACGTCCAAAATGTCTGCCGTGAGAAGTGCTTACGGGTAGACTAGAAGGAGTCTGGCGTGTTTTGAGCGTTTGAGAAGTACGCTCGTTCAACAACAGTGGCTAAAGGCGGTCTTGTAACGTTATTTGAACATTGCAGCGGAACTGTAACGCTGTGTGAGTGAGTGAGAGAGAGCTTGAGTCAGCACGTCCTCATTGAGCTGACTGATTCGAGTGTGGCTGTCAAGCGTCAACAACACACCGTAGAGCAGGTATGCACACCTGTCGTCCAAACTACAGCAGCCATGTAATGCCCACGTTCGCGTTTTGTCGCGAAAAAAACAACATGCATAGCATTTAGTATAAACGCACATTCAGCTCAAGAATATTTGCAAAATGGTATTCTATTGCCGTTTTGTTTGGCGCGAGGGGAACCGTTCCAGTAACGCTGTGGCTGCACAAGCCACCTTAATTGCCAGGAGCTAGGTGAGGCGATTTCCGCTAACATAATGTCGCGTTACAGCGTTAAAAAATGAGACGGATGTGAAAGCTTACCGTCATCCGATATAAGATCAGCAACTGTCATTCAATCCTGTGCGAAGAAAACGACTGACAGCGTCAACACTATGTCTAGCGAGCTAGCTAACGTGAACGTTAGCCGCAGGTTGTTTAACCGCTGGAGACGCAGGGCCCGGCTCCGATGTCACCCGCTCACATAAGGTCCCTTCACAAGAAGGCTTTGGAAGCAGACGATAGGTATTTGTATTCTACATATTCTTCTTCCGCTTTGTATTGTCGGGCGGTGTGTAAATAAACACTGGTGAGCGCATCAGTAGCTTCCAGTGCCAGAGCGAGACGATTGACAGCTCCCAGACTGCACTGCAGATTAGCTGCACGTCCAACCGCTCCGGTCTTCCGCATGGACGTCTTCCGCCTCTCGGCTGTGTCAAGTTACCCGATTTACTTACAGTCACGCGAAACAAAATACAAAATTGTTAGCTTTTCCTTCAAAATAAAAATGCTTATCTTTTGACTTTTAGCACTTAGCCTCCCAATATTTCTGTTTTATTTTGTATGATTTTATACAATTAGCGCCTAACGAGTAAACTGTTAAGCTGTATCTATGTGTAAGACATTTATTATTACTATCACTCAATTTATAAAAACTGCAAGACCAAAATGCTAAATATCTGCGACCACTTGATGAAAGCTAGTTAGTTATCCCTTTTATTTTGAAATGTGTGACCGGATGCTCCTCTGTTACCATGGTGTATTTGACTTCACGCTGCAGACGAGCAACGTTACCAGCCTCTGGATACCACGAGCTAGCTGATGCAGATAGACGTGCCTTTATGTTTGCCTGCTTTTGCATGCTATGCTGCAGAGTCTCACAGCCATACTGAGGTTTGATTAGTGTATGATTCTTTGTTTTCTTTTTTTTTATTAATAACTTCTAAATATTGAGCAGCGTAAATGGCAGACCTGGAAGTGCCAGGCAAAACGCATGGAGTTGGAGTCTTCTTAGAGCTGAGAAAAAGACTGGAGAGTGGACTGCTTATTGTCGGGTAAGTTAATCATGTTTGATAGAAAGCTCGCGAGCTAAACCGGAATCGTTAGTTTAAATTATCCCAATGTTTTTGGCGAGCTAAGAGCCTCTGCGGCTTTTCAGCAACAGACCCTTTTATTGTTAACGTTAGTAGTGAAACGTTACGTGCCGACTGTTTCAGGGACATGTTTGAATATGTAGTGCTTCATGCCTCTTGTGTTAGCAACAAGCCAGCCCCTGAAGTAAAGTGTTAAACCGTGACCCGCTAAGAGGTGGAGGATTATTATTATTATTTTAGCCTTTTTGTATTGTGGAGAAATGTGACAACTGTGAAATAGTGTTTCCAAGAGAGAAACAATATGGGTTTGACTTATTGTATCACATATCAAGTAAACGTTTAAAAAAGTAGCATAATGAAAATAAGTGTAGCTTATTATGATACTTGTGTAGTATTTATAAATGGTGGAAAGTACCTTCGTGCATTTACTTGAATACTGTAGGCTTACATGTTGAGCCATGTGTACTTTAGTATCTCCATTGAATGCTACTTTATACTTCAATTGCATCTCAAAGGAACCATTGCACGTTTTACCACTATATGTATTTGGCAGTAACAGTTACAGCACTCTATAAAGCACAATATGTTATGATTGATTAGATATTAGTATATGTAGTTGTTAAATGTCCTCCACCTTGATAAACTATAACTACTACTACTACTAATACTACTGCTATAAAAATACACCTGCATATATAATAGTGACCATTTAACTCTGACATCGGCAATTCTGCCAAATAAGTATTCATACTTTGAATACAATTTTGAATACAGGACTTTTACCAGTAATTGAGTTCTTTGTAGTGTAATATTGCTACTTCTTACGCATCTGATTTGAATGAGTTTGTTTGCATGAGCTCGTACTCGTAATGTATATTGTATGTTTGTAAAGCACCTTGTAAACATAAAACTGCTATCTCAAAGAGGATTTTTCATATTACCAAATGATTTAACTACATTTAAATAATATAGAAGCAAAGATCAGGGTCAGAGGATTTTCTCTGATTGTGATGTAGTACACCTTTACCATCACTAGATGGGGTCAGTGAGATTTGCAGAGAACCTAGAACAGTCTGTTGCGTTCATATATAATATCTCTACCCAGAACACTTAACAAAGAGGGAGGGGGGGGGGGGTAGATTTATTTGTAAATAGACTGAATATTAATATATGTTTATTGTCCGCTAGGGTGGAAATATGTCTTTGGCTCACCAAACACAAGAAACGACCAAATAAAGACACAGACGAGCAGTTGGCAAAACACACACACAAGATCACATCACCCATTAAAACGGTTAGGGTTAGACTGTGGCTTCTTCTGTTGGTGTGTTGAGTTAAGAGTATTGAAGGGATGAAGGACTTCCTTCAAACCGTTTTTAGATGTCAGAGAGGCTCTACAGCGCCTCCTGGAGGTCAGGAGCTGCGACTGGCTGAAGAGAGGCTGGGAGGCCAGGATACTCCTCGGCCTTTCCCTAAAAATTTGGGTCAAGGGCTTCTGGGGGTTTGCCAACTGTTTCAGTGCAGGCTATGTTCCACACCAAAGGCTGAGTCATTAATCAGCGTATTGAGACCGTGACTAATTACATACCCCCCTGAATCCATATGTGTATGGTTTGACGTTGCCAAGTTTTTGGGATATTGACTTGTTGTTCATTTCTGATGCATTAAGTATCAAGAACAGGAAATGATCCCGCCTCCTCCGTTTGAGAGGTAATGATGCATTACCACTAATGCTGGTGAGATCTCTAGACATGTTTCCTGAAGTCTTAAAAGAATAGTTCGATATTTTGGAAAATCTTCTCAGTTAGATAAGAAGTCGGATATCACTCTCATGTCTGTCTGTTCCAGGCAAGAAAACAACTAGCCTGGCTCTGTCCGAAGATAACAAAATCAGACTGCTGTAAACTGTATAGCTCACACATAAAGCAATCTCATTTGTTTTACTCAAAAACCCAAGTGTATTTGCAGTAAGTTGGAATTCTTACAGATATGAGAGATATTGATCATCTCATCTAACTTTTGGCAAGAAAAGCGTATTATTTAGTTTTTCCCGCACACACACGATTTCACAAATCCATGGAATGGAAGACAAATGTGATTGGAGAGGTCAAGAAGCCACGGGCCTTCCCCTTCTTGGGAAGAAAAACAAACAATATCTTCTGTTTCTTATATGAGCCTCTTTTTCTTCTTTTTTATAACCGCCGTCTGCTTGCATCTGCCCTCCAGGAAAGATGTGGCCAGTAGTCCGGCGGACGTGGTCGTGACTGGTGGAGAGTCCTCTCTCCACATCAAGACTCCCAGAGGCGAGCTGAGCCTGACTTTGCCAGCGGGGATCAACTACGAGCGGGGATCCTGCATGCCGACGCCTGCGGGAGAGTCCTGTGGCGAGGAGCTGCATTTCCGACTGCGCATCGGTGTCTCGCGGCACCCGGACGAAGGTAATGTCCGCGGCAACCGTGGAAACTCATTCCAGACGCGTGCCACCTCCCTCTGCTTTGCTCGACTCCTCAGTGCCAAGGCGAGAACAAAGTCTTTTGCTAGCTATTTGTAGCTTGCGCTCTATTCTGAATTAACTTGGATTGAGTCACTTCGTCGTCCGAGACTGTGAAGGTGTCAATTTTGCTCTCAGGGTCCCCAATGGCCCCCTAGCAACTGATCATCAGAGTCGTGAGAATACTCCCTTTTTAAGTTTTTGATCTCATATCCTCAAATGTGTACCCCAGACTAATTGCATAATATCCACAAACTCCCCCATTTTGGCCTTTTTTTTATGTCACTCAGTTATAGCGGAGGACAGTCGTAGACAAATCCGATCAATATCGGACTGATTGTCCGCTTCCTGTCCAAGCCACCTTCGCCACCCAGTACTTTATCGTCTCCGTGCTTTGTAGTACAAGGTTACCACCCCTTCACCAAATGCGGCTCATTTATTTGTTTTCCTTTGGCGCTCCACAGAGGCTACTGACAGCGCGATGGAGACACTCCGGCCCAAAGAAACTTATTGCTTCCACTGCCAGGGCTGCATGACCAGGCTGCTGGAGGACAGGTGAGGAGCAGACGGACGAGGACGGGGTTGGGGTTTTTGTTTACACCTCCTCCTCCGCAGGAAGTGTTTATTGATGGTGTGACTGGGCGGTTGAAGTGATGAGTTTAGGAAAGGAAAATTGATGGATGGATGGAGCCGAGTCCACAGTCATCGACCTGACTGGTTTAGATTAACAGAGTCAGTGTGACGTCAAGGTCCGTGCTACCCATTAAAAAAACAATTGTTTCTCACCTTGAGGTGGTTCAGGCGGACAGGGGTATTGTTCTTCTAACCCTCGGCTTGTAGCTTTCTCTGGTCAGCAATGTGACATGCTGAAAATTGCAATAGTGGCATTAAAGAAACCCTTGGCCTCTGGCAAAGTTTCTCAGGAGTAACCCAATAAAAGTTCCTCAAAACTTTATTATTATTTTTGCTTTCAACAAGGGCTCTGGGAAGTAATAATGTGAGGAGAAGTGCTTGGAGCTTAAAAGTAAAATTTTCAACAACATTATGCCTCATTATGCTTTTGTATCAATATGCTCCATGATGGGACTGACCAGAGGAGCTAATGCTATACCATTGACTGCAACTGTTTTTACAATATGGCATACTTGTACAATATTAACACTTAGAGCTTTATTCGAATGAAGATGCCGATCAGTATACTATCAATGGGTCAAATGACGATACATTGTGGGAAATGGTCACAAGTGACGACTCCACAGATGAATAATTCCAAACTCTTCAGTCTCTGCTGTTTCAGTCGTAGGATGCAGCTGTTTTCCGTAAAAATATATTTAAAAAAAAAGATTAATAAAACATCTGCTGAGCACCAAACAAATTTTGCGACCAGCTGGTGAACTCGGTTGAGCTTTTCACAGCTGAGGAGCTGGATTTTTGCCTCAGAAGTTGGTGGAGACCAAAACATGGAGTAACTATTTCGACTCAAACTCGCCATGTGGCCAGAAACTTGACTTCAAAGAAATGCTAATGTTGCTTCTTGCAAAGTGAAGCGATGTGGTTCGGTGACCACGTCGCTTCATGAAATGAAAGACCCACAATGTTCGTCTTCAACAGAGAGTTTAAGCGAGTCCTTCCTCTTCCTAATGGCAACTGGAACGCCATCGTGGACGACTGGTGTTGCCACCCCGATCCGTTCATCAAGAAGCTCTTGCCCCGAGCAGAGGACTGTTTGCTGGGCGACACCTTCCTCCTGCTGGCCAAAGATGGCGGCTGTGCACAGACTATCACGGAGGAGGCGAGCCCAGTTGATTTGGAGGACAGTCAGGATTCAAAGGTGAGGGACACCCAGAGGAAAACAAGCAGAGTTCTGAGAAGGAACACATGACAAAGATTCTGAATTCCTGGAGCAGCCAAGGCTGTTTGAGACGCTTATCCAAATAAGTCTGGATGGACGAGGATTGATCTCCCTACTCTTTTATTAGTCATTCTCGGATGGCGCTCTTTGCATGACTGAGAGTAAGAAAAATGGAAAGAGAGGCAGATAGAAAGTGCCGGAGAACAAATGACACACTGCATGCCGTATATCTCTCTCTCTTTCTGTCTTTCTCTTCTACGGCCCATCCTGGTTAAATTAAAGATCTGTGTGTATCGTGATTGCTTTTCTGTTTTTGTTTTTTAACCTGTGTTTCGTACAGAAACCCTGCCACCGACTGAGACTCATCTTCTGCAAGAGCTGTTCATTGGTGCTGGGAGAAGCTGTTGCACCAGGTATGCGTCGCTCCGTGGATTATAATCATAATCCTTTTTCTTTTTGCTTACGAGGGTTTTTCTTCTGTGCCTTCCAGAGACACTGAAACTGTACATCACACAGGTGGTGGTGGAGCGAGCTGTGGGAGACAGAGAGACAGAAGCTTCCCTCAACAGGCAGGTTTTTATCCAGACTGCCAGTGGTGACAATTATGCAGTCATCAAGCACATTCTTTTATAAGGAAATGGTTGAAAAAGTGTCCGCCACGTATCAGCGCTGTGTTCAGGCTGTTTCAATTCTGGCTTCAGAGTGAAACGCTTTTAATAATCCCACAGTGCAAGTTTTAATTTATTATATACTACGCACAACCATACGTTTCTTTTATTTATTTTTTTAATTTTCAATTCCTTTGAGAACTATTTTGCCTTTTTTAAAGTTTCCGTAGTTGAACTTAATGATTGGCTGCAATATTTGATTTCCAGTACTATTTTCAGAATTGGTACTGTGCTTACGCATGGCCATTTAAACGTTTCATATTTTTCCCATAACTTTATCTTAAAGGCGCTTTGGGGAGTAAGAGGGAAAAAAAACATGTCATCGTGCCAAAAGTGATCAATACCTCCATTCTAGTTTTACTGTGAGTGCATGACCAATATGTTAATATGCTCTGTAAAGACTAAACGCATTAACGGAATGAACGTTGTCTCTCTCGGGACAGGTCGCTCTTCGTGGAGCAGACGGTAGCAGCCCGGCTGTTGGGGCTGTCCAGCTCACTGAGCACCTTCCACTTCTCTGTCCAAACTCCTGATGGGAAAGCCTTCTTATTGGTAAGAACGAGTCGGCATAATCAGACATGACGTCCAGGTAAAAAATAGACCACTCGTGTGGTTGATTAATGGGTCAAGGTGAAATGTCGGGTCCTTCCAGTGCCATGAAAAAGCTGATGGAAAGTGATTGGTTAAGCGTAATGCCAGGCGTTTTGGCTTCTTTAAAATCAGCGACAAGTGGCTCTGTGGAAAGTGACATTTACGCTCCGCTGCTGCACGTCGTTTATGGGAGGTTTGAGAGTAAAAGTGTGTGCTGTAGGGTTTGTACTCCAATAAAAATGTTATTCTAACCGGCGCTGGCAGGTGATATTTGTTCTACATTTACATAAAATGTCCTTCGTATTCCACAAATAGTGTCCTGTCCTTGTAGGACTTTAACTGTAGGACAATAAATAAATACAAAGTTGCAATATAAATAATCTTGTGTGGAATTGACTGACTTTAAAATTCTATAATGATTATAAAATAAAAAAGTAGCCCGCATCATATCGGTGGTGCACGACATGTGCTCATGTTGTACTTTTGATCGTTCCAACACCAACTCAAGGCAGCATTCCACGGAAACACTAGTGAGAGGGAGTCGTGACACGAACCCTGCTGGTTTCTTCAGCATTGTGTGTGCGCTAGTGTGCTGACCCGGTGCAGGCGCATGCAAGTTCGAAAGGTAAATATTAGTTTACCATCTGAGGAGAGCAACGTTCACCGGGTTTGCATCCAAACATCACCACATCTGGTTTGTGCCCCCACGTGTGACGTGACCCTGTCGGCTCCTCCTGCAGGTCTGGCTGCTGAACAGCGACTCCTTGACGGTGTCGGTTCCAGAGATGTCTGTCGGGGACCCAGATTGCGACGACCCATCTCCCAGAGCTGCCAGAGCCCTGAAGCTCCTTTACGCCTCCTGCTCCGACACGGGCCCCCAGCAGAGAGAGTAAGCGGGTGCTCCTACCGCATCCTCCACCCTCCGCCTCCTACCGCATCCTCCATCCGCCGCCTCCCCCCCTTTCCAATCTTTGTTTTCCTCTTCTTAATCTTATCCTTTCATCTTTCCAGCGCACACTCTCAATCACCACCTGTCTCAAACCGCGAGGGATGAAAGAATACTTTGTTGGCGAACAGATTTATTTATTTTTTTGCGGCCTCGGAACACTTCGCGCTACGGGTCCCCGCTCCGACATAATTGCTGGCTATTTTTTCCGCGAATGAGATTGCCATCAAAGGTGTTTATCGTCTTCCATATTGTCAGTTGCATAAGCCCCACTTGTGTTTGTTGCGCACACGGGGGATGTTGTTTTGACGGGAGTGAGGCTCTGTGTGCCTTGCTGTGATGCATTAGAGAGGTGTAGGTGGATGTGCTGCGTGTGGTTCTCCATGTTCAGTAAAGCAGCACCCCACTGGAAGAGCCTTCTGCCCTCATTATTTTCAACTGAATCAGCACTCGGCATTTTCCCTTCCTCCCTCCCTCCTCCTCCTTTACCCTGTAGCCGCGTGGAGTGAAGGCAGAACGGAGACGTTTTGTTGTTTCGACCGTTTTGACAAGCCCACTGGCTGGCTGATGGAGAAAGGGTAATTAGTGGTAAAACTTGCATGAAAGGAGAGAGGCTTGTCTACACAGTCAAAGCAGTAAGAGTGCATTTCAAATTACATGATAAACTGTAGGATACAGAGGGAACTGATTTACGCTCTCTGTCAAGAGAGACGTCATCCTTGTTAAACAAGCCACGACAGGAACTTTCGACCGGAGCACTGCTGTTTTTGTCATAACTCTTCACTTATTTTGTGAATTATTTCCTACTGCCGAGGGGATTTTTAACCTGTGCTAGTGTGCTGAGTCGGACATTTTGCCGACGTAAAAATAAACTAGTCAGTGCTCTCTAGTGAACAAACTGTGTAATGGTGGCACTGTTTCTAAACTACTTCCGTGACATTTCTGCGCTGCAATTTCTTGTCATTAGCACACAAACGCTGACAGCAATGTATCTGCAATGCGCTAATATCGGTCAATTACTTTGTTTAAAGGTGCTAAATTCGACATTATTATTATTAAGGTGGCAAAAAACAATTTTCTGTGTAAAGATATCGTGTTGTAGTAATGTCCACATGAGCAGATTGAAGTCACGCTTCGTGTGTGTCGTTATCTTTGTTTGCATTGTACGTGCTTTTAGCTCCGTTAGCTAGCCAACCGCTCAGCCGTCGCCATGTTACGAGCTGTGTGGAGATAATCCCATAATCAGAGATATGTTCTGATATAGAATTTAGCCTGCTTTTTTTATTTCACCTGAATTTCTCTGAAGTCTTGCAAAGCTAAATGCTGGTGTTGCTCTCACTCCCATTTCCCCCCACATCATTTATTTACCATTCAACCTTCATCACTCATCTCTGACATTTTTAAATTAAATGTTCAGCTTGGGGAGCTGAATTCCCTGGATGATGGCCCTCTTATTCGGGATACAGTCGGCTGCAGTCGGCGGTTGCAGTGTGTGTGTTGTTAAAACTGCCAATAATTGGCTGGAGAGTCGGTGAGCCAGTGCCTAAGTGGATTACGCTTGTCACTAATGGCGCGGACTTGATGATGAGTTGAGTAAAAGTCAGAGGCACCATCACAGCCGGGTGCAATGTGGATGAGGTCTCATGGATACGTAAATTGAGTCTAATGGAAGTTGTATGTCCGACTCCTTTTTTTTCTACAGAATTAACTCTGAGCGATCAAACCTTCCTGTAGATAACATGAATTACATTTCCATGCACAAATAATGAATTAGATTTGCTGTGTGAACAAACCCCGTCAAGAGGTTTTTGAGTGGCTAATAGAAATGTTCCCATGCATGTAAACACAGTTATAGCAGGAGTGTTTCCTCAGCGGGACGCCTTTTAAATAGACCCGCTAAAACTTGAGAACAATTTCCCCTCTCAGGAACGGCACAGATGGCTAAATGTCACCCGAACAAACTGAATTAGCACCATAAATTGACAGAGCATCAATCTTTCTTCTCTCAATCACTCTTTCTCCTCTCCCTTCAGCCCTCTTCTCTTCCCGTCTCACACACAAACTTATGTCGACACCACACACACACACACACACACACACACATAGACACACCCACACACACACCATCAATCCACTTTTATGTATCCCCAGTTATCTAGTTCAGTTCACAGTTAAAAACTGCTTAATTAAAGCATCAGGGCGAATGCTTCAACGTGGGATTTCCAGCAGCTATTCCAGGCATTGTCTTGGTTGTGTAATGCTGTGTGTGTGTGTGTGTGTGTGTGTGTGTGTGTGTGTGTGTGTGTGTTTTCAGCATTGTAGCGAGTTGGGAGGCCAATGCCATAGGACATCCCGTGGTGCTGCCACTGAATGTGTGTGAGGAGCTGCTGCAAGTGATCGAAGACAGCAACTCTACACTTCCTGCCTCTATGCGTTGCATGACATCCTACGAGGTGAGACGGTTACATTGATAGCGTACCTTGATTCTGGGTTATATAAGCAGAGGGATGCTGAAAGTGTTTTGTGAAAAGCAGCAGGGACTCTTTTAGCTGACAGCGATCACCTATTTCACTTACTTACTTACTTACAGCACCCTGTTTATCTGTTATTCAGCAGTGCTTGACTTGTGCTTTTATCCCGCCTTAATTCATTTCATGATTCAGAGCTTTTCAGTTAACAGCTTCCCTCGAGGGATTATGTGGGTCAAATGTAAGGTTTTACTTTTGTCAGCCCGTTTCCAGCTTCTCTATACCTGTAATTGTGCAAAATGTGTATATTTAGCTTGAGTTGCCGAGGAAAGCCCTTTGACTGGAAAATGAGAGGTGTGTTAACTTTGCTGACAACTCTATTCTCCCAGCCCTTTTTAAACACAGTGATGGGTAATTAGTACCATTATCCTCCATTTCCTGCTCAAAGTTTAGCAACTGACTCCCACCAGTTCAACCAGCTTTCCATCTGCAAAAAAGTACGAGAGCTAGAATAATATATGGCTAGAATACCTTTTGTAAAGGGACGTATGTTATTTGACGTCATGTGAAGCTGCTTTTTGTTGCGAGCCTCAACAGGAGGTGTTCAGTTTAGACGGCAAGCCTTCAAGTGGAGTAACGAGCTGCAGAATCAAAAAACAGAATCATTCTGTGTGAAAACGAAACATTAAAGGAAATGGTGGTCTTAATTTTGACGGACACCATCTCTAAATCTTCCTTTTATAATACTAAAAATGTTAATGCGAGAACAACTAGCTCCGTACAGAGAACAGTGCTGCTCCTTTTTATTTGCATATCTTTATGGATCATTAGCTAGTGAGAGTGCAGACCTTTCTTCTTCTTTTTTGTTTGCCTGACGGCTTTAGCCTCTGAAAGGAGAAGCTTCTGAAATCATATCCCCATTTCAAATTTTTAGGTGTAAATCTGACACCTTTTATTGTAAATTATGTGCTGTGAGAATTGAAAACTTAAAGTAGCAGCAATGAGTTAGGGGGTCAGCGATAGGTCCGTCGTTTACTCCAACAACAATGAAAGAAACGCAGACTTTCTGAACTCTGTCTAATCACGCAAGCTCAGAGAGACAATACTAGTGTTTTACTATCATGCTGTGATCTGTCTTGTTGGAATGACCCAATATCAAAACAGAAATTCAGCACTGTCACCTTTTTAAAGGAAATGGAATTAGGAATAGAGGGCTCACTTCCACCAGAATGCCATTCTGATTATTTCACGCCCAGGAAGCTCCTCATGTTATAAACGTATTGTGCCTCACGCCTAAAAAATACTTACTGTGGGTTTTTCTCTCATCCCTGAGGATGACAAACTGTGACTTGTCTCAGACACTGTGGTACACTGGATAAATAGTGTTGTTGTTTTCTGAGGTACCAACATGACTGAGGTGGGGTAGAAATTAGGCTCTGCTGAAATAGAGAAGGCTACAGATTGAGAGACACAGGACACAGCATCTGTCTGGTGGCGGAGGCGGTTACAGCAGCAAAGTGGAGTGTGATAAATCAACACACTTGAACACTTCCTGATAGTAGAGGCGTGCACGATAGGTGAGTGAGGACAGGACGGTAATGTGATCATAGGGCCAGCTAGAGTCATCGGATATGGTCAGAGAGCGTCTGAAAGTCCCTGTTTAAGACACTGTTTGGAAAGTAAAAACTTGGGCAACTTGGGCCAGAGTGTCAGAAGCAGAGGACAAGCATGCAGTGGGGTCTGGAAGCTTCTGGTGAACTGGAGAGTTGAGATGGGTGAGAAAACAGGCGCAGAGAGGGTGGCAGCTGGGAACTATGGTTTTCATACTTTTGAGCAAAAGGAAAATTTGATATTTTGATATTATGAATATTCTGTTCGTGATTGTGGCTCGACGTTTTAAATTGGCTACAATAACAATTTTACCCACCAGCTTCCTCGCTGTAACGGCGCAACAGTATCTCCAGAAGGATAGATCCGTACAGTGGAGACCATTAGGGAAAGCAACACACCACCAGATTTAACATATTCAACCTAACAATTCAAAGTCACTTCATTTTTATAAGAAAATGAAGACCTCTCCTCTGGTTTGAAGTGGAGCTATACTTTGTGAGATCACCAAACTCTCTGTACTAAGGGAATTTTAATCATGACATTTTGATAGGCTGTGGCTGTGTATGAGCACAGGTGTAATTAATAACAACAGTATTGCATTTAGATGACCCAGCTCCGGTGCTCACTGGAACACTTGAACGTACTGAACCATCATTAAGGTCCTCATTAACACTATGCGATGCCGCGATGAGTCAAAATGCCTGCTGTGAGTTAGTATCCTGCGAGCAGGGAGATGCCAATGTAGCACAATGTGTATACAGTTCTGAGATGATTAATTAAGGATGGCTGAATTCCATTTCGCCGCTTCAGTGTCGGGCTCCTGGTGTTGTGCATGCTAGCTCACTGCCTTCATGTCTGACTGGGACACTTTAATGGAACGAAGCCACTGTTAAATGTTATAACTGCGACGAGTCAAAATGTCTGCTGTGAAGACGGATTCGAACAGCACCCTGGAGCCGGCTCACCTAAATGGCATGCAGTCGCTATGATGCCAGACTGTCTGCCATGAATAAGGCTATTAAAAAGGCCACTGCTATATGTGTGTGTGTGTGTATATATATATATATATATATATATATATATATATATATATATATATATATATATATATATATATATATATATATATATTATATATATATATTATATAATATTTTATATATATATACATGCATGTAGTTGTTGGTGACAGACGGGCCGGTCTGAGTATTTCACAATCTGCTCAGTTACTGGGATTTTCACGCACAACCATTTCTAGGGTTTACAAAGAATGGTGTGAAAAGGGAAAAACATCCAGTATGCGGCAGGCCTGTGGGCGAAAATGCCTTGTTGATTGATGCTAGAGGTCAGAGGAGAATGGGCCGACTGATTCAAGCTGATAGAAGAGCAACTTTGACTGAAATAACCACTCGTTACAACCGAGGTATGCAGCAAAGCATTTGTGAAGCCACAACACGCACAACCTTGAGGCGGATGGGCTACAACAGCAGAAGACCCCACCGGGTACCACTCATCTCCACTACAAATAGGAAAAAGAGGCTACAATTTGCAAGAGCTCACCAAAATTGGACAGTTGAAGACTGGAAAAATGTTGCCTGGTCTGATGAGTCTCGATTTCTGTTGAGACATTCAGATGGTAGAGTCAGAATTTAGCGTAAACAGAATGAGAACATGGATCCATCATGCCTTGTTACCACTGTGCAGCCTGGTGGTGGTGGTGTAATGGTGTGGGGGATGTTTTCTTGGCACACTTTAGGCCCCTTAGTGCCAATTGGGCATCGTTTAAATGCCACGGCCTACCTGAGCATTGTTTCTGACCATGTCGATCCCTTGATGGCCACCATGTACCCATCCTCTGATGGCTACTTCCAGCAGGATATTGCATCATGTCACAAAGCTCCAATCATTTCTAATTGGTTTCTTGAACATGACAATGAGTTCACTGTACTAAAATGGCCCCCACAGTCACCAGATCTCAACCCAATAGAGCATCTTTGGGATGTGGTGGAACGGAAGCTTCGTGCCCTGGATGTGCATCCCACAAATCTCCATCAACTGCAAGATGCTATCCTGTCAATATGGGCCAACATTTCTAAAGAATGCTTTCAGCACCTTGTTGAATCAATGCCACCTAGAATTAAGGCAGTTCTGAAGGCGAAAGGGGGTCAAACACAGTATTAGTATAGTGTTCCTAATAATCCTTCGTGTGTGTGTGTGTGTGTGTGTGTGTGTGTGTGTGTGTGTGTGTGAGCACACTATAAGAGTAGCAACCCATCTGTAACCGCACTAGCACGAAGTTTGCATGCAAGTGTTTTGTGTGCGTCTGTGCGTGTTATTCTGGGTAATTTCAGCCCTGCGAGTAGATCAAAGCCTGCCCCATAACCCAGCCTGTTATTATTCTGCATGTGGAATGTCTACTGTTGTCTGGGCCGCCGTGTTCCCCGCCCCCCCGTCTCCTAGCCCCGGGCCTGCCAGCGTAATGGGGTGTAAAGTGGCTCAAGCTCCGAGTGTCACTCTTTAGCTTGGGAACAGACAACACCTCCCACCTCCCTGCACCTCATTAATCTCCTCCTCACTCCCACAGAGACGGCATGTAGGTTTGACAGAAACGGATCCAAAAACTGCTCCAACGTTTCACAATGAAGAACTGAGAAGCTGTATCGATCATGCTCAGTCCTCCTGCATTCCCCACAGCTCCCCACCAGGGGCGGCTGCACTTTGTCTAAATAAATGACTTCCCCCAAGACGCACACGTCTCGATTCATCGCTCGTGGAGAAATGGCTGAGAAGGGAAATTAATAAACAGTGTAGTGGTTCTGTGACGCTGTTCTTAGTCAGTGTTGACATCGGGATATCGCCACTTGACTATATAACTGAGGGTAATAATGTAAGAATGGTGTAATGGTAATTCAGTGTTCATCTCCAGTGTGATGGGAGTGATGCATGCAGGAGGTTTGTTGAGTTAGATCTTCAGTGTATGACGTATTATTGTTGCGTTGGTAGTGTATGCGATGCCCTTATTTTAAGTCAACACATGGCTTAAAGTTGTGACAGTATAACTGACTCGGTTTATGGGAGATGTGTATTATGCAGTCAGCCTATTGTAGTTGGGAGCTTATTCATTATTGTGACAAAGTTACAAAAGATCAGGGAAGTGAAGTGTTTGGTTGTAAAGTTTGTATATTCAACATCCAGCAGCAAAATGTAACTCCAGTTAATGGGTCGTGGACAGACAGAGATTCCCTGCTTTGTAGTTGGGTATCATGTCCTTAGGGTGGGGTGGAGTCACACCCAAGAACGGTAATAGAAATGCATCATTATGTATGTCAGTGTATATCTCCTTGTCCATCTTCGGTATCTGCTTGAACTGCAGGACTTTCCCGTTTAGTGCCGCAGCTGCAACCTGTTTCTTTCTTCACATTCTACTTTTCCTCTCTTCCTGTGCGTCCCTTCTCGTGTGAAGAAACATTCTTCATGCTGCTTGCCAAGTGTGTTTTGCCAACAGTCCATGGCACCGAGCCTCAAAGAGTATGCGGTTGCTCGAAAGACTTCCTGATGTCATAGCCTCAGAATCTTTTAATACCCAGATATTTCCCCTCGTACACAGTTTATTACAAACTACCTGAGAACTTTTTTTTTTGAGTGGTGTCTTATAATCTAAACAGTTGATTCCTAAAAAATCTATCAAATGTACTCAGCAGGGGAACACTGTTGTGGGTTCACCTCGAACTCCCAAACTTCAAGTGAGTGTGTTTATCTGTTTTTTTTTTTTCTTCACATCAAGCCTAACGTTAGCTAGTTTTTCATGTATTAGCATGCGTGAGTGGACCTAACCTACCAGCATAACAACAGTTATAAGATGCCTTTAACCCACCCCGGTGAAAAACACCTTTTCCCCCTGGCCGCTCACCGCTCTTCTCCACGCCAAAACAGTGGCAGGAATTTTGGTAAAAACCAAGCATAATAATGGAATAGCGTAAGTTTTAGCACCTATGTTTTCTTTATCTGTGGGCCTTTTTTCAGTGCCGATACAATTTCATTTAAAGTGTTTCCGATTCCAACATTTACCGTCGGTGTCCAGCATGGATCTACTCCAGTTTAATACATTCCCATCTTTGGGGCTTCTCAGTGCAGCCACAGCTCTGTTAGCTACCGCACAGCTCCACAAAAGGAGTTGTGGGTGCTGAGCCTTGCTCCACTCGAGAAGAGGAACACAATACCCTCTTTACCATTCAACCTGGCAACCCCCCATTCGCAAGCCGGCTTCTCTCTTCCATCGAGATTCCCGCTGCTCTGGTTCCTCATCACACTTTGTCCTCTCATTCGGGGACTCCTGAGCTCACCTCTAGTCTCCGTTTGTTATCATTTGTATGAATTACCATTGATGCGCTCGAGTGGTGAGCAGACACTGGCATGGGGATGGAGAAGACAGGGCCTTGAGTGGGGCAAATGCCCTCATCCATCATCCCAATATAGAGCCCTCAGTGGAGCGCCACCATTGTCTGCAGCAGGCAAACACCCAGCAACAGCAGATGGAGGGAGGGAGGGCAGAGCAGAGCTGATTAGTTTTCTATGCTTTGTTTATCTGCATGTGTGTTTTTGAAGTTGATTAAATCTCGACCACCTGTGGTGTTTTTGTTGTTTAAAGACAGTAATTGGAGATAATGTGTTTCTGTGCTTATCAGCAGACCGTAGAGATCTGTGCCTAAGGGAACGAAAATCCCCATTGTACAGTACAAAAAAATAAATATATCTATTTTTATTCCTTTTTTATGCATCTCGAGTGGAGCAACACATATATTTTAACATTTTCTAAACATTTGGCTCTTGTCCATAGGTAGCGTACCTTAGACTGTGAGGTCAAAGGGCCAATGCCAGGAGGTCCAGACTCCACTCGTCCACCTCTGAGAATTCACGAAGATCTGGGCCCGCTGACAGGGGAACTTTTGTGAACACGTGCTGTATGCTTGTACAAGTTAAGGTGATATCCTGCACAGCTTTCCAGTAAGTATGGGATTGCTGCAGAAATCAAACGCAGCGAGCGTGGACTAGTTTCTTTAATCATACCACGTTGTGGTTTCTGGTTTCCTCTGTCGACATGTTTGGTCGTGTGTCATCACCTGCCAACAGATTCATGTTGAAACAGGTTGCTGCCATGCTTCTAAATGTTAAAGCATATCCAGGAAATGCAGAACTGGAAAAGAAGGACGGCACCATCAACTATGTTATTCATAGAATAGAAAGTTGCTTCTCGTTGTAGTTTATTATTTGTAATCCTAATGTATGATTATACCAGCATGTATCATAGTGGTTGAAAAACATGTTTGTGTACATTGTATGTTTGTCCCTTCCTAAGCTTTATTTTGTATTTTTCTTACAGTTCTCAACAAAAACAGATTAAAATGTTGTGTTTTTGAAAGAATCTGCCTCTTTTTTTCTATCTTCTGGAGAGCACTGCCCGTTG
Source organism: Taurulus bubalis (assembly GCF_910589615.1). NCBI lineage: Eukaryota > Metazoa > Chordata > Actinopteri > Perciformes > Cottidae > Taurulus > Taurulus bubalis. The sequence goes on from NC_136600.1 coordinate 6,746,775, forward strand.
ATATGTCGTTCTTGAGTTGGCTCTTGGTGAAAGCTTATTATAGAGGCACTTCAGCCCCAGGGTACAGCAGTCCATCCTCCTCTTGAGTGTAATTGCAGCTTGTGAAGCTAGGTGATTTTTGTCTAGTTGTGGGTGTATTTGTGTGTGCCAATGATTGATGGCACATGCGTGGTAGCGTAACTCATTGGGGAAAGTGTATGGTTAAACACTCTTCACCTTCTAATGTTCATTATGATCTCGGCTGGTCAAAGCTCTTACAATATGTCAAAGTACCTTTTACACGTTGGTGGTGTCAATCTAGGAAGTCGGTCTGTCATTTGGTCAGTCCAACGCTGATCAAAAAAACTAAAATATCTCAACTATTGAATGTGCTGCCATGCATTTTATTTATTTTTTCAGACATGCATGGTTCCCAGTAGATGAATCATATTTACTTTGATTCACAGACCTATCTGATAGCGCCATCATGCAGTTGACATGTTTGGTCTCAGTGAAATGGCACCATAACTATCAGATGGATTGCCAATGCATTTTCATAGTCATGGTCATCAGAGGTTAAACTAAATATCTACCAGCTGCAGTGGCACAACATTTTGTACAAAAATGCATGGTTCCCAGATGATGAATCCGACTGACTTTAGTGGTCCTCTGAACACCACCGTGTCTCAACGGCTATTGAATGGATTGCCATGACATTTTGTCCACACGTTCATGTTCCCCACAAAATTTTATTTTGATGACCTTTTTATTCTTTTAGTTTAATTTGAAAGTATCATAACATAAGGGCATTCCCTTGTATATATTAGGATGTGACATTCGAAAACTTTGGCTTTTCCTGTCAATTTTGACTTTGTTAACCAGCATAACTGCATACAGAGCTCAGTCAGTTGAGTAAAGCAAAGTGATCCGTTACTGATCTTGATCAACACCTCTACTTCATGGCTTGTGAACACAGCGATCAGCCCCCATAGGTTATTGCTGACTAGCAATGCAGCATAATATTTGCCTGCGTGTCTATTTTTACTAGCTCTTACTAGAGACGCAGGGATCATTTTTTTTCCTGCTCCTGACTGCATGCCTGGATCTGCTGAATTCTGATGCGGGAAGTGACAATTACTTTTAAAAATACAAAGAAATATTGTGCCCACTGAGGCGGCAAAGCATAGCGTGAATTGGCTAATTAAATACATCCAACACTGAACCGTCAAGGGGTTCTCATTTCCTTTCTGCCCTTTCTCCACAAGTGCAAATGAAGTAGGCTCTAAATAACCCATTTGTTTCAAGCCCGCTGAGCAGAAGGAGCTACTCCACATTACTTGCTGCTGCTGTTTTGAACACACCGAAAAGACTCAGTCACCCAGGATTCTTAAGGAGTTCCAGACGCTATGTGTCTTTCTACCCTTGATGGACGATGAAAGTGTCAAATTAAAAGTTTTTTGGCCAGTACCTTCTGTTGACACTGTGCAGCTCATTAGCCTTTTCAGTTATCTCATGAAAATATCAGTCTGAACAAAGGTCTACTCCATATTCAGCCTTAGTAATTACTCGTCTAGGGCTTGAGGACAGTTTTCGCTTGCTCTCCTTTTACATGTGTACAGTAGATTTAAGGGGGAAAGGATATCCAACCGTAGACACTTTGAATGCCATCGAGTTGCGCTGTTCATTGCTTCACATTTCTGTTGAGGGTATCATCATTCTGTGGGATGGTGCTGCATCTTCGGACATCTCTGTTGTGATGAGTGAACGTATAACCTTTATCTTGCTGAACTTCATGTGTGTCCACCCATAACTCACGTACAATGTGATACCCTTCACAAGACTAATACACTATAGCCACGCTGACTGCTCTAAAAGGCTGTACATACATCTACAGTGGAGGCTGAAGGGAATTTCATTAATTTGGCAGCTATTTGGTGTTTAACTAAAGACCATTTTGACCTTATCATGGCACTAGATGAAAATGGTTGAGACAATTAATTCTGAGTTGCACTTTCATACAATAGCTGTCAAGGTATTTCTCTCAAAACTACAAATGTCTACCACAGGGTGGCGCTACAGGAAAAGTCAGGGGATCACCAAACTATTAAGATTCATCGCCTGGTAACCACGAATGTCTGTACTAAATGTTGTGAATCAGATATTTGAATGGGTAAGTAAAAACGTTTGACTTGCAAGTGACACTATGAATCAGGGGGTAACCAAAAATTGTTGGGACATTTCATAAAAATGTCAACTTGGTGGTGTAAGAGGAGAAGTCAGTGGGGACCATGAATATCTGCAAAATTGCATGGCAATCTATACATTTGATGTTTAAATCTGGAACAAAGTGATGGACCTACTGACATAGCCATTCTTGGAGCAATGAAACTAGCACGGCTAAAAACCTCACAACAAAAACACGAAACGTACAATTGTCATTGTATCATCAATACATTTATATGTATGCTCCTGAAATGTTCTGGCTCACCTGACAGCAAATATATGTCAAGAGTAAAATCTGAGAAATGACCTTTCTATCTTTTATAACCTAGGCTGGTACTGAACAGTGTAACTCGATGCAACTCGTCAACCAGAACTGCTTTCTCTATGACTTCCCTCCCATAAGAGATAAATGTCCATTAATACCACATGTGACATCACACAGATCAAGTCTACAAGCGCCACAGTATGAATTTCAAATTGGATTTTCCAGGCCTTTGCCTTTGCTAATGTGTTTGATATTATTTTTGGATTAAGCGAGACAGCGAGGTGTGAGATTACAACGTGGCCAATGTGGAAAGAAAGAGATATTTTTGGGGGAGGTCAAGCCATAAAGCTTGTCTCATCTCTGAAAGGAAATGAGGCATTAGATTGAGTTCCCGTTTTAGTCACCCAATCCTAATGGGTCATCTATCCTGAGAATCTTGGAGGTGTTCTACGTAACAGGGATTACAGGGTCTAACAGGGTCTTTGCATTTCTCTTTTTCTGAGTCACTATGAGGATGAGAAGTCAAGACAAGTCACCACTGTTACACCTATACTTTTCATTGTGTACACAGATGTTGTGCTCTCTTCCTGGGTTTGGGAATACCTCACTCTGCCTGGATCATCAAATGTGTGTCTTCATTGCACCCATAAAATGTATTGCTTTTGCACAAGCCAAGTACCTCCAAGGAATTGGGTTTCAAAGTGAAAGTATATTATTTTATAAGATATCTCTGTATGACTTTCTATTGTAAAACTTATATAACATATACAAACCATTGTTGTCACATATAAAGTGCCATGCAAATTAATTCCATTCCTCAGTTGAAGCCTTTTTCTTGAACCTTTTGAGATTGCCATGACATTTTCTATGGACATTCATGATCCCCAGAAGATGAATTCAAATGACTTTGGTGAGCTCATGAATTTTTCCTGTAAGGGCCACCATGTCTCTTGAAATGTCTGGAATGAAATGTCACAAAATGTAGTACCGGCATTCATGGTTCCCAGATGATGTATCTTAATGACTGTGTTGATTCCCAGACTGCTCCTCGATTGTTTGCATGCTAAGACTGTCATTGTGAGCATGTTAACATGCTGATGTTAGCATTTAGCTGAAAACCGTGCTGTGTCCAAGTAAGGAAAGCCTCAGAGAGCCTTTAGCATGGCTGTAGACTCTTACACTGGCTTCTTCCAAAGTCATACTGTCTTCCCCTCTAGCGTCCCCCAATTGCCCCATAACTTTACCAACCATCACCCCACCTCCTACACCCATACCATATCGCAGCCTCTCCCTCTCCGTCTGCAACTCCCCCATCTTGGCTTTCTAACAAGGCCATGGGGCATATCAGTGGGGCCTTCAGGGGCTCATTAGTTTGTCCATTGGTCTTAACAAGTCTCAGTGGCAACCTTTGAGCAAATCAATGCCAAACCTTCCAGCAGGACAGGCCACCGAGTCGACCAGCTCCTGGGGAAGAATGACACAGCTGCCTCAGTGAGCACGAGGCAAAAGACCCAACTCCAAACAGACATCCATTTTTGGGAAATAATGACAGAGAGAAAACTGCTTACTATCAGGAGTGACTGATCCAATGTGAGAATACAGTATGTGAGAATGTTACTTGTCAAATGCATCAGCAATATGTTGGTTGTTTAGGTTGCAGAATGCAGCTTTTGATTCTCAAAACATGATGCAAAAGCTCAGTCCTACATTTGGAAAGAGAGCACGGTGGTAGTTGGGCAGACAAATGTGTACTGAGTTGAAAGCTCTGGTCTGACAGGCAGGAGACATTTTGAGCTGACAGCTGACAGAGGAGATGGAAGCCCTGCTGGAAGTGTGGTGTTAGAGTGCTGTTTCTGCTGCTGCTGCATCTTGATATCTCCTCCAGCTCGAGGGAAGATGAATCGGCTGCTGCTTCTGAGTCTGGAGACGGAAGAGCTTTTGCATCACTGTCAGTAAGTGGGGGGGGTAAAATGCTTATCAGCGGTTATGTTCATGTATTATGGAAAAATAAGAAGTTGAGTTTCCTGTTAATCTGCATTCCTGGAAGATATGCATATAGTTTAGGTAGAAGATGGGCATAAAATAGCAAGATGAAAACATATGTTACATTTTTTTTTCCTCAATGCAAAAAGACCATATCTGGTCGATTATAGACTTTTACATTTTTTCCCCCCAAAATTGAGATTTTCCAACTATTTAGCAAAAGTAGATAATTCATCTGTGACCCATGAATGAGATGACAGCTATATGGACTGCTGTACTGCCGCTGCTTCAGGGACGATCTAAATGAGGGATGGGTAGAATTGGGAACAGGAAGAGACGGAGAGGGGGATGTTAACGACAGGGCAATCTGTCAGCAATCACGGCCGAGACAAATGATCCAATCTACCCAGACTCATGTCTCCTCTAGGTGCCTCATGGGTGCCTCATCGGTGCCTCCACGGCATCTGTGGTGTGGCTATTGCCATTTTGGACCTTTTAATGAAAAGTGTATGGACAGCAAGTGTGGGTTGTGCCAACAACAGTGTTGCTCAGCTCAGCCACTGATCTCAGCCCTCACCCGAAACTCCTGTTTTGTTCTGTAATTTCACTCCAGTCTCTCTCTTCCTCTCTACGTCTATAAAGCAGATTCATAAAAGCTCCAGGATAAGCCAAATTTGGTTTAACTCAAATCACACAGTTGCCTCTTTGCTTCAGCTTGCAAAATTGGCGCCCACTTAAATATTTCCATTGACTTTGTATGCAATCATGCAACCTCTTGAATTTGCTCTTTGACGCTGTACTTTAATCCTGTGGTGCTTTGAGCTAAATGCTCACATCAGCATGCTAACATTGTCACAATGACACAGCTAATGCGCTAATGTTAAGTTGGTGCAATGTTTGCATGTGCAGCTAATCAAGCATGTTAGCATGCTAACATGTGCTGATTAACACTAAACACAAACTAGCTACGGCTGATTAGTTTTATTCATTTTTATTTGGCTATAGACCAAAAATAGACCAGTTATTAAAATTCATCATGAGCATAAGTGATGAATGTAAGGTACAAAGTTGAATAGCAATACATTCTATAGCCTATTTCTTTAACTATTTCAGTTGTGATCAACAAACCGCTCTCATCCAAAGCGTTAGTTGTGACAATACACAGGCAAGTTTTCACGCCAAACCTTAAAAACAAAACGGGATCGGCCATCTTGCCAGCATTTGTAGATCACAAGAGAAACTGTAGCCAGGGAGAGCAAAGCGACTATAGGGTACAAAATTGCTCAGCACATTTCTCTCCTGTCATCCCCCTCTCTTTCTCCAGGAGCTTCAACTGATTGTAGCCCCGGGATAAAGAGGCCCTCTTTTTGTGTCGCAGACCTGACCCCTAGAAACCCTACAGCAACTCATCCTTCTCACGATAAACCCAAGAAAAGTGGAAACCTGGAACAAAAGCGAATAATAGGTAGAGACATATCCCCACTGGCCAACCAGGAACGGTTTCCACGTTTTCTGTTTGTGCATGTGTGCCAGTTTGTGTGTTACCCATTGCTTCTTGCCAAAGAGAGGCCTTTTGTCCGTTCCAATATATTTCCATGTATCTATCTTTAGACAGGATGAGACCGAGCCCAGTTTTCTGAATGGTTCCAAGACTGTGCACATTGTGAGTCTCTGAGGCATTCATGTTTTTGAGGTGCGAGAGTTCCATTTCCTGGAGCTTCTCCTAAATTATAGTTCCCTCCAAACGCAGGTCTACTAGGCAGCTCGTTCGATTGGACAGACGCCTTTGTTCAGTGGCGGGTTTGTCGCTGAGAAACAACTAAGCCACTCGCTATCCCACAGAGGTGACAGGTGGAGGGGAGGACATTTTCACAATTTTGACAGCATCGTCTCATCCCCTTTTCTGCTACAATGTCTTCTTACAGCTCAGGGAGAGAAAATTACTATAATGTTTTCTTTTCTTTATGTGCATTTCCTTGGTCTTCTTTCCGTATTACTCACCTAATTGTCCTGGGACGGCGGGCGCATCATGATATATATTTTTTAAGTTAGGAAAATCACACTAATGAAACAAACCATTAGGGGTTTATTAATGGTTTAATACAAAGTTTTTCAGGCACAGAAGAAACTTCTAGTTTCACCCTGTTCAAGTAATCCCACATTTTGTGCATTATTTCTGGGTTATTTTACCAAAGGTCTGGAAACCAGGCTGTGATATTTAGGTGTTCAAACTTAAATGATGGACCTGCTCTCATCTATGACAGAGTCAGTCCCCGCGATGCCACCGGCTACGGATCTGGTAACTCATTGTGTCGACTTTTATAGCTTCTGTAACAAAGTTAAGGAATGATTCACTTCAATTTACTCAAAGCTACACGTGCTTCACTCTATGCAGAGAATGAATTATGGTCACGATATAAAGCGTTAATGTAATTTTTGCAGAGGAAAGAGGGAGGGAGTGAAAGTCAGTCTTTCCCCCTGCTTTAATTGCACTTCATATTATTATCTGCGGGAGTTAGCTGGGACATTTTTTTTTCCAGGGATGTCTTTATAATTACCATACACTAGTTTTAATTGTCACTCTTAGCAGTACCATACTGTGGTTTCTGCACATGATAATCTTAATTTGTCTCTCGTATGCCACTAAACTTTATAGAAGTGCGTCATTAAATTGCTGGAACACCCCTTTAATCGCTTTAGTTGCTTAACAACCAACATTTTGTGAACTAAACTGATAAAGGCAACACTATATAGCTCCTGAAAAGACAGAGCAATGTAGCTTTTAATCTTACAAATGAAAAGCTTAATTCATAAGAAACAAAAAGCACCCTTGTTGAATTCAATACATTTCGGGGTTTTGTTGCTACAGCCTCACTTGGTCTGGTATGAGCCGTAGCTTAGGGTGGCTAATGTACGCTATTCTAGATAGATTTGTCTTTGCCTGACTTTAGACTTTATCGGACCTCTTTCGGGCTACATTTTAAAATGACAGTAATGTAATTAGCTTATTTTGGACTTTAATTCCACACAACACATCATGAGCAAGCTGAAATCAATCACTACGTGTAGCTTTTATCAGCGAGCGGCACAGCTCCCTGCTGTTTTCATACCACTAAATAATGCCTCTCGGGACTGTCAGCGGCTCAAGCAGGGGATGTTATTACAGCAGCCTTTTTTGCCTCTGATCTTCCTCCAGCTCTTATTTGTCATCCCGTCGCTCCTCTATCACGTGAACAGCTCCATCACCACAGCACGGAGTCGCTGCAGACGACAGCAGCGGGCCATGAAGACCGGGCTTGTGTCACCGCCGTTGTCGTGTGTCACGGGGTCGTGGTGCTTTGTAGGGCTCAGTACGCACACCTCGTCAACGCTGGTGGTGAACACGCAGCTACAAAGAGAGGGGCGACTAACTGGCCAGTAGGGACGATGATGTGATTACAGTGTGTGTGCATGCACGGCCGATCTGTTGTCATTAACATTTTACACTCCTCTTTGTAACATCAGTGTACCACAGTATTGTTGCCTGTGGCCTTGGCCTGCCTGCAACCCTGCCAGCCCCGTTCAGGATCACTGCTGATGAGCGCAGGATGTCGGAAAACTCAGTTAATGGGCACAACGAGGAGGAAGCGTTTCATTTTGCCACAGCAGATGTCTGCTTGACTTTGTACACCCTTACACACATAAACACACACACACACTAATTAATGTTTGTGTTTACCTGATGTCCTCGATGCTTGCAGCTCTGGATTTTCAAAAAGTTGATTTCTAAAGCATATTTCAAAACAACCAATGGTTGCACAAATATTGGAGCACCATTTTTATATATACATACACAAAATACACACAACACATTTTTTGTATTCGGTCAGGTTATTTATTAACGCACCAAGAGTGGTTATACTGGTAACTTTTTGTGCAAACAACCTTGTTATTTTGAGATATCAAGAAATATTTTGTCATGATCTGAATCTAAGATTATGAACTAACAACGCTTCAAGAAAATTGTTTCAGGATCACGATTAATGAAATTACTTCTGATATAGGTCACACATCTTTGGCAATGATGGAAGTATTCATCCTCACCTGTTGTGTATGTATTGGTATTGTTACAGTGAATGTTTTGTATATTATCCTTTTGTCATTCAATCATATTTTTCAACTATGAATATAATTTACATAAAAGTAGCAATGCCATAATTAAGATATTATATACAAAAGTCTTGGCTTTAAATTTAACTTAAGCAAAATCACAATAATCAGCTAAATGCACTTGAGTGTCAAGAGTGGGGCGTCCCGGTGGGCGAGTGGTTGAGACTCATACTACATATTTACTATATATATATATATATATATAAATATATATATATATATATATATATATATATATATATATATTTATATATATCCCTCTCTGTCTCTCATGATCTTTACTGTCATTATTAAAGAAAGGACAAAATAAAATATAAATACAAAAACAAGCAATATTCATGAAGCCAAATGGATCCTTTCAGAGTGTTAAATAGTTAAGTATATTTTTTACTGATACATTAACATTAAAGCAGCATTGATGTTGTAGAAGGAGCTGACTGAACCTGCTTTGTATACTACTAGGTATTCTCTGATATAGCAGTGGATCATATATTATACAGCGCTCACCTCATTTCTTTAATATACATAATTATCCACCATCAAATCAAGTTTGTGGGGTAACAATGCCCCCGAGACATCATTGCATAGGACTCGTTTGAAATAAATTAATCTTTGACAAATTGTGTCTCTGAGGGGAAGATAAAGGGATGGATCAGGTATCAGGAGAATTCACCACATTTTGTCTCAAAATGTGGTGAATTCTCCACATACATTTGCGGTAACTGAATTGACACCCAATTTGGTGTCCCACTCAAGGACCCCCTAACCTAAACCACAGGTTCAGCTATCTGATCAGGCTTTCTGCTCGTGTTTATCTCCCACATCGTTTCGGGGATTTGCAGAAGAGCGTGATGGAATAATTCCTCTTGGGCTGAGCGTTTTGCATGCTCCGGTGAATTGCAAGAATTTGGTTTTATCAGGAGAAAGTGCAACTCAAAAGGCCAAGTGGTAGTGACAACGGACCAATAAGAAAGTCTTAGCTTGGTGTGACGTTACAAAGAAAATATATGGAGTGGGCAGCAAGCTAATTTAGTTTTTATCCCTTTCATCTTGGATTGGCGCTTGGACAGAGGGGTAACCAGAGAGATCCTAATATCCCAAAGCGTTGGCTTATGGACGGTAATAGAGGCATCGGCAACTACTATCTGATATCTACATATGAAGCTCATGTTACACAGCACTTTGGGAATATTGCATTTCATCTGTTGGGAGGTTGTCTGAGCCTACACTGTATCTGAAGCCTATTTCATTATTCTCCGGAGCCGCTGCCAGACTGCTCTGCTGGCACGAAGACTCGTCTCATTTCATACAGAGAATAGAAAATGACAAGATGGAGCGCAAAGAGGCGGAACGCATAGTTGACAACTGGGGGCCGAGATTGTAACTGGAGAAATGTGAACGTGAGTAGCTCTCAGGAGAGGGCTCCATTAGAGGGCTGGGTTATTACACATATGGAAAGCTGACAAGCTGAAGAGCCCTGAAAGTGACAGGATGTTGTGAAAGGTTCAGACTTATATATATGCAGTTGATAAATCATCCATATACTGCCAGCAGTGGCGGCTAGTGATTTTTTTTTGGTGGGGCGGCACAGTTGGGCGGCGCGGTTTAAATAGCACTCCACAATGAGAAGAAAAGAGGTTTTAAGTAGAATATTCTAAAAAACAAAGCTTTATTTCAAGACAACACAGTGCTCAACACTGTCCAATAACAACTATCAACAAACTGTAACTTTGGGCATGAGAGGTTCAGAGCAGAATGGTTTAAGAAACATTGGGTTGGGTTTCACAGGTTTACAGAATAAAAGAGGTTCCCACACCCTCACATGAAAGAGGTTTAGAGCAGAATAGATTCAGAAAGAGAGACATCACATTTTACATTGGGTGTTTGACAGAGTAGGCTCCACTACTTGTAAAGACATTTAAACTGGGGGCCCTGCAGTAAGGTGGCACTGGTGAGGTGGTCTTTGAAGGCAAAGCGTTCCCTAGTGTGTCCAAGTATGGTGTCACCAACCTACAGATAAATATATAGAGACAGATAAGATGTGGGGAAATATCTACTACAAACAGGCTTCATACTACAGACAAAAGCCAACAATCAGAGTTGACAAAAAACTATGTTTTGTGTGTCTTGATGGCTGCTCTAGCCTGGAGCAAATTGGTATTTTAGATAAAGTTATAGTCTGATATGATATCCACCCAAATCTAACAATGTCCAGCATGTGTTCTGCTGTGGGAAAGATAAAACATTCAACTCTAACACAGGCATCTGCTGATTTTGACACTCATCTCTGCAGCAATCCTTCTAAACTCATCTTCCTTCATAGCCAAGCGCTTCCTCGGCTGCTCAGAGACACTGCTTTGCTCCACACTTAGCATCCAGCTAACCAGCTCCGGTTAGCATATAGCCTTGAGGAGAATCTCCCGCGGTTTTAAATCCGGACGTTCGGGTCCCAACTCTTTCAGCCTCTTCTTGTCAACATCTGACCGTCGGTTGAAAGGTGTTTTGCGTAGAGATACCACAGAGTTTTCAGTCGCCATACTGACATAATCAAAGTTTCTGCTAGTGTTACTCGCGTAGATACGTGGGAGCTGTATGGGCTGTGAGGGAATGATAAAGGTCTCTGATTCGACGAATAGTCCAACCACGTTGCAATAAGAAACGATGTCATTGGCTGGGGCGCACTTTTGTGCGCCGAGGATTCTCGTTTCATCCGCCAATGAGAAGCTGTCCTCGCCGTAACGCCCCTGAAACGTTTGCTCGCTTCCATAGACTTCCATTGGTCCGGCGCCCCGAGAGGGGCGGGGCTTTCCTCAGTGATGATGAACGGCGATATATTATAATTGGTCGCATTTAACTGGTTTTAAGTGGTTGTTGACAGGGGCGTACGGTCTCCCACACACATTTAGCGCGTCAACACGGTATATTTCTTGTTTAAATTATTTGGTACATAATGTTTTTTGACAATATATATTATATATATTTTTTTTCTTCTTTTTTTTTCATCGCAAAATTTTAAGAGGGGCGGCGCCCTAGCGCCCTCTATGGACGCACCGCCACTGACTGCCAGGCATACTGGTATATAAACTCTTGTTCTCCTGTTACAGTACAGTAGCTAACACATATTAGCCTGCAACTATCCTATCGTGTCTCTTGTCCTCCATTGGACCACAATGTAAAGTATTTGTACATTAATGTAATTTAATGTATCCTTTTTCATGGTGTCAAATGAACTTAATACAAAAGTTGTAAACTCTGTATTAGCTAGCTAAGTTGGTTATTGTGAGCTTGTAGTCTAAAATGCTTTAGCTAGCTAGCGTTAAAGAGTTTGCATGGTGATGCCAAGGCAGCCGTACATGGACAATGTGCACGCGGCACAAAGCCTATGGACATGAATGCAATTTGAAATGTGACGTTTGCCAAGTCCAACTATATAGGCGTGGGTTAAAATAAGGGGTCAGACAATAAAAACAAGGGGAGGTCATGTTGTTTCAATAGTGCTCCTGATGAAAAAAAAACCCAGATGTGAGATCAGCTGTAACATAGTGATGACGAGAACAAGGAGACATTGTTTTCCTCAACTAAAAATGTACAAGACCAGAGAGGTACCGGTTTTCCTTTGATGCTGCCTTGTGTAAAGAGCTGTGAAAAATCATTTCAGGCAACACAGCAAATTTTTTTTTCCTCTGTGAGTGTTGTAGCCAGAGGACTTGAACCAGTGTCCGCTTCAACACCTCTTGTACCAACAGATTAACGGCATGAGTACAGATTTCCTACTCTGTGTAGATCATGTTACGTTGTTTCTCCGAGGCCTACTGAGCGTTCATATTTTTTTGTTTTGCACCACATGACCTTGTAAATGCATTGTAGGATGGCATGATGGAACTCCTCCTGGCTGTTTCTGTTCCCGGTGCCTCGCTGCTGTGCTGCTGAGGTCATTACTCACTGTGACACCCACCGCTGATCTACATCATATTACCGATCGTTTAATGTTGTTCCCTGCTGATCATATGGCCTCACGAAAAAAACAGCCACCAAGAGGACTGCCGGTGCTAAATACATCACATCGATTGTTAAAGTGCTTCCCTCAGCAAACCCCCTTGTGCTGCTGGCCTTGTTTTGGAAAACTTTTTTTTTTTATTTGCGCTTCACAGCTGCGTTTTGGCATTCTGGCGATCATGTCCTGTACTTTGAGAAAATGCACACACACATTATGCAAACTAGATCTGTTCCTAGTTTACCTCCTGAGGTGGGAAACACTTAGTGTGACAAACAATACTGGGTTACAATTATAGTGTTCCAATTCTTCTTTACAGACCTGACCTCACACTGCAAAATTGGAAAAGAAAATGCACACTTAATGCCGTGTTCACAGACGGACGATGCGATTGACCGTTTGACGCAGGGCGAACTGAGCGAAGGACGCGGGGCGAAGTCAGTTGAAATATCCCAACTCCGGCGCCAAAAACGCGTGAGTCATAGTTGCATCAGTCAATCAGCGTTGAAAATCAGCGTTGAGAAGCTCTGCCAATCGCCGACGCTGAATCAAACTGCTGCTGGTCTGCCTGAAGTAGTGCTGGTAGCGGCCGTCATTCAGACGCTGTTGTGGGACTACGGATAATATTATGAACCCAGACACCATGGAGTTTGATGTTCCGACGTATGTGGAGTTTACACAAAAAGTATAAAGCAGAACTAGTGGTTATTTCCATGGTGGATGAAGGAAACGGTATCTGTTTCGGAGATAAGCCAGACGCAGTTCCTGGAGGAGTCGGTGAAATTCACCGAGCTGTGTGCGGCTACGGATGATGTTATGAACCCAAACACGAGGGCGTTTGATGTTCCCACATGTTTGGGACTTCCACAACAAGTATAAAGCAGAACTAGTGGTTATTTATTCCATAGTCGATACCGGAAAAGATAACTATTTTTCACGGAGAGAATCGACGGCGATTTATCCCTCTGAAGATGCAAGACACCTCTTACTTTACCAGAAGTTAAAATGCAAAGATTAATCGGCCTGTGCGCGGTCCCATGAGGTGTGTAAAAATAAACACTTGCTCTTGGTGGTGGTGGCTGGTGGGAGAAAATGTACAGACACACACCTCAACCTCAAGTGGTGTTTAGGTTGGAGCGTGTCCACAGGGAAATCCTAACACGTTAGAGTGGAAGTGCCTGTTGCTGGGAATAAGCTAACTTTGAGCTATTACTTAAGCTAACGTATTCTAATAGCACATTAGCCTGTGGAGTCTTCCTTAAAAGGATGCATTACGAAGAAAGTGCCATAAACAGATCGATACCACTCAGGTATCCGCGTCTAGTCATAGAGCTATAGCTTGGCGACAGTTAGCTTGGCTTAGCATGAAGGCAGCTAGCCTGATTATTAACCTACCAGCACCTGTAAAGATCGTTAATGAACATGTAAGTAATGCATTTAATCCACAGAGAAACAGGAGTGTAAAAATAAGAAGTTGTGGTTTTATGGTTGTTTGTTGGACTATTTCTTGGCCGGGTGCGGTGACTTCCTGGAGCAGTGTTGGTTGGTTGATTTTTTATTTTTGTGCAGAGCGCCAAATTTAACCACTTCAGACCATTTGGGTGAAATTATACATTTTCACAATACGTTAATCTTTTAAAAATACAAAATAAGTGAAATAATCAAATATCAAACCAGAAAATTCAATGTCAAATGTATTTTATTCTTCACAGTCGAGACATTTATCACTCATATCAAACTTAAAATAAACTCTTAATTACATTTCTCAGTTCAGACATTAGAGGAAATAGCCGCCGTTACATTTAATTACATTTTGTAAATGCACAATGTCAAACAGACATGCATAATAATAGTACATTCCTTTACTAAATTGCAACCTACTGATTATACACCCATTACTTGCTAAGATAGTGCGTATGCAGCTGATTGAAGGGCTGTAGGCATCCTGGCTTCACCCATCGAGTGTAAAAGTGATTTAAAGGTCGGTAATCTGTGCTCAGACGTTGTAAATAGCTGTGTACTCAGGGCTGTGTGGAATGGATCGTGACCCGGCGTAAACACTATGATGGTGCAACTAAACAGTGGAGTAACGCGTTTCCATGAGCTCGGGGTTGACGATGTTATCTGGTGCCCGATCGGATTTCCAAACAATCTATTCCAGATCGTAGTTAATCTAATAATTTCAATTTAGCTTCCTTTCTCTGCCACCCAATTGCACAAACTCTGTTGTCATTTAATTGGAGCCAAGCGGTAGTTTGATCATGACGTTCTTCGTTGTTCATCCTCATTATAGAGACTGATGCCTAGCAGTCACACATTCCTGATCTCTTATTTTATCGTTGCTGAATATTTTTTGACATAAACCAGTGAGGCAAGGCAATTGTTGGGTGTTGCTGAGAGTGTGTTGATTTCTAACCCAAGATGACTGTCTGGCTGTCAAAGCTCAAGGCCAGCGATCAAACACGAGAGGGCACTTGATGGTCGGGGCCCAGCGTCCAAACGCCACGCTTGTCCCACATGTCACATGCATTACTGTACGAGACGCAGACTGGGTCCCAAGTTTTAGTTCTTAGAAGAGATCTATTGAAGGAAAACGCCGGCTCCCATTTAGACCGGCCCATTGATCCGCTGTGCTATCGAGTGCTCAGAAATCGACACAGAAATCACCCGTGTGTCCCTGATCGATACGTTGCCGCGGCGCTCAGAGGCAACACATCAACATTTGCTATGTTGAGTGAAGACTGACTTTTAAGACACGAAGGTTTGTGGGACATTGTTTTTCTTCCGTACACGTCCGACCTCTTGATTCATTAACTGGTGTGCATTTATTTTGTGTGTGTGCTGTAAATATACAAATCTCTTTTGCGATTCAGCTTGTTGAGCTGCAACATGTTGCCATTCTCTCACTACAAAGATGCTTGTTGCTACTCTCGACACAGAGCATGTGATCAACCATCACATGCAGATGGAAGATTGTTGTCTGTAATGAAGTTGATCATCAGGTAAAAAAAGATTCAATCAATTCTCTTCCAAGAGTAAAGGTCGCCCAGGAAAGGTCAGCGCATTATTAACATTTTACACCATCAGCTATCGTGCAGTCACTCAACATTCAGTAAAAACAAACTCACCTGACGCCCAGTGCTGGCAATTCTACACATAAAGGTCATTCTCAGAGTGCATCTTGACATTTTGCATGCATCACGTTGAGTTCCGCCTCTGTCCACGCTCAGCCACCACGTTTCTTAGCTGATCTACGACGCTGCATTTGCTGCACCCCCCCCCTTGCGTTTCTTTGCATCCGTCCCTCCAGCGTACACGGCAGATGCAGCGCGGCAGAGCCCGCTAAGAGGCCACGGTGCTGTCAGCTCAGATTCGTCTCCGTTTTGTTCATTAAATCGAGCGTGGCGCGACAGGAGGGGGCAGGCCTCCCACAACACGCTCTCGTACGGCATCACGAGTCCACAAGAGAGAAGCAGAGGCATCTCGTGTGGAGGGAGGTTGCAGAGGTGGCGGTTGAGGGGGTGGATGACAAGGAAGGCCCCGCGTGGTACGGAGGGTCGGGAGCACATCGATAGAGGGGGCTTTGCTACTTTGGTTAAAAGACCTTTACGTATGGTCCAACGTATGACTGCCGTTTACATGGCCCGATTCTTTTTTTCGTTTTTTTTCCCCTTCTAAAAGAGGGAATTGTCAGCGTCTGGGGCAACGTGCCAGGTGTTTGTGGAGCAGTGGACCAGTGCGGTGCGGTGAATGTAATTATGGCACTCTGGCAATCTGATAACCTGCCAGTCTGCCTCTCAACACTAGGGAAGTGAACTGGCATATTAAATGTGTCTCAACAAACACAGCTGTGAGCAGGGAACAGTGACTGTGTGTGTGTGTGTGTGTGTGTGTGTGTGTGTGGGCAGTGGCTGGGACAGGGCTCGGCTCAGTTTTAAGGCAAGTATGCTCTTTGACTGCAGGTGTCTTTAAAATGTTCGGCAAATTTCAACTAAAAGAGTTTCAAAGCAGCCCGTTGAGTGGAGACTTTTGTCCTGAAGACGTCTCTTCTCCTAATTGTCGAGGAACAAAGGTCTCCCATGTGCAGTTAAAACCATGGATCACATGAAAGATTGTCAAAACATAATTGGCTGCAGGCTTGCTCTGCAGAATGGACAGTGATTTGTATCTGGCTGGAGTGAAAATTGGGCTCCAGAAATGTGCGTTACAAGGCGGGGGAACACAATTTTGTAAACCCAGAGCAAAAATAATAAAGCGCCTTTATACCCATTCGATTATTAGGGCATCCAACTGACCATCAGTATAACATCAATCGATGATGACACCATTAAAAGAGTCTCAGCATGTCATATCCGTCTACCTCAATGTGGATGATGCTCATTCCACATCTGCTTTAGGGAATGCTGTTTCGGGCTGTTTGGAGACCAGTGTTAACAAGCACAAAGGGGCCACTGAGCGAGCCGGAGGAAAAGGTGTGCCGAGGGCACTCTCCACTCTCAACCGTTTCATTCTTCTTCCCCTCCGACCATTCGCTCACTCTCGCTTTTTTTCTTTTCACTGTAATTACACCTGCTCTGCCAAGCGTGGCTTCGAGGCGTGGCTGAGCAAAAATCACTCCGTTAATATGAATCTGCAGAGTGTGTGAGGAGGAGCCCGACTCCCTGACAAGTCTCTGTGGAAACATTAGGTTGTAAGCAGCCTGCACCTGTGCGTCCCTCCTGGGACAAAGAGGTAAGTAAGAGAGCCTCACTTTGGGGAATTGAGAGTGTGTGTGTGTGTGTGTGTCTCCATCCATTTCCAAATTGAACCTGCAACAATTACAAATCCATAGCGAGAGAACAAGTGCTTGTCACTAACAGCCTTTGGGCTGAAATCAACCTGCAAGTCACAATCGTACAACACAAAAGGAATTAATCCTCTTTAAAAAAAAATGAAGCTTGCGGCATAATACACATTCCAGTCTACATATCGGCGTGGCTGTTTTTGGAACAAACGTCTCAGAGACAAAGAGATTTTTTAGGCGGGGAAGTGTGAAGCCGGCGGTGTGTCGACGACGTCTCTCAGCCCACAGAGACAGTGGAGCGTCTGCTGCGTTGTGAGTACCAGACCAGACAGATAGAGTGACAGAGCCCCCACCACCCCCTTATTTATTTTTTTCCGTCTCCTCACATTGAACAAGCGCCGCCGGAGATGATCCCCGTTATTTCAGCTGCTGATGACGAAAAAAGAAGGAATGAACAAAACTGTGAGGGAAATCTATGCAAAGAGCAACGCTGTCAACAACGTGCAACACGTTGCGCAGGCTGCCGGGAGGCCGGTTGTTTCGAGATGGTCGTGAGGTTTGCACGAGAGGGAGATCATTATCTACACAGGTGCTCTTCAACGGGACAAGGAATGACACTCCCCGAGTGCAGGCGCAACGAGACGTCCGCATTAATTCAGACTGCTCTACGGCGACATGCGCGCTACATCCTTCAAAAGGGAAAAGCACACATTAATTATTCATCCATACTGTACTCGGCGGTGTGAAAAATTGCAATTGACAGTTAGGTATGAACGTTATTGGGAAACACTTTGTCCAAGGATGCCAGTTCCCCATCCAAAAAAACAAACAGGGTTACACGAAAATAATAACGCCCTGTGTGTGTGTGTGTGTGTGTGTGTGTGTGTGTGTGTGTCCACAAAAACCTTGGGCTCAGTTTGCCTTCATTTGCATGTGTACAAGAAATGTCATGTACCATTTTTCCTGTTTCTTGTCCTTTTTTTGCAGCTGGACTACATTGAAACGCTTTCATTCCATGCTGGAGTCTACGGAGAGGGGCTGTTGGAAGTGAAACCTGCCCACGGGGCTGCAGCTCACAGACGTTATTTTAGGGGAATTGGCTGTGGAGCCAAAGGTTTTTTTCTATTATATCAGATTCACAGCAGGCAGCAAATTGGATGGGAGATTAAAAAAGAAAAAAAGTTTGCCGCTCTCATCACCTCATAGACCTACAGACAGCTCATTTAAATTCAGACAGCATAGCATGTCCTCTATTCAACTTCTCACTCTGACTTTCCTTCCTGCTGCAGCAGCTTAAACTCTTGCTGTAGAGATGCTACAGTATAAACGACGTTCTGCACATTGTTGAACTGGAGTAAGATTTATATAAGATTTAGTGTTTTGTCATACACTTTCACGCCACGCTGTCTCAGGCGGGAGCGTCAGAGCCTCGGATCACACTCCTCGCTCTCAGGATTAAAAGGCCCTCAGTCGAGACAGATATACAGCAATCCAGAGGCATTTTATTCAGCCAGATATCTCCACATAAAAAATGTTTTAAATAAAAAAAAAAAAGCAATAACATTCACCTACTAAATCCAAGAACTAGGCAATGTGCACTATAGTCATTCAAAATGGGCATACTGTATATCACAAATTCACATATTAAAAAGAACAAATTCATAAACAAGCAGCGGAGCATTTCTCTGCATCAGAGGCATAGTAAGAAGGATGCAATGGGTTCTTTCATTGAAAAGTCCATGAGACCGTTTATCCTTTAGGAAGAGTAAAAAACAGGAGACATCACTCTTTGCAACTCTCCGGAAAAAATAAAACAACCGCCGGCATGATTCGTTGTCCATGCAACGTTACACGGAGGAAACTCAGCTGAAATCACAGCTACCTGGTATTGTATTGGACATGCGGCAGTGGTTGAATGGAGGCTCTGAGAGGGGGGTTAACTAGGAGCCATGACGGATGCTAAATCTGGAGAGCATCACGAGTGGAGGGGGGGGGAGGAAGACTTTCATGCAAATGTTAACAGTACAAGTCATTTCATATATGTATATCTCACTGCGGGGTCCCAGACAGTGTCCCGTCCTCGCTCACACATCCGAATTGATGCTCAGGTTGGCCAAACGCGGGTCAGAGTTGATCTCATACCTGTAATGGTACCCCTCCATGTGGTCCCTACAAGCGTCCCGGATGTTGTACATCCACCGCTTGATGCCCTTTCTGTTCAGGTAGAGCACCAGCAGGAATATGACGCCGATCATCGCCAGTACCAGTCCCAGGAACACATACGAGGTCTCCAGCACGCCCTCCATGTCACCCAAGCACTTCAGCTGCGACCGCTCCACCCGGAGGAGCGGCAGGCGCCTCAGGGCCTTGGGTTCGGCGCAGGTCAGGTTCTGCGCGTCGGCAACCTGAGTGCCGTTCTTCAGCCACAGCAGCGTGTCCTCGAAGAGGCAGTCGCAGCGCCAGGGGTTCCCCGCCAGCCGGACGACGAGGGCGGGCTTGAGGCTGAGCTCAGCCAGGGTGGCGAAGGGCAGGTCCCGCAGGCTGTTGTCCCTCAGGTCCAGGTCGCGCAGCGGCGGCGCCCTCAGCGTCCCGTTCTGCACCGAGAGGATGGAGCTGTTCTGCAGGCTCAGGTTGGCCAGGTTGGGGAGGCCAACGAACAAGTCGTCCGGGAGAATCACAAGGTCGTTGTTGGACAGGTCCAGGCCTGTCAGCTGGAGGAGGTTCCCACTATATAGGACGCTGAGGACCACGTCCATGAAGGAGTGGTTGTGGAAAGACCTGCTGAGGTTCAGGAGCTGCACTTTATTAATCTCTGGGAAGGCTCTGTCACTGAAAGTCTGGATCCTGTTGTTGCTCAGGTCCAGCCGCGCGAGGTTCGGCAGGTTGTCAAACACCATAGCGTCCACGGACTCCATCTCATTCCCACTGAGATAGAGGTCTGTCAGCATCTGCAGGCGGGTCGGGAAGGAGTCCACGCCGACGCGGGAGATGTTGTTTCCGGTGACGAACAGTGACTTGGTGTTGGCCGGCAAGGAATGCGGAATCGCGTCCAACTCCTGGTTTTGGCATTTCACAGTTTGTGAGAAGCACAAGCATTTGTCCGGACAGCCGTGGCAGGACAGCACGGCCGCGAGGAGGAAGAGAAAGTGCATCGTTGAGGACACGCGCGCTCTCCCTCGCATGTCCCCGCACGACGTGCTCAACAGGCGCATCTTGGGGCCGTACAGAAATGTGTGTGTGTGCGCGCAGACCGTGCGTAAAGATTACTTTGTTCTCCCGCAAGGGAAAGTTTTTTTTCGCCGTGTTTCCCGCCTTTGTCCCTGTGAAAACTGCCCCCAGTTCCAACCCAGACTCCATGTAACTACCCCCAAACCATCCTGGTGTCGGAGAACTCTACGTTTCCGTAAAGAGGACGGCGGACGAAGCTCGAAAACTTCGAGCCTTTTTTTTCCTCTTCGCTCGTCTTCCCAAATCTCAGGCTTTTGCCATATTGGTTTTTGTTTTTTTCCCCCAGTCCCCGAAGAAAAAGAAGCGAGCCCGATGCAGAATGTCGAATCGGCAAAAAATACCTTACTCAGGCTGCTGGTTCCAAGCAGAAAAACCCTCCGTATCTCCCGAAGGTGCCATGTATCACCTCATACGTACTTCCAGCTCGCTGCTTCCCTAAACGCAGGGAGTCTGGAGGAGAAGACCAAACACAGCAGCACAGTGCAGACCATTGGAAGGAGGGAGCGTACCATTTCCCAGCAAAAAGGGGGGTGTGGAGAGAAACTCTTTCAAGTTTCGTTCAGATTTTGATTTTAATTTCCCTCTGACATGTTTTCCCTTCTTTTTTTATCTCATAAATTGACAGATTAATATGTGTGAAAATCGC
Source organism: Taurulus bubalis (assembly GCF_910589615.1). Lineage (NCBI taxonomy): Eukaryota > Metazoa > Chordata > Actinopteri > Perciformes > Cottidae > Taurulus > Taurulus bubalis. The sequence continues at coordinate 6,768,025 of NC_136600.1, forward strand.
AACTATAGTCTCCACGAAATGACTTGTACTACTACTACTAATAATACTAATAATTCTATTATTACGAGCATTCTGGTGCTGCTTCAGAAATTAAGCCAAGGGGTAAGGACCTCTATAGGGTCCCTGTGGGAGCTCCAGTGAGGTCCCAAGCAATAAGATGCCTGCAGTCTATATAACATAACTGTATATATATCTTAGAATAAGACGTCTTCCCCAGGCAAAAATAAACATATAAATCATTAGATCCCCTGATGATAATGTCACATCACTAAGCCCATCATGTACTAGTACTCATTAAGATCAGCCCCAATCCCTTTTAGGATCCTTTCTATGGGTCCCTACAGCATAAACCCAATGAAGGCAGTGGGGGAAAAAACATAATACATAAGGCAGAACCTAATAGACAACAAGCTCATAATAAGAGCAAAGGAAAGATGATTTGTTATCATTTGAAAGAAAAGTTTTTCTCGAAATCCATTATACAAAAGTGCTTTTTCAACTAAACGATTATGGAAAAAAAGTGCAACATTTTATAACATAATTTCTTTAAATGGTCTATATTTCCACATCCTCTTTTGATACATGAATTGGGTGGCAGCCTCGTCGTTGTTAGACTGCTGGACTGTGCAGGATTGCACTAGAAGCGAAGCTGTGGATGTGGTAATGCATGGCGGGTGAGGGACGGCGTGCTCATGAATATTTGGAAGACCCGGCGTAGATCCCAGTGTAACCCTAGCTTGGCCCTCCTTTGACCCCGTCCTATGCTTAGCCCCGGTCACTGGGACAATCATCTGAGTTATTCCATGAAACCTGAAATGAGGCTGAAAGTGATACTCCACCTGAAGTCAATCTGTTGAGTATGAAACCCTTGTAACTGACATGATGTTCTTGCAAAGGATCTACAAGCTTTTCATACATCCATTTTTCATGGCCACGCAACTGTAGGTATAACATGCTCAAAATATAAAATTATCTTTATTCTCTATGGAAGACTTCATCCTCATGTCACATTAACCATTATTTGTCATAATTGGGCAGAGAGTGTTCTTAAACCAACCCTTCATCTGCTACTTTTACTCCTATTTGCATATAAATGGTATCATGATAATTTGGCTGCCCATTAGAGAGTAAATGGCTTTAACCCTTTGTGAATTAATTGTAATCTTAAATGGTGTGTTGTCTCTTTGTTTCATTTACGATGAATCCACAACTATGATGTGTTCGTCTAATATAAACAAAAATAACTTCTAAGTTATATTTTCATGTTGTTTTCTAATATTTTTCTTAACTTTGTAAATATGTTTATAATGTCAACCCTCAAATAGAAAAAGATGGAATAAAATTGCCTGTGACATCATACAGACAGCAACAGCACAGTCTGAGCGCAACTAACAAACCCCCAAAAATCAACCAATAGAATACTGGGATGTACACGCCCTGGCCAATCAGAAGTCTCGACAGTAGCGACGGTTTGTTTCTTCTTTAACCAAACCTGCAGGGTTTCAGATGTCCTGTTCTGTCAAAATTAGCACTAGCGATAAAATAGCCCAGCGTCTCCTGTTTGTAGTAATGACTCAGTGGATGTACGTCGTTGAAGCAACTTTCTCCATGTCTTCTTGTTCCTTTATCTAGCGGAAGGTAAGACATGATATAGCGCTAATTTACATTCCAGCTCTCTAACACTTGCTTTCGGTGATGTGTCAGTCGAGCTAGCTGGCCGCTAGCTAGCTAACAACACAGCTGACAAACCCAACGTTGAACTGTATCGTTATCGTTGAGTTTGCTCAGGCGTCTTGTTGACTGTCACATTTGAAAATGCGTAGCACATTATGACGTGACTTGACGTGTAGCGTTATCCAGCTTGGGCACTACGAGCTAGATAATACTTGGGCGAAGTAGCTAGCTAGCTAGCTAGCTGGCAGTTCTGCACAGCCTGCTAGCTAGCTGGGTTGTCAGATGTGTGCAAAGGTTGCGGTTTATCTTGTTCTACGTAAGAAATTGGCTCGCCATGGCTTCAACGCCCCAGTTATATTACGCATAAACCAAATATCTATCTTCACGTAAACATTACCACATGCAACGTTTAAATTCTCCCTAATCGCATTTTCACAGCGTTGTCAAATAGCTCTGTAGCAAACATGTCAACTCTGTAGCAAACATGTCAACGCACTTTTGTATCTCGTCTCACTTCTGCATGCCACACAGCTGTACTTGCATTTTGAACACAAGTACACCACTGACTCCTCTCAAATTCCCCCCTCAGGTGCACTCTACAATTATGGAGTTGTGAAAAGGAAAGTGAGAATTTGGGGGGGAAAGGAAGCCTTTCCCCTCAAGTTTGATGGTTGGACTGCTGGACGAGGAGGTCGGAGGGTCGTTGAAATATTTGCCTTTTGTAATTTATTAAAAGAGTATTTAGAGGGAAAAAATATTTTTGCTAACATTTAAATGTACAATTTTGTATACAACACTCAAGGGGTTTTGTATTTATTGAATTATTGATGCCATCATATGCTGCAAGCACCTTAGTTTGTGTTACATTCTTTGGTTGAGATGGTGGACTAAAACAAGTCGCAGAAAGGCTCTGGGGTCGCTAGGGTGCAGTGGAACTTCAACACAAGCACAAGTCTAGCACCCCAAACCATCTCCATCTTTTGTTGACATGCATGTTTTTCTTTTCTTGATGCACTTTTTTCTTCTTGTAGGGCAGCTCTGTTATAGTACACGATAGTAGCGACCGTGTTTTGGATTTATAAAATTTGCATAGTTTTGTTTTTTAGTTTTTATTTGGGGTTGGTGGGCTGTCAGAGGGACTTTGAGATACAAAAGGGAGGAGGGTTCACTGTGAAGATTTGGAGGAGGTCAGGATGAGTCCGGCCTTGCCAAACTGCACCCCCAAATGCCGCTCGCAGCAGCATGCAGACGAGGTGATGGCGGCACTGACGGGCGGCTCTGAGGGTCAGTTGCGGGCGTTCTTGACCTCACACTGCCACAATGCAACCACCTTGAGGGATGCCTTTGGTCGCACAGCCCTGCACCTGGCATCCTCGCTGGGAAAGAAAACTCTACTGGAGTGGCTGCTGGAGAGCAAGAATGCTGACCTGATGGGGAAGGATAAGGAGTCCGGCTGGACCGCTTTGCATCGCAGCGCTTTCTACGGACATATCCACTGTCTCATATCGTTGGTCAAGGTATGGCTTTGACAAATAAAAAAGAAAGATGCCGTGTTCAAAGCGTTCCCATTTACCAAAATGCAACAATATGGAAAGTAAAAAAGTTGTTGTATTAACATTGAATGTCTTGTGGTTCTCGACATTGTTTCAGCATGGAGGACTTCTCGCCACACAGGACAAGGAGGGTCTCTCTGTCCTGGACCTTACAATGAAGGATAGACCAATGCATGTTGTGTTCAAAAACACCGGTAAGAGAAACTGATGACTTAAGCGCTAAAGTTGAGTTGGGCTATATTGTTGGCATCGTCGTGCATTAATATGACACGAGTGGTAAAACAATGGATCCAGTTTTGTTTTTGTCAAGAGTCACCAGGCTTATTAGCATCACGGTGACTCATTCTGTTTAATGATGTATTTCACACTGGTACGTGCCTGGGATTTAACTCTCCCTGTGCTACATCACATGTCTTTCTTGCCAGTGTAGTATCTACTGTGGATGAACAGGACATCCCTCTGTTTGATCTGTTATGTATCTTAGTTTATTTTTATCTTGTATTTTATTTCACCCTTTTAAATTCTATTTAAATGTGTCTTCATTTTTTTATGTCTTTTATATAAAGCCCTTTGACTTTCCTTGTTGAAAGGAGCCATACAAATATGCCTTGTCCTTTTTAATTGTAGAAAAGACCAGTGGTAAAATCAAGCTTCATGTGGAGGCTTTGGCTGTGCGTGTAATTATGTTTTTCTCCCTCATTACAGACCCAACTGAAGTATACACATGGGGAAACAATACTAATTTCAGTCTCGGGCATGGTAATCAGGAGAGCCGACAGCATCCTGAGATTGTGGATGTGTTTGCCAGGACTGGGGTTTACATCAAGCAGGTAGGCTAACAACACGCTGTTGTTGTGCCGGCTCTCTATGGAGTAAAGAAAGTGTTTTCCTACTGTGTAGGACTCTAAAAAACCTAGTCACATGTATCACACCAGTAATAGCCTCTTGCTTCAACTCTGTGCCAATATGTGTTGCATACAAAAAATTTTAAAAAGCCAATGCACATGGGTGCTACAGATAAGGCTCACCACCCGGGTAAACCAGCAAAACATTCCTTCCCCAGAGTCTGATATTACACAACCTTCTCGTCAAAAAAAAAAAAAAAAAGGGGTTTCCCCTAAGGATGGCTCATACTTTCTTCAGGTAAAACCTTGCTTGAGAGTGTTACATTTTACGTTTCATAAATTAATGAAGTTAGTGGTTATCCAGCCATGGCATCAGGAACAAAAATAAATACTATCATTAATGCCGTTTGACTCAGTCAAATAGAGGGCAGAGTTGGTGTGGCGGCCGTGGACTGATTGGTCTTTATTTGTGACTTTGTTAAGCCGGTCTGTGCATGGTTAAACCACGCTACCAGACTGTGCCAGCCCAACTACAATTTCATGCATTTGTCATGTGGATCCTCTTAGTGTGATTACTATAGCTGCTGGCACCAGTGCAACTACCCCCAGTGGTGTGTGTAGCGTACACTCCAGATGCTAGTTATAGTAGATAAGTGTTAGATGTGTTGTCATTGTAATCCATTCTTAAGACTTTGTGTTTGAATGGTGATTGTGGGCTTCATGTCCCTTTTCATTTTGGTGTTAACAGAAGCAACCCCATGTTTTAAGGGATTTTTTTTCTTTCTGACATAGAGCCATGGAGAGTAATTTCCTAAAGCCTAGTGGGGGACGGATAGATCTGATTTCATGACCACACAATGACCCAGTGCCACTGCATTTAGTCTTTGTCTTCCTAGCCCAACCCGACAGGTGCCAGAGGTTAAATATTAATTCCACAATGACATGTTTTTAATTAAATGAACTACGCTGGTGTGTATGCATGTGTGCGAATGTCCACATCAATGTGATACTTTGGGAAACATCCCTGCACCCTATTGAAAGCTTGAGGGTAGCAATGTATTAGTAATGATGTTTGCTTTTCCACTAGTGCCCCGGCCTTTATTGGCATAGTGTTTTACTATCACTACAAGAGGGCTTGGCTGAGGGACATGGAAAGAGATGCATCGCAGCCTCTGCTATGAGGTCCAAATTATAATGACAGGATCCTTTATCAGCACAAACTTCAAACTCTGCTTTTCTTTTATTGTCAAGAATTGAATATGTTGCATTTTAAAATGCTGATTAAAAAGAGACCGAAACATGTTTGATCTCCTCTTCTCCCTGCAGGTGGTCCTGTGCAAGTTCCACTCTGTGTTCCTGTCCCAGAAAGGCCAGGTCTTCACCTGTGGGCATGGACTTGGAGGACGACTTGGCCATGGAGATGAACAGACTTATCTGGTGAAGCTTATTATAGGGCATTATTTTAATGTGCAAACCGTCACCCTATATTTAGAAAATTCTTTCTAGAATTATAACTTACAACTAACCTCAACAAACATCTCGTAAGAGAAAAATTGTTAAGTTTAGGCTGTGTTTGCTAACGCCTCATGGCTTCATAAGCCTGTTTGTAAATATGAATCAATCAGTTTCAGCTCGTCATGTTGTCCAGCTCCTCCTTTACCACATTCACATACTGTAAATACAGACTGTTTCAGAACAGATAGGTTTTTTATTGTCTCAATGGTTAGACTGGTGCTGAGACTAACTTTTAATCCTTAGCTTCTCCTTCTGACTCCTCTCCACAGGTCCCTCGAATGGTGGAGGGCCTGATGTCCCACCACTGCTCCCAGGTGGCGGCAGCTAAAGACCACACAGTGGTGCTGACGGAGGAAGGCTACGTTTACACTTTTGGCCTCAACACCTTCCACCAGCTTGGTCTGGCTCCTCCTCCTGCCTCCGCCCACGTCCCAAAACAGGTAGGAGCAGGGAGGATGATGGAAAGGGGCCGATGACTTTTTGCAGTGCATGTAACGAAGGTTGCATGCACTGCCAAATGAGACTTTGGTTGTTTTGGTGAACGAAATGCATGACACTGACACTGTTTGTTCAATCTGCTCTTTGTTTTATGTTTGCAAGATTGATTTAGTATTTTCTACAACCAGCATGTTGATAATTATTGTTGATGTTGAGTTTAGACACTCTTAATTTCTGTATGCTATCGTTTCAATGTCACAATGATGTGCTGTGTGTGCAGGTGTTTCACAAGACGCTGAGAGGCAAGACGGTGATTGGAGTTGCAGCAGGAAGGTTCCACACAGTGCTGTGGACCAGGGAGGCTGTCTACACAATGGGACTCAACGGAGGCCAGCTGGGTAAGTCTCATTGAAATGTCAGCTAAAGCCGGTGTTATGAGAGAAAATGCCACTGCTTCTCGGATACTAAACGGGACTGAACGGTTGCTGTGGTAAATCTGAGCAGATAAAATCGAGACCCACAGCCTGTGTTACACAAAGTGTAAACATGCCACAGTTAACAAAGGAAAGATGAATGATGAGGAAAGTCCCTCCATCATGTCAGAGGTGGATGACACGAAAGGCTATTATGATAGTTTTTGTATTTTATAAGTGAAAGCACATATTAAGCACACTAACTCATACGCCATATATGGACATGTTGACATACTCTACTATGTGTTGTTATCCAGGTTACTTGCTGGATCCTAACGGAGAGAAGTGCGTGACAGCCCCCCGGCAGGTGTCGGCTCTGTACCACAAGGATGTCACCATAGCGATGGCAGCAGCTAGTGATGGAGCAACGGTGGTCGTGACGGACAAGGGCGACGTCTACCTGTTGGCTGACTACCAGTGCAAGAAAATGGCTTCAAGGTGAAGTGAACGGGGCAGCAGAAGTTACACCACCCCTGCAAAAATAATAAACCTTCAACCGGCCATTAAAAGACATGTTACAGTCACTCAGTTACATCACACAACATCAGCATGACCTCAATTTAGTTTATATATATATATATATATATATATATATATATATATATATATATATAGCAGCATTTTCCAAATTTAATCAGAGCAATAAATTGAACAAACTGATCCATAATCTGAAGATTGCCTCATCCACCACCCACTAAATTGCAAAACACAACGTACTTCATCGATTCTGAGCAGCCTCTCTCTAATAACGTAGTGGGCAAATTTCTCGTTTAAGTCCAGAGTTTATTCCAAACTTAGGACTGCATTTTGTCTGGCAAATATAAAGATGTAATCTCTGTAAAGATTCAAAGGTCGTATTCTCCAGTGCTCATAGGTCTGATTGATATGTGCAGAATTTTCAAGCTGCAAGAGACGTGGTCTGCTCTCCATCACCGCCGGTATTCTAATCAGACCTAATTTAAATGGCAGAAGATAGTAAATCATCCTCTAAACTGGAAACTGTTACGGTATCTCGTTATGCCTTTTCCAATTTGCGTAGTCTAGTGCTGCAAATATCTTTTAGTTGGAAAGTGGGGCTGTGTGCGTGCCTGTCCGTTAAAGAGCAATAACACAACATTGGATCCACTTAAACGTCTTCCACCAAGAAATGTAGATCTTCATCCACATATGGACAAATGGATTAATAAAGTATATTATATTTCAAATCTGAATATGTTCTCTTTTTTTCTATTTATAATTTGTTCAGGCAGCTGAACATCAAGAAGGTTCTGGTCAGCGGGGGGAGTCTGGACCACCGTGTGATTCCACAGATCCTGAATGAGGGAGGAGGAGAAAAGCTGGCCATCTTGGCATTGGATGAAGCTGGGAGAGTACGTGCATTTAGGAAGTATCACACAAAATGCTTTTCTCTCTGTAATTGAGGCACATGGGGTAAATGGACTGTACTTGTAGTCTTCTGACCACTCAAAGCACTTTAACACTAAATGTCGTCATTCACACTGATGGCAGGGGCTACCGTGCAAGATGCCACATGCCCATCAGGACTATTTAATAATTTATTCCCATTCATACACTGCCGGAACAACCTGTGAGAGCAATTTGGGGTTAAGTGTCTTGCCCAAGGACACATCGACACAGACGAGTGGAGCCAGGGATCGAAACCGCAAATCCTCTGATTTGATGCATCACTTAATAAATTGGCATAAATCTATCATGAGACGATGCAGTTCTACTTAAATCTTCTAACATTTAGGAACTAAAGCAGAATGTATAACATTGTTATTTGTTGTCTATTTGGGGTCCTATAGATATAAATGGTGACTAAGACTTGTCTGTGTAACTTTCCTTAAATGTTCTCCTTCCTCCATTTCCGTCCTTCTGTCAGGTGTTTTGCTGGCGGTCCTCTTGCAGCTCTGTGAGACGGTGCCGGTGGGCGTACGGGCGTCAGGTTTTCATGTCGGATATCGCTCTCAGCAAGAATGGCATGATGTTTGTGACTCAGGAGGGGGAGGGCTTCAATGGTGTGTGGGCTGGAGAGTATAGGAAGTACGGGGAGAAGAAAGGTGAGGAATTTAGGAACATGGTGTATTGAATCATGAAGTTGGCCTGTGTTTTGCATTTGTCTCAAACTATTTAAATAGTTTTCATTGGACTTGCATTGACATTAATATTCATCAAGCTAATGTACCAACTGCTTTAATGAATAAAATGAGCGACCTAAACATACTCTTAAGTTTATTGGGGATAAAACCGCAGCAATAGTAAGTGTCCAAAAGAAAGGACAAACGACAATAAGTAAAAGGGATTGAGCGAAAAACATTGTTAAAGAAGGTTTTTAGAAATTGAGTTTTTATAAAGAAATCTAATTGACAAGCTTCTTGTAATCTCAGAGGACAGTGTGGAGGTGTGTGGCCATTCAGATGCTGGGACACTGTATGAGCGGATCCGCCTGGAGAAACTCCCGTATGTCCACAGAGCTGTCGGCATCACCATGGACTCTAAAGGCCGAAATTTTGGAGCGCTTCAGTCCGACCCCAAAACAAGGTAGGGTATCTCCCTTGAAGCTAGGATAATGCTTCTTTTGATACGGTGCTTAGGTTCATAAGTCTTTATAGTTTGTGCTAAATAGGGAATTGGTAAAGAGCATTTAGAGGCATACACTTCTATTTTATGATTTATCAGCACTAAACAGGTGATGGGAAGCAACAAAGGACCAACTTTAAAAGCCGTATCTCCCCAGGGACTCAATAATGACTTGCCACAGAATGTTATGTTGGCACATTTAGCCAGTTGGGTATTGCATACAATAGTGAACTATTAATCTTTTCTAGCTGGGTCTAATTGTCTTTATTTTTAGATCTCTTCCCTGCTGATTTAAGTGCTCTGCTTTATTGGAGGCTGTGTTGCAGCATGAAAGCTTCTTGTCCTTCAGTTATCACTGTCGTCAGAGATTCTCTTTGTTTGTGTCCTCGATGTATGTGTTCTAAATGTTAATTTTTGATCATTCGAGTGACATGCTGCAATGACGTCCACCCTGTCTTTGCTCCAGCTTGTACGAGATCCCCAGCATTTCTCCGTCCTCCTTCTCCCAACACTTTCGGAGCCTTCTGGATGAGGCAGACGAAATGGACGGCATCCACGACGTGACACTCCAGGCCGGTGTTCGCACCTTCCCCGCTCACAAGTACATCCTGTCCATGAGGTCCGAGTTCTTCCGTAAGCAGTTCATGTCTGAGCATGAACTGGACGAGGAACCTGACGGGGAAGTGAGGAAGAGCGAGGATGCTGTGGGCTGCGATTTAATAATTTTGGAGAAGATCACGCCGGACATGCTGGAATACGCCCTGCACTTCATCTACACAGACTCCTGCGAGCTGCTGGTGCACGGGGCCCGGCCGAGAGTCTCAGGGGCCTTGCCGGCACAAAACCAGGTGAGGAAAAGAAAAACAGTCTCCAAAGTGTCATTCACTTAAACTCTCAGCAACATAGATCGGATACACAGGATTTTATTATATACTATTGCTTGAGTGTGCACAGAATATGTGCGTAAGTCTTGAAGAACTGAGCCGCTGACTCAGCTGCTCCACTGTCTCTGTTGCCATGGCCAGGACTTCGAGCGGGAGAGGCTTATCAGCAGTCTGCAGGACTTGAGCCTGAGAGGCCATTCAGCGCGCGAGGTGTACCGCTCCCTTCCCCCCGCAACCAAAGGAGATGGGGACAAGGCCAAAAGCAAGTGCGCCAAGCCTGGCAAGAAGGTGAAAGGAGGTAAAGGTGACAAGGGCAACGACGGAGGGGCCAACCCAGTGAAAACCTTGCAGGGTGTTGCAAAAAAGCTGGGCCTGGGAAGCCTGTCTGCACGGTGAGAGACGGGATGGTGTGCTCTAAACACCGACGCAAAAACAGATGTGGTGTCACGTCTCCTCATTCATGCTTTCGCATTCATGCTTTCCTTGACAGGCTGGATGGAGTCAAATATGAAAGTGGGAAGATCAATGTAATAAACAAGAAAACCGGCCACAAGCCCAAGTTCTACCAGAAGAAATGGTGCGTTAATGAGTGTAGTAGCTATAGATGAGATGGTACATAATTAATTTGATGCCAAAGTGCAGATTTTCTCATGTCTCTTTCTGTCTGTACAGCTCCTATCTTTGTGATGTTACTCTGAAATCTGAAGATGGGAAAGAGTTTCCATGTCACAAGAGTGTCCTCTGTGCAAGACTAGGTAAGGTCATCCCGTCGTCAACGAACCCAACACACGTTCTTTTTATACTGATGGCGAATGCGCGCTTGTTATTTTGCACGTGACTGTCAAACATTAGTGCGCGTCCTTGTGAGTCCAAAACCTCCGTAAATATCACTGGTAAAGATATAATTGGATTCTTCAAATAACAGGCTCCTGTGTGTTGAAGAAACTTTAATTTTTGATGTCTGTTGGATGTTTTGGATTTACAGAAAGTGAGTCGCAAATGTTTTTACTTTTGTTTCAGAATACTTCAATAGTATGCTTGGAAACTCCTGGATTGAGGTATGCGATGTTTTTATTTCATACTGCTTTATTCGCGATCCCAATGCTTGCTACTTAAGCTTTTGGACGTGATCATATTGACAATAATGTTGTCTTGTGACCCTCAGGCCACCTCCTGCTCTGCACTGGAGATGCCTACCAGCTCTGAGATCCTGCAGGTCATTCTAGAGTATATTTACACAGATGAGTCCCACACCATCAAAGGTAACTTCTCAAGTTTAGTTGATTCCACAAATTACAACCTTTTAAGACTAGTTGCCGAATTTGCAAAAAATAGTATTAAGAGGACTCATTGTTCTCCCTCTTGCTCAACAGAGGCTTTGAATGTGGAGTTTGTCTGCACCGTATTGGTTGTGGCCGACCAGCTGCTCATCACACGACTGAAGGAGATGTGCGAGGTCGTCATCACCGAGAACTGTATGCTGTGTTTGTCTTTTAATCTATCCTAGATCGCGTCATTTACTTTGCCCTCTAGCGCTGTCCTTTTATCTTGACATAATACTGCATTCATCTCATGAAAATTACAATTTGATGCAGTATCTCCCACTGGATTCTGGGAGAGACTAGAGTGGGTGGACTTTGGATCTCCTAGGGATACATTTTGTGCATAATAAAGTTTAATGGACAATTTTATGCACTTTGAGATTAAAATTAAGAGGCTGGAGGGACGAAGAACTATATTACGTATATTGCTCTTGTTACATTCAGGCTACTTAGGTACTGTACTACTACAAAATGTAGGTAGTTGTAGTGGACTATTTCCATTTTTTTTTTACTTTATATTTCTTGTCCACTACGTCTCAGAGGGAAATATTGTACTCTAAACGTCACTTAATTTATTTGTCATTATTTGTTACCATTTAGGCTACTTCTGCACAATGAGTACACATTTACATTCGGTACTTTAAGTGTATTTTGATTCTAATACTTTTTTTCTTAAGACACATTTTAAAGCCAGGACTTTTATGTGTAACAGAGTAGTTTTACACTGTTCTCTAGTAACATCTTTTAAGAGAACACTAAACACATTTGTTGTAGAGATATGAATGGTAATGACGCAGCAAAAAAAGTCCCACGGCATAGTAAATGAGATGGGGGCGGGGGTGAATAGTTTCAGGGTTAATAACAGACCGCTGTTCCTTATGGTACTCGGTTTCTTGAGAGATTTGATCACATTAGGCCCAGAACGCAGCTTTTTGTTATATTTGTGGTCTCGACCACAAACTGTGATGTCACTGCAGCACTATTTCACAAATGGGGACATGGGGAAAACTATTTTCAGGCACAATTGCTTCTTTGAAACAATTTCCTGTGACTGGTTAATGACGCTGCTTGCTTTGCTCCTTAGTGACTCTGAAGAACGGTGCAGAGCTGCTGGAGTTTGCCACCATGTACAACGCGGAGCAGCTGAAACTCTCCTGTCTCCACTTCATAGTGGTCAACATGGCCGCCCTGCTGGAGTCCAAGTGAGAATCACAAGAAAGAGCCTGAATGGGACTTGAAAATATCTTTTATAAATCGGTTCAGAGCATTTCAGCATTTAATTTTTTTTTTTATCTCAAATATTTATTTAGTAAAGTTGTGTATATTTTTATATACTGTATACAGCAGGAGAAATACTTTCCCCAGCAGGAGAGAGCTAAACATAACTTTCTCCTTTGTCTGTGTCTGTCTGTCTGCCCCTTTTTGTTTTTTTTGTTGCCCTCAGAGCGCTGGATATTCTTAGTGATGAAGTGCTCGTGGAGCTTTCTGCAGCCTACAGGAGGATGGTGAGTCACCTCTCATCCACCCCGAGAAACATCCCAATCTGCATCATCCTTTCCGTTACTTTAATGTTTGCTCTTTTTTGTCGTTTGACTTGGATTTGTTTTCAAGATAAAATAGCGATTAAATGCTTATTCTGTGAAACGACTTCTTGGAAGTCACAGATCTGAATCCTACATGGCTCAGTCTTTCAGTTTCCAGAGTAAAGGCTTTCTAGATAATTTTGCTCAGAATAGATCACAAGAAGTAGTTGCTTCATTAAAACGTCGTCACAAGACATGTTTTGTCTTGATAAGAGGTGATTTTGGGGTGAACTGTTATTTTGTTTCTTGTGCAACTCGCAGCTGAATGCAGCAATATCTGGTACCTGTGTCACTGCCAATGCAATATCTGCTTTGTTTTAAAATTTAGTCAAATGTGTCATGATCGCACCAAGTCAGTCTTGGTTCTCATATCTTAATGTAACTTTGTGCAGGATCAGGTTCTGATTGTTTTTGTTGTTTGTTTTCATTTCAGATCCCAGCCATGCAGAGGAGGGTCATTACTCCGTATCCTGGCGCCCCAGACCTCAGTGTGTATGTCGATGAGGATTTGGACTCTGCGTTCAGCCCCAAAACAGAAGCAGAACTGGATCACTCTTGCAGGTACACAAACAAATGTTCAGCATCTCCATGTACACTCATTATGTTTGGTTCCTGCTGTGAGACATTCTGTGTTTTTGTAACCGCTGTAAAAACATTTATCTTATGTGGCTATAGACCAGAAAAAAATTATTCAGCTGTGAACGTAGACCTAAAGTTGAAGAACCAGTGTGTAGGATTTAGTGATCTCTAGTGGTGACGTTGTAGATTGCAAACAACTGAAGTTGGTCAACCTGGTTTGTCTTTTGTGAGCTACTGTAGAAACATGGCGGTGGACTCCTTCGAAGCTAACAAATACACAAATATTCTTTATTTCAGGTGATTATACACCAATGAAAATATAATGATGAATATAATATTCCATTTCTGCCAATAAATCACCCTAAATCCCACACACTGGACCCTGAAGGGAAGCGGGAGCTTACCAGGCTGTCTGCAAGTCCTTCCAATCTCCTTCAAGCATCTGAAATGTGGACTCCCAAATGAATATCCGCTAATGATTGTACCACATTATCCCCCCCAGAGAAATCCTGTTAAAGAAGGCCAAGATGAAGGCAAAAAAGAAACCAAGGCGACGCTCTGACAGCTCAGGAGGCTACACTCTCTCTGCTATCATTCAAAGTCCCCCTGCACCAGGTATACATAAACATCCTCTCCTTTAAGAACCTGTCGGGTTCAGTATGCAGTATGTACTCATTTCACTAACGCACTCCCTGTCTTCTCAGTGGTCTCCCCGTGCCTGGTAAAGTCAGGCAGGGCTAACTCAACAGAGTCCCTGCAGGATCTGCTCACATCCGACTCAGAGGGCAGCTACGTGGGGGTGGGCAGTCCCCGAGACATACAGTCCCCCGTCTTCCATGACGGAGTCGAGGTTAACATCTGACCACCACAGCAATCGCATAAATAACAGATGATGTGTTTTTTTGGGGGGGATATGTTTTAGCTCGTCCAAGTACTTACTCTGCTAGTAATTTTGCTGCCTTCTATGGGTCCATTATAGAAGTACAACACAAAGTCATACACAAACTTATCCATTTGCTTTTGTTTTGATCATTTCTTACAACAGGAAGAAAAGGCTTTCAGTCAGAGGCTAAAGACCCCACCCAGCACCCCGACCTCCCTGAAGGAGTCTCCTCACAACTCTGCTCCACAAACCATCCCTAAGGCCCCTTCCTGGTAGGATGGACTTAATGATCCTACATTTGAAAACTTCTGTTTTATTCTTACAATTGTGTTGGTTTTTCCCTCTCCTCCTCAAACTATAAAATGTGGATAAAACACTATAAAGGAGGAAATCAATGTTTTTTTTTCCATTATAAAAAAAAGAGCCAGTTGAGATTTCCTACAAGGTACCCCTGACTCAAACAGGGACCTTGTGTTCACTTCATTCTGAGGAAGAGTATGTTTGGAGAAAGGAGGACATTCTTTCATCCCTCATCAATAACTAAATGTTGACATCTGAGCCGCATGTTCTAGGTATTATGTGTGACTGTGTTAATACAACCTGCAGTCCTGCTCGTCCAACCCCAGCCCTGGATCTGAGGACCATCATGGACATGGAGGCCAACTCACTGCAGACCCTTGGAGCAGCTCCTAAAAGCCCGGGAAGGTGCGCAATGTTTTTTTGTCTAACTAGGGAGATTTATTTCAAACTAAATCATTAAGAGTGTCTAGTTGATCGGAGGCAATGATAGCAAACAATTCATGACTAATTGCTGTGAAAGTACAGCTGAATTTTTGCTTTATTCATAAAATGGGATGCAATTCATCCCATTGCCCAGTCTGAAGGACAGCACTACTGCTGCATGAGTGAACCTTATTCACTTCAGCTAACCACACATATTTATATTTCTCCTCCTGCCTGCAGTGTCACTGCCAGCATCAAGCACTCCCCTGTTCCCATGAAAATGTCCCAGAAGCAGAGGAAGATGTTGGCCATGGCCAACAAGGAGGCCAGTGTGGAGTCCACTGCATCCAAACCAACCCCCACGGTCACCCCGCTGAAAAGCAGTGGGAAGGCCTGGTGAGTTAGCCCAAATGTGAAGAAAACTAGTGTCCACTACACACAACTGTCCAGAAATAGCTTCCTGTTGAGTTCATAGCCCGTCGCTGATGGGACAGTTGGTTTTAAGGCTAGAGAGTAATTGTATACGACCTCCACCAGGCTTCCTCAGCCCATACATCATGTTTATATCAGCACCAAAGCTTTGCATGTACAAGGTAGGGTTGTGAGTGGAAGAATCTGCACAGCCACTCAGAGCATTATAAATGATGGCACCCTCTGCTGGCCACAAAATAATGGCATCCGCTTCACATTAAGAGGACCACAGCTTTGTAGAGATGCAGCGCTACCATCTTTTGCCTACTTTCATCATGAATCCATGTGTCATACATGCTCTTTCTTTCTTTCTCTGTGTTATTTGTTTGATCCTGCAGGGCAACAGCAGTCCAGTCCCCGCCCTCCTCGTGCTCATTTCGAGCGCTGCTGCTGGAGGAGGAGAGCCGCTTGGTCAGAGCAGGACAAACTGGAGCCCAGAGGGGCCAACAAGGTGCCCAGGTGTCCCCTGTCACCGCCACCTCCGCAACCAGGAGGGTCACATTCAAATGCACCGAGAGCAGCGAGGCGGAGCAACCCACTAGGTGAGACACACACACACACACACTCTCACTCAAACACTCTGTGCACCGCTGTTTTCCACTTGGTGGCACTCTTGAGGTTTTTCATAAAACTGCATCTCTCACACACGCATTATAAGATACACGATGCCACATTAAGAGTCCTTTCCCAGTACTCTAATACTAACTTACTGCAAGAACATCCCTAATCTAAGCCTTAATTAAAAATATATTTTATTCTATCCATCTATAATTACTTATTATCTCTCAGCAGATGGATGAAACTTTAATTTTTTTATTTTTATTTTAAGGAAACTGAAAGATCTTGAAACAGATCTGACACAGACCATGTCTGGCTTTGACATTAATAAAAAAAAAAGGGGAAGTAACGATGAGTGTTGACCGGACAACTTGACTGACAGGAACCGCTCTAGTTGAGAGGCGTGACCGCTCTGGTCTGAGCGAGGTGAACAGCTCTTAATGATCTAGTACAGCTGGGTTGACCTGTCCGCAGACAACGAGTCACCCTGACCGTTGCAACATCCCCTCGACAGCAACACACACACACACACGCACATCTGTAAATATGCATGTCTGGTTAAATTGTGTGTGTGTGTGACAGAAAAATAAATGAAACTGTGGACGCGTTGGGCAGTCTTTTCAGGTCCTATGAGGGAACTTTGTCATGCTTGCTTTTTTTTGTAAGTGCGTCATGCTTCCTCTTCTGTATCTTTGCGGCATGAAGCGCGGGTAATCTTTAGAGCAGACTTCTAGATATTAAACAGCTGTGAGTCACTAGTGAAGCCGGTGATGTTAATCAGTGTTGATAAGGGCAGCCCTCATGTCACAACGGATCATACAGAACAGGGAACCGGTTTCAGGTTCTTCTTGGTTTTTGGATGAGCGGAGAGAGAGACAGACAAGTTCAAGGCTCAGGAAGCAGCAGCAACCTCGTATATTCTCATGTCTTCCTTCTTTTTCCAAATCCAAAGTCAGAATTAATAGAGATGCCTTTTTGATCTTGTCAGACTATCTCTCTCTTTTTTTCTCTCCTCATGTCTTATGAATATTTCCAGAGGTCTCTCTTGGCCAGATTAACAGACTTTCCATATAGCTTTAACGTGCATCATAGTGAATGATTTGGAATTCTTTTGCCTACATTTATAGCAAACTATTAATGCAGCATGTCTCCAAGACTCACAGAGCAGCTATGAAGTAAGAAATCACTTTAAGCGCAGGAAGCTCATGTCATCAATGGGACATGTTGTATTTTACATGTCATGTTGAATAGATGTCCTGGATCCCTGCATAAAAGGAAAAGGCACAACTCTCAACTATCGGAGTCAAAAAAATATGAATATTCAGAGAGGAAATAATAATAATACCTGACTGTTTGGCAGTGTTGTCCTTGTCCATTCCAATAAAGCAGATTCCACTGAACTGAATGTCTTTTCAAGGTCACTTAAAAGTCCTGGACAAATATTTCAACATTTAAAGAGAATGAAAAAAGGAAATTAAAGATTTAATAAAAAAATAAAAAAATCTATATACATGCTTGGAGACAATCCAATTCAGTAAACAAGAAAATAACTACAAACACAGTTTTAGAAGGCAGCAAAAAAATGTGCCATTGTCTGGTGATTTGTTCCACATGTCAGTCACTGAAAGGAGCTTCTCTAATCTTTGTTTGAATTTGGCAAACACAAACCAAATGCTTTGCAGAGGATCTGAGAAGAATATATTTTGGAGTGAATCATTTAGTGCAAGCATTAAGATTGGGGACCAAGACCTCATTTTCTGGTCATGAAGGCTTGTATCTGTTTTCCCACATCAGCTTACATTGGGTCTTTTTTGTTTTTTAGTGGCTACAATCAATCCTTTCATGCTGCCAAAGCCTGAGACATGATGTTTTCAGGTTGTCTTTCCATCCGTCCCATTTTCAAAGACAAAAAAAGAAAAACCCACAGTGTGCTAAACGGCCAGAAACACAGCTTGACACAAATCTCCCCCCAAAAAATCTAAAATTGACGTTATTTCCTCGTAATTGTTTGAGATTGGCTCAGCTGGGTTATGTATCTTTGATGCGTTTTCATTAATGTGTCTCAGTCCTGTCGAGTGCTGCCACAAAACATCATTTTGATTCCTAACGGCACAATGACATCTGATTTAATGTGATAAAGAACTAACATGATCAGTATATACGGTACGTACTGTATTAAGGTTTCCTTCTGCAGCTGAGAGGTGCTGGAAAAGCTTGAAGTTGACTTTTGAAAACCGGTGCAAGGACCAGGTGAACGTTAATGTTGCTCTGTGTCGGCTGGATGTGTAAATGGGCAGCTGTCGTCACAGCGGAGGTTTGTGGTAACCAGGCGGCCGTTCTCTCACAGGAGCTTGTCAGTAGTCGTTGACTCACACTTTGTCCGTGCACTTAGACTCCTGTCGCTTTCCCTATTGCAGCGGTAGGCACTAATTCTCTCGTGTGTGTGTGTGTGTGTGTGTGTGTGTGTGTGTGTGTGTGTCTCTCTCCCCTCAGGCCCTGGGTGCTGGGAGCAGTGGGCAGCCCTCCCCTCTCCTCCCTGGTGACCTTTGCCTCCATCGTGGAGGAGGAGAAGGAGCAGGAAGCCGCGCTGATCCGCAGCCGGGAGAAGCCGCTGGCGCTCATCCAGGTAACGCATCTTGTCTGTGCGCGTTAGCACTTGCACACTCGCCCGCACATGCAGGACGCACTCTTGCCATGACTATTGCCGTGTGTGTGCGGCATCCAAGTGGAAAACCAAGCGGTGCTGTTTCAGGGTGGCATGGCCGCAGGCGGCATGCTTATCCTTTCGATCCCTATCTGGCAGGCGTGTATCTAATGGAGACCACGTCCCGCACAGAGCTGGTTTGAAGCGAGGTGCCTCCCATTTGGTCCAGATGCCGCCTGGCTTCTGTCAGCGCCTCCTCAAACGCCCCCCCCCCCCCATTGCTTTCTGGTTGCCATTACGTAAAACACTCATTATCATTAAGCACTCAGTGTCAGCATTTTCTCCTTTACCCTGACATTTAGTGTGGTTTTTATTGCCCACAATATCTCCATTTCATGTCTTTTTTTTTTTTTTGTCTTTTTAGATTGAAGAGTGGGCAATACAAGACCTTTTGTTACATTATAAAGCGCGCGACAACCCCGATGAGCTGATCGTGGTGGAGAGGTCTTCCAGAGGTCCTATGGCAGCCCCAACCTGGAACAAGCACTAATGCTGAACAGCACAGCCGCTACATGCCAACAGAAAGAGAACGTCCTCTGCAGTTTTTTTGGCAGTGTCCCTTCTGCACGAAACATCCCCACATCCATCAGTCCATCAGCGCCTCAGACTCCAGCCCAGTGCGGGATGGGTCTGATGAAAATGTATGCTCGTTCCTGTAGTGCTACTTTTTAGTTTTTATTTTGTTGCTGCTCAGCGTTTTGTTTGTGTGAGACGGAGAGAGAGAATGAATGTTTTTCATGACTGAACGTGGTCCCTGAAGAGAAGTACTGGTACCGGGGATTACTCATGCATGTTTGTTTCTTTTCTTTAGGCGGGAACGTGTCTTTACCTAGTAAACGACTTTCTCCAAATAAATATGTGAAGTTAAAGTTGCCAAAGAAATGGAGGCGTTGCAGCTGCAAAATGGGTCCAAACTGCGGCTCGTGTGCACGCGTGAAATTGGGGGAAGCTCTCCGTGTGATCGACATTTACCAACTGTGGCGAAGCGTCGTCTGTAGTTCAGAGTTGAAGTGAGCTGTTTACCAAGGCAGTATGTTTTATGTTTCTTTTGTTCATCTCATACTTCCATTGTTTTGGCTGATTGATTCAGCTTTGCAGTGACACGGTCCTTTTGCTAGACTAAAGGTGGATGTTTTTCATATCCAACATATATAATTTGATGCCTTTCTAGTGAGTGGCGATGGTCTGACAACTGGCTTTCCAGCCTTTTGGAGTTCGCACCCGTGTTTTTGAGAAGGTGCTGTGCCTTTTTATCAAATAAGGAAGTCTAAAATAGCATTCATCTCGTCATTATTTTCTCTCTCCCATTATTTAGTTGTCTAACTCTCCAGCTTTTCTCCCGCAGCCAACGTAAGCTTGGTAGGGTCCTCTGATCCGGACCATGTAATCTCCTCTTCAGATGCCATTCGTGGGTGAGAGACTTCAGGGTGTGATGAGAAAATGGCATGTAATAAATACCCACCTGTGCAATGATCCTGTCTCTTGTCTCTCTTTTTTTTCAGTTTAGATCGCAGCAAACAGAATGAAAAGGAGAGAGGGATTACATTTTCTCAATTATGTCCTTGTCTTTTAATATAGCAGCAACTTGATCCTTTTACTGAAAAATGTGACTCTCACTGCATCTAATGAAGACTTAATGTGCCCGTCTCCTGACACTTTAGCTGCCCTGCATGAGCGAAGGACCATTATCAAGTCTCAGCCCGTGATTAACTGCGATGACCCTGATCTGAACAGCGAGCGTGGCGATTTAGGGATTTTATTGGCCGTAATTACAGGTAGAGCATCACATCGGAAGTCAGGGAGGGACTGCTCGTTGGGAGGAATATTAAGTACACATTAGGATCTATTATTTGGCGCGGGGACGACACGTGAATCAAAGCCTCGGAGGAAAAGGTCTGCTGCTTTACATCACCCCACAATGAGCCGGGCTGATACGAGAAGCCTGGAAAAGCCGAGGTGGGATCTCTCAAAAGGTCTCCTAATCCGCTGTGCGCTGAATAGAAATGTAATGTTTTTGCAGGTGGTGAAGTGCCACATTAAATGTTTTAAAATTAGACTCTGAAGCAGCCCACTTAATGTATTTGAAATGCGTAGCCCACCTAATACATTAGGTGGGCAACTCCATGAGGCCTTTAGTATCCTGGTTTTATCATATTCAGAATGTTGTTTACATGGAACACAATGGGAGAAACTTGGTCATTAATATTACTGTTCCCAAGGTTCCTTTTGAAAATGTCTCACAACAGCAAGTAGAGCTGTGGAAACATCTTTCTCCAGGTTCCATGTGGTGAGATATAGATGTGGGGAACCAGCCCGTTGTCATTCCCAGATTATCAGACGCACTCTAATTTAGACCCAAACCACGATCTTCTCCTAACCCTAACCAAGACGTTTTGTAGCAGTGACCTACGTGTGACCAATGCGTCCTCAGCAAGCGTCCGTATGTGACGAACTGGAAACGAGAACGGTTTGGAGAACACATCCTGTTCCCATTATGTGCTTTATATACCTGGGAACATAGGAATGACCCCGCGATATCCATTTATCCTTTTTTACCAACGTTGATCCATCTCGAAATAACCATTTCGCCAACTGGATACTTCAGTTGGTAGTTAGCACTGCTGTGGATCACAACACTTTGCAGAAGGTCTGCAGAAAGCCCTACTTGAGGAGAGCTTCTCCCGTGTGCTGGTGGACGAGGAGATGCTCTTGCCAACCAGCCTTCCTGCCAGGCAGATGGGAAAGTAATTGGTCGTCCTCCAGACGGTGAGCATTACTTCAGGATTCATTTGCTTGTGGAGGAAAAAGGTACGTTTTAGACACATGAAATACCGCCTACATTCTTTAAAAACACACATTTATCCATGGCAATGACATCTGTGGGGGTCTTATGCTTATAAATGACTCTTAAGTAGTTTTCCAACTTTGTTTACCATCAGTTCAGTCACACAACGGGAACTCTATTAAGAGATGTTTTTTAAGCTATAGTGCAAAGTGTTTTGGTGTTTTTGTGTGAATGATTTGCACTCTCAAATGATTAATGAAACTTTTGTTTTGCTCCTTTCAGGAACTGTGTATAGATGATGTATGCACCCTCGTTAGTTTGAAGGAGTTATACAACAGTGAATGCAAGGTTTTCATATAGAGAAAATAACATCCAGTAGCTATCAAATAAAAAAATATCACCTATTATAATACGGGTAGATGAAATCAAGCATTCTGATTGGTTGATGATGAGACCATCAGCGGTGAATAATGTACTTGTGGTCCCTGTTCCTACTGTACAGTCAAACGTTGATACGGCTCACAATCAGGAGAGCAGAGCAGATAACGCTGTGAGAGCAGACTAGTTAGTGGGGAGCGAGTGCATAAAACCAGAAACTAAGCTGAGGAATGAAAAGGGTTTGATCACAACATCGTGATCATTTCCAGTGAGACATAATTACGTCGGTAATTTCCTGACGCGAGGAAAGTTCTCTAAACATCATGGAGGAGAAAAATGACGGAGAAAAGACAGACAGAAGGAAGCGAGAGCTCTTCTTTACATCGGTGGCTGAGTGTCATCCTCCACCCTGCTTCCAACCGGCCTGGCCAACTACTGACCAGGCAGTCCGTTTTATAGTCCCGTATGTGCATCAACCGCCATACACATACGGGACTATTTTCTCTGTCGCTGAAATGCGATACACAACGTTTGGTGGCTACAACTATTTTGTGCTGAAAGGGAGCTTACTTTGCTTAATTACAATATACGTTTTGCCTGCATAGGAGGCGGACATACGGAAATATAGAACAACATTAAATATAAATGATTATATATTTATGAATAATCGTTTTAAATATGACATTTTCCTATCTATAAAAATACATGCAAGTGAGGGTGCAGAGGTGGAACAGGAGGTCATTCAAGAGCCTGATTGCAGGTCCTCCGTAATACCTAAAGGGTTACACAAGAGTTATTCATACTTTTCTCTGGCTTGAATGCTGACCTGTGGCTCAGTCAGAGACTGGTGGAGGTTCGACTAGCCCTTCCAATCCTATTTAGTGGACATGGAGCCAGTTAGCCCCGGATTACCTGTCCTCTCCACAGCCGTCACTCTGCCGGCAGCTTTACAAAGACCATTAGTGCCCCGGGAAGTGTTTTACTCAGAGAGTGTGACCGCAGCGTGACAGTGTTCCTGCTGACGTCCAGCTGACGTCCTCTTGGTTTCCTCTTGCTGTCAGTTTGACAGCCTCTGAGCCACGTGTCTCACCGGCAAACAGCATGGTTACGGGAGCCTGTGCCAAACCAGTGGATGTGATGACAGTTGTTGGGAATGTGAAGGATTTCCTGTGTATTTTTGCGAAGGATTGTTCTGTCATCATGATTATACTTGATCAGCATTTCTTTTGAACGTGTACACACACACAATCACACAGACACACACACACAATCACACAGACACACACACACGGTAGCTTCGGGTTCATGGAACATTTATTTTTTCTCTGGCATTGCAGCCAGGAAAGTTAAAAATTACAAATGGGTAACTTTTTTCATAAAATAAAAATGATTTAAGCCCACAGTAGCCTCAGCAAGTCTAAATAACGCGCACAA
Source organism: Taurulus bubalis (assembly GCF_910589615.1). Lineage (NCBI taxonomy): Eukaryota > Metazoa > Chordata > Actinopteri > Perciformes > Cottidae > Taurulus > Taurulus bubalis. The sequence goes on from NC_136600.1 coordinate 6,791,410, forward strand.
ACAACAAAAAACGCTATCCATGGTTTCAAAACAAAAACGAAGCGTTTATCGACTAGTATTTTATTGTTTTTGCTGTTTTATCTATGGATACATAAAGCTTCAACAAACAACTCCTTTTAGAGTCCTTGTTGCACCGGGCCAACATCCAGCTAGCTTAGCTTAGCATAAAGACGGGGAAACAGGAAGAAAGCAGCAAACCTGGCTCTGTCTGTAGGTAACACAATCCACCTTCCAGTACCCCTAAATCCATTTAGCTCACTAAGGAACATGTTATATCTTGTTTTTTAAATCCGTACAAACAGATCAATGTGTAAAAAAAGTTTTGGGTTTATCTTTTGAGTCTGGCTTTTATGAAGCAGTGTTGCTGGCAACCTCACGGTGACAAGAAACCTCAAGAAGTTCCTGTGCCTGGTCAAGAAATAGCCCCACACATAAGCCTCCATAAAATATGAATTTAATGCTGTTAGGTTTGATTAGGTCTGGCTCCAGACAGTCATTCTGTGAGATAGGCGGCTAACGGCGGGCTTATACCCACAGTCTACATCCGGCAAGTCAGACTCCCTTTGGACAGAGTGTTTGGAGTCTTTATGTCACTTAAGCTTCGTCTTTCTCCACCGAATTAGGATCAGCAGTATATTTTTTGTCCCAAAACCTCAATCGCCCTCCCGCTTCTGTATTGAATCGACTGCGAAGACATGTTGTCACTGCAAATAGACACATTCAGGGTGCAATCAAGCACTCGGTCACAGTGTTTTCCAGCATGCTTTTTTCCCCATCGCGGTGTGGACGTCCAGGTGGCAGAGAGGCTGTCATACCATTATGAATCCACCCAACGCGAGTTAGCCAGCGACAGCACATACAGTACCAAGATCACTGTGTGTGTGTGTGTGTGTGTGTGTGTGTGTGTGTGTGTGTCTGTAGCATCTATTAGTCTCTCAAGTGCTTGAGCAGCAGCACGCGGCTCCTTTACTGGCCCCGGAGCTGCTGGCTGTGACATCTCAAAGGCCTATAATAAGGCAGATTAGAGGAGATGGGGCTCTCTGTCTCTCTGTGAAACTGGACCCCCCTCTGTAGCATTCAGCATTAATCTGCCAGGATAGTTTGAAGGCAAGCTCGCCACGCACGGCAGCGCTTCTGGATCAAAAGAGCTGAAATGAGGGGATCCTCTGTAGCTCGGCGGTGGCTGCTGCGTCTTCTCTCCACAGACCAGTGTGACCCCCGCGCTATACTTCTCCTTGATGGCGGAGCGATTCTCCAGCTTTTTTTTTTTTTATCACTGGAGGGTTAGAATCAGTTTGACTGAAAAGGAACAGGAAATTCCATTTCTGTCCCGGTGCCTTTGATCCACAACAAAAACTAACTCTGCCGTCAGCGATGGGAATTTCTCTCTGACAGACAAAATAATGGGACCCTCTTGGAAATTGAGTTATCTCTGTGAAAAGTGGGAAGGAGACACAGAGGAAGTTGGCCATGACTGGATCTTTTGTTTTCTAGTCATTTCAACGCTCACGTTCTCTCAAGCAGCACTGGCTCAGAACCTCCTCCACATGCGGGACCTCCGTCACGCTGCAGAGCTTTGGTCAAGTGTTTCAGATCGAATGGGACGGCCGGTTGTTCCATCGTCTTTTTGTCTCTCGGCCACGCTAGCAGCAGGAAAAGAGTTTCCCTTCTGTTGACAGTTTTAAAATCAAACGTTGAATGTTGGACACGTGCCTTTAAGCTCTCACTCTCATCACAACTCGAATTTAGCACCTTGCACGCATTGTTTCATCACTCACTGCTGCTTCCTGGCCCGTCTTATCCATTTTGGCACAACTGACTAGCATCTCTCCTCCTCCAGAATTCAATATAATTAATTTCTTAAAAAGTTGCAATTTGAAAATGAATGCAACATAAAAGTGCATACTCCATATAGGTTCTTCTACCAATACTCACCAGCTTGTTGCTTGAATCAATAGTTTCCATTTACACTGAGGTCAATGATATTATTATTCATATTGAATTTGTAAAAATGTTGCAGGAATATAAAGTTTCCTCCAAAATATTATTATTGTAAAGGAGGAAACGGCACTCTTCCACAGAACCTTTTGCATCAGAGAAAAAACTCTGGATTACGGAGCCCCAAAGTCATCAATATTAAATGAATAAATACACTAGAATGATATAGATAAGCAAAACATTTAAAAGAACAAATTCATTCTGAAATGACTATTCTGAAATGACTATCATTAAATAAATACATTCTTATCTTAAATTACACTTTTTCAAAACTAAGATTGTCTTTCTTTCATAATAGTCATAGTTTTCATGGCTGAGGACTTTTCTTTGACCCCTCAGCCAATCACATGCGCCCTATCAGCTATCTATGGCTCCCTAGTTAGCTTCAACGACCCGGAGAAAGATGTTTTGTCGTTTTTCTTTGCTGATTATCTGGTAAATGCACATGTAACTGTATTTAATCATATCATTATTTATCTCGCCATGACACTTTGGGGCTCCATACTTATGACGTTATGCTTTTAAATTGTACAGCTACAGAAGATATGCAAATAAAACTGATTATATGAATGCAGTGTTGAATTGAGACATTTTGACCTGAAGGAAAAAGTTTAAAGGTTGCTCGGATGTTACACTTCCTGGTGGATAAATCGAACTCATGCAGTCACATAAATGGCACTGAAAAGAAAACGCTCTCTTGTTTCTTGTTTTCTGGCCTGAAGACACAAACACTGTGCCCGTATAATATTGCTTCATGGATTATAGAAGAAGAAGTAAACAGTGCTCTTCTTTTGGATTTTTTATTTTTTTTTACTCTCCATATTTTAAGTTGCTGAAGGTTTTGACTAAATAAATACAAACTCCGTCACTGCAGGGGTTTAAGGAGTGTATTGCTTTTAATGTTTTCAATGTCTTCCTTATATTTCTTCTGACAACATACTCTAATGTCTAATAATAACCACCAACTGATGAATCATCCATTTTACAGTGAGTAATGAGGTGCCAGGTAGTATCTACACAAAGCCACTCATCAGCGGGACTCCGTTTTGGACCGATACTGTATGCATAAACCTGCTGTGAGTCTCTGACAGCGGCTTTTAATTTAGCTTCACCGAGCACGGCTAACCGCCTCCACACCTGTGAAACGCATTGATGACGCTGCTCTCGGCCCATTGAAGCCCACTAATAGTTCCATGTACATTTCCAGATGTGGGATTCAATTTCAGAGACCTGTGATCAACCTGTCGGACACGTGCTAAAGCAAAGTATGAAAAACAAAACAAAAGTTACATTCCTTAACACCATGTAACAGAACAATACATCCATCTTCTTTTTTTAGCTCTTAATTGGTCATTCTAGTGATTTAGGAGCTAATTTTACTGGTAAACGCTGCACAATAAAAGTGCATGTGTGTGTCCCCTCCTACAGAGCGAGTGACACAGTGCGGAGGCAGACCTCCTGTGTGGGCCTTGGAGTTAAGACAGTGAGAGATAATCAGGGTTTACAGATCTGGGTGGCTAGTGACGCAGGGCTTTGTGTTGCCTAATGGAGCACATGACAGCTGCCCCACCCTGACTTGGCCCCTGCCCATCCCTTCAACTTCCTGCGCCCTAAAACTGACCCCTGACCACCCCTCACATGCTGAGCCGGAGACTGTCTGGGGCTTGGAAACGAAAAACATTTTTGGATAGGAAAAACTGAGCCGATACAAAAGAGCCAGAATGTGATATGCCTCTGAAGGGACATCACACATGAGTGCAACCTACACTGTCAAAGACCCTTCGAGACCCATTAAGCATCTCAATATGTATCTTAAGGTGCTTTAACAGTTCAGATGAGTGACTGTCTATATATATATATATATATACGTCGACATAAGCCGAGGCCAACCACCAGGGAGGGAGAATCTGCAGACCCTGACCCGGAGGTGTTAGTGGTCTGGGGGGTAACAGGCTTATGGGATTACAGAGAAAATATTTCCTGCCTGTTTGAAAAAGAAGAAGTGTCATTTCCTTCTTGGCTTTGCTGAGTTGTTCCAAGTTGAATGTGCATCACAGCTCTCCCATGTGACTCTTAAATAGTCCTGTTTTAGGTTACTTTGAGTCAAAACCTAAAGCAGCCCACAGAGGGCGACATGCAACACCAAGTGAGCTTTATATGAAGAGCAGCAACAGTTGAATCTTACAAAGATTTAAAAGAACTAACACATTCATATTGATTTATTTAACTTAATAATAATAATACAAATAATAAAAAAGCTATATTTTGTCACAGAGGGTTGATGACACGTGGTTCAACGAAATCAGGCGCACCCATTAACATTGTGAGCGCAACATATTTAATAATAGTAATATGTTGTTCATGGAAACGAGCACTTCAGAGACTTCAGATTCAGAGCAGGATCCGAATACGATGGAAGAAGGCCGGGGAGCTGGTTCATAAGGTCTCGCAGGCTCTCCTGAGCAGCGGGCTGCCCGTCACAAGGGGGCGGGGTGACGCACAGCTGACATCCTCCTCCTCCTCCGCCGGAGCGGACAGTTGCAGAAGGGCGCACTGTCAAGTGGGCAGGTAACGGTTAACTTCTCCACAAGTAGGGGAAATATGTCGCACTGAGTAGAGACTGGGGAGAGAGAGAAAGCTGGATTCCCCGAGCACATTCAAAGTGCACCAACGAGATTCTTTCCTGGCAACAAAGGGGATAAAATTAAAAAACATGTTGGAGCCGTGCGTCAAAAATCCACAAGATTCCTGAGAGGGGTTGATTCGTCGGAGCGAGGATTCTGCCAAAGTGCGACTCGAGGAGCAGCTTATTCATGCAAATTCATAAAATCATAGGCGTGCCTTGAGGCGATGGAGTCACAGCCGGAAAAGCAAACCCCCTCCTGGATCATCAGCGACCTTCAAAGCCCGTGATGCGCAGCGCTCGGACGCATTGACTGTGGCACCGGGGCGAACGCTTCAGAGCTGAGGAGGAGAAGACAAAGTTAGGTCTCGTTTTGCACGCGCTGCTCCTCAACACACATCTCGACTGCTGCGCCACCGGATCTCCAACCACAGGCGTATTATTGCTGTCTCTATTTGACTTGGTCTTTAATATTTTTCGCATTCTATTTTTTCTTTTACACGTTTACAGTCAATTCGGGCGACTTCTGATAGAGAGAATCCTGATGCGGATGAAGTTTCCGTCACCCCAAATTTGTGCGTAAAGACGCGATCACCGATTTGTTCTTATTTTAAGACCACTATTCGTTATTTTTTTCCCTCCTATTTCATTTAAATCGCTGAGGACTTTTTCACCATGTCAGAGGACGACAGCAGCACCACCGCCACCGCCAGCTCCATGTCTGACCCCGAAGGCAGCAACGTCAGCGTCCTCAACTGGGAGCAAGTGCAGCGGCTGGACGCCATCCTGACGGAGACCATCCCGATCCACGGACGCGGGAACTTCCCCACCCTGGAGATGCAGCCGCGGCAGATCGTTAAAGTGGTGCGTAGGCGGATGGAGGAGAAACAGATCCACGTCCGGGACGTTCGGTTAAACGGCTCTGCAGCCAGCCACGTTCTGCACGGGGACAGCGGACTGGGCTATAAGGACCTCGACCTCATATTTTGCGCAGATATGAAAGGGGAAAGTGATTTCCAGACTGTGAAGGACATAGTTTTGGACTGTCTCCTGGATTTCTTACCCGACTGTGTGAATAAACAGAAAATAAGCCCGCTAACGTTAAAGGTACAGCCACTGTACTTTCTTCTTCTCCTGCTTCAATTATTTAGCTCTAGATATGTGATAAGAACTAATTACATTTGTGCCAATTCGGCTTAACGACCATTACGCGCAGCTTTATGTGCAATTAGATTAGTTTAGTGATAGTAAAATGTTGGTTTTACATAGTTAAGAGGATTGAGTTAAACCAATTTGAAAGGGATCCTGAGCTCAGCCACCTAGATCCCATATTCAAGTACATAGGGTCTTTAATATTTGGGTCAATAACCCAACTGCAAAATGAGGCCAAAATGTGCACTTACATGGCTGTGCTTTACTAATATTGTACATTTAAGGCTATCTACTTCATATGCTCTTTCTCTCCCCCCACTCACTCAGGAAGCCTATGTGCAGAAGATGGTGAAGGTGTGTAATGACTCAGACCGCTGGAGTCTCATCTCCCTCTCCAACAACCGCGGAAAGAATGTGGAGCTCAAGTTCGTGGACTCCCTCCGGCGGCAGTTTGAGTTCAGCGTGGACTCCTTTCAGATCAAGCTGGACTCCCTGCTGCTGTTCTACGAGTGCTCAGAGAACCCGATGGCCGAGACCTTCCACCCCACCATCATGGGCGAGAGCGTGTACGGGGACTTCAGCGAGGCCCTGCACCACCTGCGTCACAAGTTCATCTGCACCCGGAACCCGGAGGAGATCCGGGGCGGGGGTCTGCTGAAGTACTGTCACCTGCTGGTGAGGGGCTTCCGGGCCGCCTCCGAGACCAAGATGAAGTCCCTGCAGCGCTACATGTGCTCCCGCTTCTTCATTGACTTCTCTGACATCGGGGAGCAGCAGCGCAAGCTGGAGTCCTATCTTCAGAACCACTTTGTGGGCCTGGAGGACCGCAAGTACGACTACCTGATGACTCTGCACGGAGTGGTCAACGAGAGCACGGTGTGCCTGATGGGGCACGAGAGGCGGCAGACCCTGGGGCTCATAGCCATGCTGGCGGTGCGCGTTCTCGCCGAGCAGAACGTCATCCCCAACGTGGCCAATGTTACATGTTACTACCAACCCGCCCCTTATGTGGCAGATGGCAACTTCAGTAACTACTACATAGCACAGGTTCAGCCGATGTTTGCGTGCCAGCAGCCTGCATACTCCACCTGGCTGCCCTGCAACTGAGTCAGCCCTGAGGAAAGGTGGAGGGACAGCATCTGATTTGTTGAAACAAGAGCGAGCGGCATGGTTGCCTCCTAAAACCTGCCCAGTGTTTGACAGCGGACAGAGAAAAAAAAGGAGTCTCCTTTGTAATGTTTTGCCTCAAAGCCTGTTTGGCTTTCACTTCGAGTGCATATTTCAATGTGAATAATCTCACATTTCTCGAAAAGGCCTACTGATCCTGCTCAGGCCAACCAGGGTTGGAAAAGACTAATTTGTGGTAGCTTGGAAGTAAAAGGCTCAATGCAAATGCGCGATGGCCTCGAACGCAGGCAGCAGAACCGTCAACGAAAACCACGCGAGACGGATCGACGTCTGTCAAGAACTGATTAGCCAGCACGCTCCAACAGCAAACCAAAACCACTGCATCAGGGCCCTGAAGCTGACAGCAACACACACACACACACACACACACACACACACACACACACACACACACACACACACACACACACACACACATGCGCGTGCACGCTCACACACTTGCAGTGCAATCAGAGGTGTGTGCATGAGGGCTCCAAAACGAGAACCCTCGACTCTGCTTCACATCAGCTTAACTGAGGTGGGATGCTGTTAAACTTTTGGTATCAAACGGGCGTCTCCGCCTTGCATTTGGATATCATTACGGTTGTTTACAGACCAAAGATTTGTGTTTCGGTGGTTTCTAACATTAAAACCCTATTTTGTGGGGGGGATTAAAAAAAATTAAGCTGTGTCTATTTGTACATGTGAACATTTGTGTGTTTGTATCAAGTGCCTATAAAAGAATGAGCAGGCCATATGTTTAATTTTTTTGTGAATTCGCCCCAAAGTGTTTATAGCCAGGGCACGCCACGCAATAGCACCCCAGAGGCTTGTGAATGTACATGTGAAGTCATGCAGTAAGTGTTTGTTTATGCTTGGATGAAAAAGAGCACCATGTGTTACTGTGGGCAGTTAAGTAACAGTTGAATGTGCACGCCACAAAGACATTCCCATTTTTCACGCTGAGTATTTGGGAAAACTCTAAATTCGGTCCCCTCAGAATGACAACCTGGACATGCTGCAAATTAAAACTGGTATTGCATAGCGTGTCATGAGAAAGGATGACAAGCATTCTCAGATCATCAGTGACAAAGGAAACGTTCACTCACCCACAATTTCCTGTATATTTTGCACAGTGGTGCTTCTCTTTGTTTTGTTTAATCATTAAAACATGTCTACAAGAAGTAGATAAGAGACAGAGAGAGAGGGGAAATACTGCATTCAGAGAGCTGGTGTCTGTTCTCTATGCGTCCTCCTACAAGAAGATGGCTTTTTGCGGAGACATCTCCGATGATGAGACACTATTTGCTGTAGCACCCTGGCAGGGAATTCCTCAGCTGCTGCTGAAGAGCTTGAACTTAGCTGGGTCTGCATCTGCAGATGCTGTTTTCAGGGTTCAGAAGAATGTCGTGCCAAACATTTCGTTGGCCCCGCTGGTAGCCCCGAGGTTTGACGAGTCGATGCTGTGTGTTAATACAGAAGACGGGGAGACAGAGGGAGAGATAATGTAGCGGTGAGAAAGGCGACAAGGGAGAGTGAGTCGGTCTGGAGAGATGGGTGCAGCTGGTGATGGGGTTTATCTCCGGGGCGACCATGCTTTACTGTACAAGCTGTGTTAAGGTCACGAGTATGACTTAATGGAAAGTGCTGCAGCTCTCCCCCTGTTTTTTCTTTTCTTACAGGGAGACCAAAACATTTGTTGTTTAGCATTTGCTCTCTGCTTGTATCGTGTGATTGTTGTTTTAAAGAGGGAAAAAAAAGAGTGGAAACCGAAGAAAACCGCGTGCATTCACACGCAGCTTTAGGAGACTTTCAGTTGCAACCTTTGTTTCATTTGCTTTAATGATGCTCATTCAAGTTTTTAGTTTTAGTTTTAATGCTTTAATCCACACCATTTGACAGAACTGTCTATATAAATGATTACATGCTTCGGCTTTTGCCAACTCACATACTCCTTGCAATGTATACTGCAGCCTTTCCGGATGGCAGATAGAAAAAAAAAAGACAAGCATTAAAACGGTACAGAAGACCAGCATCAACTCAAGTTTTTCTCGCTGAAAAAAATAAAGAAAAAATAATTTCTTTCTCCTCCTTGACTCGCCTGATTCTGATGATCCAGAACTGCTCAGTTGTTACAGCAACATCGATGGATTGTGCAGGCAATGTATTGTCATTTAATACTCAGTGAAGTCCGAGCAGCTGACTAGCTCGCTTGCTCCAGTCTGCCTGTCAGTTAGTGATTGTGCCTGTCAGTTAGAGATTGTGGGTTACTGCATTGTCTTGTATCCGTTGTCTCGAATAACTGTTTCTGTTCATGCAGTCTTTTACAAATCACACTTTGAAAAAAGATCCTTGTCTTGTGTGTATATTTTTTATGATTGTTGTTTTTATAAATGTACCACTGTGGGAGCTGCAGTGCTTTTGAATCTGTGATCGGGCTTCAAAGGATAAGTTCTCAATAGCTTTTTTGCTATATCATGTTATGTGTCCAAGGGGTCAAAAAGGTTAAGGATATTTTCATCAATAAAATATCTGAAAAACAGATTTGTCTTGTCTCTTGTTATTCATTTGTTTGAGTATCAAGTTGACTGCGCTGCTTTTTCCCTCCGAAAGAATGTTTCTGCCACAGAGATGCTTATAATTCGATAAACTTCAGTTTATTTATTTTTTAAATGACAGTGAGAGTGTCACTTTTCACTGACGATAGCCATTCAGTGGCTTTCAGACCAGTTCCATTGCCCACTCAGTCAAATCCCTGGCTGGGCCTGCCGGGCCCAACAGGCCCAGCCAGAAACCCGCCCAGAACTGGCCCGCTGATGCCAGAAAGAGCTGTTGTTGAATGTGAGGGGGATTTGCATCCACCCAAAAAAGAGACTTTGACGCTTTTGCAGAGTGAATATCTTTGCCTGCTCATCAAATTCTCTCTGTTAACGGCCCCGCCTCCGTACTCGGACAGCAATGCAGTGGCGGCCGGGGGCTAAGGCCTGCAGAGACCGGAGCCCGGCTGTCTCATGGTTGTCTGGCTAAAAACAAAAGTCTACCGCGACAGAGCTGGCTGTCACAGGTCCCATGACCAACTGTCCTAGATACAGAGAGGAGGACGCAGAATGAGTAAGATGTGTATGACACAGGGCCATATATAGCAGACATGATTAGGACATTATCGCTTTCACTTAAGCGCATTTACAGCTCATTAATCTGAGCCGTTGAGGGGATGATTGACAAGTTGAGGCTGAACACAAATGCACATACAGGCATATACGCAAATATGTGTTGTGTACATTTGATTGGTTAGCCTAATACCATGTTTAACTCAGACTGCTGAAGCCCCATATAATCTTCAACTGAATTTTGATGCATTTTTTATATTTCTGCATTTCTACAGAGTAAAAGTAAAAGTCACATGAAAAAATAGTCCCAATAAACGGTGTCGGATTGGAACAGAATAAATGAGGTAAATCATCCGCTGCAGCAGGGAAGAAGCTGCAGGTGTGTCTGCGGCCACAATGGGGCGGAGCTCCAGAGATGAGACAGTCCGGATTTCCGGAAATGATACGTCACAAAGTATGGCGTTCACAGACAGTCGAGTTCTCCGGACACTTCAAACCCCAATCAAATCAACGAGCACAAATAGTGCGTGGTCATAATAAGCATTACTGTACCTCAGCATAGTAAAAATATCCATGCTCCCTTTTTATTGCACTCTGTTTCATGTTTATCGTAAAATGTTCTTTGTTAAATGTTGTTAAATGTCCCACCAGGACAAATTCCTTGTATGTGTAAACGTACTTGGCAATAAATGGTTCTGATTCTGAATAAATGTTGTCGCCATCTTAATTAATGAGTTATTTAATGCACAACCGGCAGGCGCACTTAAGTGACCCACCCATAATATGTTTGTGATCAAATTACTATGTTGAATGGGAAGAGTGTTGCTCGAAGTGATGAACACGCAAAATAATGATGGCCTGACTACAGTTCAGTGCACATGTAGAGACATTCCAAGTATTTAAAACCTCTTTTTAGCTGCTCTCTTGAACTTGTTTCAAGCCGCAGAACAGTTGTTTTTCAGCGGAAGAATTTCTGGAAATGCACTGTACGCTACCTGTTTAGCACCAAACAGCAGACAAAGTTAGCGACTAGCTTGTAAAGATAGCGTAGGCATCCCTCAGGATTTGGTGGAGACCAAAAACAGAGCTAAAAGCAGTAGTGATGGTGAGATGAAGCTTCCTGAAGCATTGAAGCTTTCCATCCAATTGGTTCGCTCATGAGCCGAAGCTTCACAGAGCTTCATTTGCTCTACTGCGCCACCAAGTGGACAATACATGTAAAACAGGCAGAGTGATCACAACGACACCATGCTTTGGTGTGTGAAGCTTTAAATTGAATAAATTATGTTTGTGACGCCAATACATCAATTATTAACTTATTCATATTGTGTCTATCTTTATGATATAATGGCGGGGTTAAAATCAAAACTCGAAACCAATTGTGAGAGGCTTGTGATGTGACTGTGGGTCAGTGGTTAGAATATCCGACTTTCAGTCAGAGGATCGGTGTTTCGAGCCTCGGCTCCGCTAGTCCATGTTGATGTGTCCAATATTTTTTTAAATAAGAACTTTTCCAGTGCTGGGCTTTTTGAGACTATTTCGCCTGCTTTATAAAATACCCTTTCACAGGCACACATGAAGCTGGTTACAGAGAGGAAGGGGGAAATCCATTGAGTTTCGCTGCCCCTTATATTTCAAATCACACGGCAAACCATTTTCTGAATCAGTCACGTGGTACGGCCGGCTCGCGAGGCTTCGAACGTCACCACATACGTCATCGACACAAGCCTCGATACGCGCTTCACCAAAATCTACCTGGATTACTCGACACGCATCGAAGCCTCGACGCGAAAGGACACATCACTAAAAAGCAGAGTGAATATTTGAAACAACTCTGAGTGAATGCTGAAGTTGCTCGGTGTGCAAATCGGCAACTGTTTGCATTCCCTATTTCATCTTTATAATGTTATGTACGCCAATGTTCACAACCCAAATGTGGCAGGTTGAAATGCCAGAATGAGGGCCATTGAGAACCACGATACAGTATTTGATACTGTACTGTACGGTCCAGCTCTAATCAGGGCTACACCTTGCCGTTTGCAGGAACTTTACCAGCAGCCAGCAGGAATGCGTTTGCTGGCTATGTCTTCTACCAGGTGGTGCTTACGCCTCAGTCTTAATTTCAAGCGTGATTTGACTTAATCCCTTCTAAAGAACCCTTCTCATTTGTGGTTTGCCGTAAAGAAGTCGGCTTGACGTAGTTACGGCGCCAAAGGGCCTACATCTTGGGTCCTTAATTTGAGACGCAGCATCAAACGGTATCCCTCTTAATTTAAGGGAGCTTTGATTTAGAAGTTTAAAGAGCAAGCTGTAGCCAGCTGGCAGAGGGCGATAGCTAAAGCCGACCACAGAGTGAATCCATGCTCTATGTGCCAGTAAAGGTCTTTATAATAACAACCTGTTTACCAGAAGCTGAAACACTTGTCGCTCGTCCTTCGGTTCCCCGTCTCTCCCGCTAGTCCGAGTGTTCAGCTGCTCTGTAATGGCTTTTCCACTGCAAGGATATCTCTGCCTCCATTGCTATAGAGAATTTTTTCCAGATGAACGTTTTTATGGAATGAGCGGGAACCGTTTTCAGAGGGAGGGCAGCTGACGGGTTCATATACTGGCGCGATCACCGCGGCCAAGCTAACGTACTGTTTCAATTACAATGTGGCTTATCTCAGTAATAAGAGAGTTTCATTATTATATATCACTTATTTAAGGAGTGTGGTATAACACAGAGCAGACGGCAAGAGAACAGAGCCCCGCCACAGACACACACACACACACACACACACACACACACACACACACACACACACACACAAAAACACACACGTCTGCTCAGTAAACAAATTCCAAAGGGGTGAGTTCCTACAAACAGTAAAGGAACATTCATCATGTTAACAGCCGTCATGAGGGAGATATATAAAGAGTAAAGAGAAAGAGAAGAGTCAGCTGCGGGGCACAGGCAGCTGGACCTCCAGCACACTACTGTTCTTAGTAAAACCTTGTCAGAATCGGTCTGGGCTTTTGAAACCGGCATCAAAGCAGATGTATCTCAGGCTCTTCAGGCAGAACGAGAATGTCTGGATGATGTTGGCCTTGTATTAACAATAAGGTTGTTTACCAGACTGCTTAGATATATATGGTTATAGTGGAGACTTGTATCAATGCTGGCCTTGTTTAATTTTTTTATTTGCTCACTCTAGCTGTCACCTGCTTGAACAATTACTGCCCGGGAAACTGACGTGCCCAAGTTGAAGCTGCACGAACCAATATTTTTGTATGGGGTTAAATGATTACGGTGTCATGTAAAAGGTGTTGTAGTAGTGACAAACCCATAGATAATTATCAGCTTAGTACGGTTTCAATCAGAAGTCTTTCAGCTATATCTCTGTCAAAAAGCTCTGGTACACATTGTAAACTCCCCGTCCAGCTGAAAAGTTAGCAAAGTTAGCAAAGCTAGCGGCTAGCTGGTGACCATAGTGAGCCAGATATTCCTCTCTGGACTTGGTGGAGACCAACGCAGAGCTAAAATGAGAGGGAATAGTGGACTTACATTTGTCAGGTTACCAGGAACACAAATCCAATATGAAGCCTCATGTTGCTCTCGTGTCAGCCGAATGTGTAAATTGAAAAGTTTTGCGAACATGTCAACCATAGCAACTATATAAGGTGATAATATCTCAACATTGTGTTAACAGCTCGTTCTGAAAAATGAATGCAGCTTCAAATCCACTTCCTGTTGCGATTTCCTGCATGATCGTATGACTACGTGCTTTGAGGCTGTACAATCAGTTAGCTGCATCTGCACTGATGGATGAAAAGGTCTTTATTGTCCCACTTAAGTGAAAGTGATGTCATTTGAGTGACATTTTAATAGCAGAAAAGTACAGTTACCAGACAAATGGAAAAGTAGCAATGCAAAAAGCTGCGTAACCAATTCTAAATATATAATTATATAAACCGTTAAAAACATTCAGAATTGTTCAAATCTAATTTGTTTGTTGAGGGTAAATAAAGTTGAATTGAATTGACTTAAAACTTAAAATGATTCTCCTCTCTCTCCTCTGAAAGTTCACTGCATACACCGCCTCAGTTGTCCAGTTCCCGTCGCTTATAAAGATATGTACTTAGTAATCAGTGCGATTTCAAATGAATTGCAATATTATTTATTGGAGCAGCAGTTATATTCATCAGGAAATCACAATAAAAAGAAGCTCAGCGACAGCTCCAGGACTAAATGTGAGGTAATTTCCACTTAAAAAACACTGAACAATAATATTTCCATCAGATTTGGAGCAAATATGAGCCAACCTGGGAAAGTTTTTGTAGCAAAAGGTGTGTCAAACAAATGGTAACGCAAGACAACGCTGTGCGTTGCACCTGTATTGTCTTGACCTGTTGGTAACCACTAAGGAAACCAGACGCTGGAAGAGAAACACAGACATAGAGGTAAACAGCAAAGGGTCAGTGGGAGCGACGGGGAGCTGATGGCTGTTGTTTCTGATGTTTGAGATTGATTGACTCCTGTAAAAGTGAACCTCAGCTGGCAATCAATGGGGAAATGCAGAGCTGAAACGACTGAATGGAGTTTAGTGATTCATGGATCCTGGAGTTAGAGTAAGAGAGGAGGAACGGAGGTGTAAAAGAAAAAAAATATTGTGAGTTTAGACTCAAATGTAGTGGGTCATAAAATAAGTGTTTCTGTAGAGAGAGAGAGAGAGAGAGAGAGAGAGAGAAAGAGAGAGAGAGAGAGAGAGAGAGAGGATGAGGGAGTGCAGAGAGGGAAGATGATCCGCTCTTCTCAGAGATTAGTGTCATTGAGGTTAGCAGGTTTATCTTTTGTAAGTCTCAGGACCGGCTGGACAGATGAGCGTCCTCTCTCAATCAGCAACTGGGACAGAGAGAAAGAGAGATGAGTCCATCTTTAAAAAAACATGTGTGGTAAAAACACATTTGATTCTGTTTGTATGTAAATTAGATCAGACGCAACGGAGAAAATCATTTCCAACATCAATCAGCTGGATGATTGCAGTAAGATTGTTTTTTTACTAGAGTTGTAATAACTATTCTCTGCCAGGGTTCTATAAAGAACACACACACACACACACACACACACACACACACACACACACACACACACACACACACACACACACACACACACACACACACACACACACACACACACACACACACACACACACACCGGAGACAATTTTGGGAGCATTACTTAGAAACTCTAAAGTCTGAAACACAGTCTGCATTGTAGGGTATAGGAGTAAGGCCGAGTTTTCATACATTTTATCATGACAATGACACCAGCAGTTTTGCCTGATAAACATTTTAATTAATATATGTTCTTTTATTAAGGTGTAAATGGCTCCCCTATGTCCCTTTTTCAGTTCCATGTAACCAAACAACCTACATATATTTTATCCCCCAAAATATTCATTTTCAGTCCTTTAAATTACGGGAAAAAAAGTGATAAAAAAAATGCACACTACGTAAAAATTGTTATGAGCCTAACGCATTCATATTTAATTTTGTAAGAATATGGAATTTTTTCTGAAACTTATTATTTAATTAAATTTAATTCTGCGGTATTCACCACAATTAGGAGTAAATCACAACTGAGAAGAGGTTGTGGAACCGGCAGTGTGTGTGGAGTGTGAGTGTGTGTTCAAGGGCCCATGTTGCGAGAGTGTTTGTGTGATGTGTGCTGTTGAGAGCAGGCAGTCGCCACTACACAACCCTGTCTCCTAAAAATTACGTTCCCCCAGAACTAATACGCATTCCCAATTACGTTTGATCAGAAACGTATCTCCTCCCTTATTGTTTTTATGTTTGTGTTTGACGTATTACGTGTTGCACTACACAGGTCTCTCGTATGATGCCTGCATGTGTTGTTAACCACTGTTGACAAGAGAGTCATGCCAGAGTAAACAACATTACAGCCACAATAGCAAAACACAGAGTTTTGGATGCATGGCCGGTATGTTTGTGTGTGTAAGAGAATTAGGAAGAGAGATAAGCGTGGGGGTAAAGTGTTTTAGGTTTTTAGTTTTACAGTAAAAACCCGAGTGTGCAGCCGCATGTGATTGTGATTTATCTCCAGTTTGATGTCGGCCACAGATTAAGTAGATGCTGAGCTAGAACAAAACTGAGGTGGAGGGGATTCTGCATTGTGATTTGTGAGGAGAGAAGATGTGCTGCTGGCAGGAGGCCCACTTTCTTGGTCTGCAGAAATAAGACCTGCATGCGTCATGAAGCTACTTGAATGGAACTCACATTCAATAAAAAAAAATAGTCTGAAATCTCCCCCGAAGTGCACGGCCCGGGCAACTGTGCAAGACTTCGCACAACGTACTTCATCAGAAACAAGTGCCATCAGCTCCCCGTCGCTCCGGCTGGCCCTTGCTGTTGACCTCTGTCTGTGTTTCTCCTCCAGTGTCTGGTTTCCTTCATATTTCCCTTAAGTGCTTGCCAACATTATTATTATATATGCGAGCTCCTGCATTTTCCTCTCAACTGTACCTCAACATGACTCGCCATCGTTTTGGATTCAACGGGTAATTATTCACGATATCTGCCATTAGACAGCCTGAAGAGCTGTGATGCATTTTGGGGTCGTTGAGTACGTCTAGTGAGTTTTAAACTTGTAAAACATTTGGAAATCTCTCGCAGACAAAACACAAAATCCTTTCACTATGCCGTTACAGCAGAAGTATTGTAAATTGTATGTTAATATGCAATTTTGACCACAACCCAAGTTCACCATCTACTTTAACTAACATGCTGATGCATTTTAAACATAGCATCAGTTTAGAGCTATTGCTAAAGTAAAATATTATTTTCAGTCTAACTAAACCGATTTTTTTGTCTAGAGCATATGTGTCCGTTCTTTTAAATCACTTGTGCTGTGTTCTCCTTTGAGAACCTAATATATTTTGGTTTCATGAAGGCATCCTCTGGTTTTGCATTAATTTGACTAAACACTGTTCTGGCATACGTTAGCAGCAACGTCAACGTTCTATCATAAGCAGATGGTTACACTGACTAAAAGCCAAAACCGAACCAAATGAGCACACGTCTTGTCCTCCACTTTAGATTGTTGGATGATGAGCCACCACATACTATACATTCACTCAGGAAAAGAGATGTAGTGCCTTATCTCAGTTTACAGCTTTACCGCTCACATAGCTGTTAGCTGCAGTCAACCTCAAGGGGGTTCTAGAGGAGAAGTCAGGGGATCCCCAAAGTCAGTATGGCATCATCCTCTAGGGACCATGAATGTCTCTCCAAAATGTAATGGTCTTTACATACTCGACTGCAATTTCCCAAATACTGATAAACCATTTAAGGATTTTAAAGATTTTTATGGCTTTGAAACAAGTTTTTTACTCAAATGTAGTCTTGTCACCCATCCTATCTGGATCACCCTGATGTACTGTATAACATAATACAAGTACCAATGCCATTTCTACTATCAGCATATTATGTCTTAAATTAGCCTTGCATTTACAATAGGAGAAAAATACAACCGAGAAACCATTTTAGGATGGCTCATAAGTTGCTGAGGTAATAGGACCCACATGGTAGAGCTGATAAAAGCAAGGTAATTTCATACAAGGACATTGTGAAAGGAATAGACACTTCTCCTAAAACCAAACCGAGATAAGGCTATCCTATGTCTCTCCAACGAGTTGATCCTCGTAAACTTGTATAATTTCCTTAAAAAGAAATTTCATTACTTTCCAATTCAGTCTGATTGATTCGGAGGAGAGTCTTGCGAGCGAAGAGAAACGCAGAGAAGCCCCGGTCAGGATAGATTGATTTTCTTTTGAAAGCTGCACAACGCAACTATGAGGTCGCCTGAGATTGAGCGTAGATTTGATTATTGCCGTTAAATGCAATTCCTACACACACACACACACACACACACACACACACACACACACACACACACACACACACACACACACACACACACACACACACACACACACACACACACACACACACACAGTAGAGAGATGCTCCACACAGGTTTATTTATATCTACAAGAGTTTTGCAGTGTCATGAAAATAAAGATTAAAACTGTAAAGACACTGGCTGGCTGTAGTTTGGTTGTAGTAGCCAGAGGTGAAAGTGGCTCGTGGGCCTGTGTCAGCTTTACAGCGCTACTACCAAAAGTAAATATACTCATTATGAAAGTTGGTCCATTTCAGGATAATATGTATTACCGTACATCATTGATTGATACAGTAAAGTGTTTTTCTTTGAAATGTTTTATATATGAATGGAAAAGTTTTACGTGTGGGACCACAAAGTTGTTCAGAAGAGCACAAAGTTCCTCATAGATCTAGCTCTTCATTTTCAGTCACAGTGCACCAGATTGATGGATTTAACATTAACATGCCTGAAAACCAATTGAAACCCACGTACATGCATACACGCATACGCACACACACATATACATCTGCCCTCATCTATGTTTTTTCTTTCATTTTAAAAAGGCTCACACACATAGACACAGACACAGAGACACAGACACACACACACACACACACACACACACACACACACACACACACACACACACACACACACACACACACACACCATTCTCCCATACCCTGATTATATGATGTTTTGCTGGCTTGTATTTCACTGTTTTGTCGTCCTCTTGGTGTTATGTTGATGTATTGTCTCTTGTCTTACAATAAGTATATAATTTTAAACAAAAAAACTAAACAAAAAAAAAATTCCCGGGGAGCATGCTCCCTGACTCCCCTTGAGGGTCCGAGCTCGGTGATACAGTAGCGACGGAGCTCAGCGAACATATCAGTTTGCATAGATAAGATTCAGGAATGTTCCAAGAGAGCGCTGTTATATAGAGTCGTGCTGCAGTAAATATGTAACCTTTAAACGGCATGATAACCAGATCTGGCTGACATTCATGGCCATATTCCGACAATCCGCTTAACTCCATTACACAGACATAAGAGCCTCCTCTGTGCCGTGAGACCGCTGAGCCTCGGGGCCCTCACAGTCATGTGTGAGACTGAGGCGGCTTTGAGATCTGCAGGCTCTGGGGCTGCCGGCTCGGTTCACAAGGGTCAGTCTGAGGATGTGCGCTGTTTGCATTGCGAAGCCACGCTGCTGCCAAAGTGAGCCGATAGACCTTTTAAAACCAGAAAAAGAACAACATTCTTGGAAAGTCTGGGATATTTTAATTTTTTCTTCTTCCCTCAGCATCTTACTGTAGCACTGAACATGTGGATGTTATAGTGGGGAATTCTGTTGGGTTTATGTTATATTGGTTCAGTACAGAATGATGTCTTTGTGAAGTATACAATATTGTAGGTTTTTCAAGGAGGAAAAGTGGTTCAAGTTGTAAGTCAGTTGCTACTGTTCTTCGTGTGTGACCTCCTGGATGTGAGCAAGCATGCATACAATATATGTGCATATGTGCACGTGAGAGAGAGTGTGTGTATGCATATGTGTGACTCTTGACACGCTCCCAGCTTCCTCATCCACTCCTCAGAAAGGCACTTGTCTAGTCACAGAACAGTAATTCATTGTCTGACAGCTGTTTTCTTTTCTGTGAGCCGGCCCTCCTTGGATCCTGGGGTGTAATTCCACACACAGGGCCAGCTGGAAGTTTTCCTAAAGAAAAAAAAGAAGAAAAAAGGCCATGAGCCCAGTGCTGACACATACGCCAGCGACTTGCACCATTCAAGCATCACTGGTCCAGAAGTCAACACACCTCTACCCAAATTAGTTTAAATCCACCTGTTTCAAGTCCAAAATACATCAAACGAAACTCCAGCAAACATAATTGAGTTGGAATTTTAATTCAGTGTTTTTGACATCTTCATAAACACCTGATCAGTTCATATACCAATTTACGTAGAGTTACTGCTTAAAGTATTGTCCATACAGTACAATCGCTATTGGGTGAGATTTGGGCCTAATTGATTGGTATTTCCGTATTGATCCGTATGCTACATGCACTTACAGAAACACACTATTATTGTTTTGAATCCGCAAAAAAGGTGGTGTTGGCCATCAAAATCCCATTTAAGTCACAGCCACACATCTGCTGTATTATCATGCAACACATTTCTAATTACAAATACATATACAGAATGTCATCATTTTGCAGGTCATTTTGTCATAAACCAAAGTATTGGACACATTCAAATGTTGTGCAGATGACGTAGCTACAGTAGATGAATGATTAAGTGGCAGCAGTAGGGTAAAAGTCAGGGGATCACAACAACAGTAGGATTCATCCTCTGGGGATTATGAATGTCTTTGCAAAATTCCATGGCAATAGTTGGATGACGTTATCTCAGTCTGGTCAAAAGTGGTGCACAGACCATACTCTCTTTACCGCCCCAACGCTTGCGTGGCCAAGCACTTCCGCAGGGTTAATGGCAGAATTAGATGTCTAAAATGTCAATTTCAATTCAAACTTGAATGTTTTTTTTCTCTGACACCTTGACATTAGTTATGGAACACAGCCTGTAATAAAAATGGTACACTTTATATTATAGAGTTAATACTCACATATTTCACACTGACAAAAGCTCTGATGACACTGTCACGAACAAACACAAGTAAACAAAGAAAGAGTGGAAGCTTTATTAAGAGCAGCGTGGAAATGGACTGGCACAGTGGTCATTGAAAGACATTTGTGTGACTTTGGCTGATCTACCTGTAGGAAAGAAACAAATCAACTTTGGTGGGTGTGCGTCGGCTGCTCTGTGACCTACGGTTCCTTGTGAAACTCTCTACCCGCCGAGAGGTTGACGCATACTGTACCTTTGGAAAACATTCATTCCTATGATCTTACCTTGTGTGGTTGCACAACGAAACCCAAATTAAAGTTGGAACCTTTTTAAAAGCCGCCCATTTCATGCAACAAATGTGTTTGAACATGAGACAAAATTAAAGTAATGGCAGTACAAAAGAGTCCAGGAGCGGGACGGGCTCCAGGCTGCTGCGCTCTGGGTGCCAGGTCTCTCAATGAGTCATGTGCAGAACCCGTTTTACTACCATTTTCCTCTTAATTTCCTGTCTGGATGACCCAGAACCTCTCTGGAGGTTAGTCTGTAACATAGTCCGACTTCGGTTCGGACAACATCTCTGCCCTTAACCGGACTCTTGGAGAGGTCATCATATGGTGATTTTCCCCCAGATGGTGCGGCAGCATCAGTGCATTCGTCTCAGTGTTGACACGACACTCAACACTGATTGTGTGTAAAAACCTCTTGAAATCAACTCAGGTTATTTTCATGCTTTCACTGCAGCTGTAGGATTACATGATCCTCTGTGGCTTGGGGAAATTCTCTGGCCTCTTAGCCTTAGGAAACACTGATCTTATTCATTGGCGCTAAAACAATAAAACTGTTTCTCTCAGCAGCTGAAAAGCTCATATTTTGGAGATGCAAGGTCAAGTGCATCAGTTACGGGAGGCTTTGATGATTGTGCTCTGTTAAATATGTCTTTCTGATCAATTAACAACTATCCTTTGTCCGTTCAGCAGTGCTCTGTGTGATGGATAGACATAGAATACAAGGCAGTGATGGTCAAACAAGAACATGCTGCTTTTCATTGTTAGTCTGTGTGCAGCCATTGTTGTCTGGCTGCACATTGACCTCAATATGTTTTACAAACCTTTAATTCCCATCCACACTTATTAAACTTATCAGTTAACTTTTTTTTTTGCCTTTTTGAACATCTTTCCGCCCCTGTGTCTCCAGAAGCTTCCTGACATAATGAAATAATATTAAAATTCAATATCATGTTCTGTAAATGCGAAAAGGCAGCATGTTTGGGGGCGTAAAGGCTCAGTTACTGGACAGCGAGCACTGCCACCCACAACATAACTGTGTATTTGCAGTGGAGCAATGATGGAGAATTTGAGAGATAAGGGCTGCCAGGAACATTGTTTTAATGTTTTATTGGCACAGACTACCACGTTTCAACATACCTCTCTCCTCAAGTGCTCATTAAAGCTAAAATTACGGCAGTTAAACGCTTATAAACCTCCATATCGCAGCAGCTTGAAGTGAAAGCCATTCCTGTTTCCCTGGACAAGCGTCCATGCTCCGATGATGGAGCAACACTCAGATCTAGAACCACTGAGCCACAGCTATACTTACCTGGGGGAAAGATGACAGTGATTATCAGATTTTAAATCGTCATACCTGTGCTAGCGGAATCCCTTCCACACCGTACACACCTGCCCCAGCACAGGTAAATACAACCCTCCTGTAGTGCAACAATTACTCAACTGAAATGACAGATGCTACACCGCTATGAACGAGTTGTGGAAATAGCTGACCACTGGGGTAAGACAATTATTTTAATTGTTGGTGGAGAGCTTTCAGGAACTGTTCTTGTCCTCCTCTACACATTGATTAACCTTTCAGTGTATGAAAGAGCTTGCTGATCTAACCACAACCTAGTTCCCGATTGGCAGCATGTCTATGTTGCCTCTGCTCTCCAGCAGTGGAACACAAAGGTCATGGTTGGAGTCATGAGGTCACCCCCAAAACCCTTCAGTGACACCTTATTGGACTCAATAAGGACCAAGCTGATCAGACTAAGAAAGCAGTTCAGTGATGGCAATGGATGTATGTAGCAGTCAACCAATGCATTATGGAGGTAAGGAAGCCTTCGCTTGTGTGGCTAGGTTATTAACAAGAAATGAAAGAACAACATCCTTTGTTGTTATTTATGCCTTTTGTTAATGCATCTATTTTTTAGTCCATTGTTGGAAATACAGATTGAATCAAATATTGCGCTCAATAGCTATTTCAAAGCTATTACAACCCCTTTCAATCTTGTTCACCTAAAAATTACATTGGTGTAAGAATCTTTGGTATATTTGAGGCCAATATTATTACATTTAAGTATTACCATGTATGTCAATATCAGAAAATAATACAGTGAATATGTGCACTATTCTGCTTTTTATGTTGAGGGAAAAGGGGTCCTCCAAAGTTAAATATTTTTGAACATTGCTTAGAGGGAATTGGAGCGATTTCAAATGTATTTGAGGGGCCGTTTCCAACAATAAGGGAGCATAGGGCTGATCTTCACATCTAATTGGAAAAAGCATTTTTCCCCAAATGTCAAACTATTCCTCTAATCTCTGTTGACAGCCAGGAGGTTTTTCTCTCTTAAATCACTAATCAAGCCACATCATTAAGCAGCCAAATGTGTCCGTTATATCTTCAATTTTGAATGCATTTAAAGCTATTTTCAGATGATATCAGTGTCTGCATAGTGCTGTAAGTGGTTTGTTTTGCCTGAGAACAGGCTTTCTCCCCTGTGCTTCATGAGGTCATTGTATCTGAGTTACTGCACAGTCCGCTCAGGGTCATGGGCCGGTCCAGCTCATGCTGAGACCCTCATGTGACTGTTGCTGTTGTTCTGGGATCCAGCCGTGCCGGTCCTCAACTGCTCAAATGTTGACAACTCCAGAGAAAAATCTGGAAAGCAAACTTGGGGGAAGTGGGAGGGGGAGAGAAAGAGATTATAAGACTACACTGAGAGCGAAAAAGAGAGAGAACAGAACGGGAGACAGAGCCAGCGGCGTCTAAATCTTGTCCGGCTGTGGTTGCCGTGCCAAGAGCAAAGCAAGAGTGTTATCAGTTTCTGGGGTTGTGATTTATTCTGTTGTCGGCAGTTTCTGCCTCACAAATGAGTGCATGATTCAGTCTGTGAGGATGGTCAGAGTCTGGAGCATCTGCTGGCTCAGTAATTCAAGTATACTCTGAACTAAAAGCCATGACTCCAAAACAATGTCAGGGTCAACAGTTTGACAGCAGACGAGTGTTCTTCCAAAAGCTTGAGAATGGGATGACAAAAGACAATATTGGGCCATTTGAGGTATTAGGGCCTTTCCTTTGCAAAATACCTTCTTTTTTTGGACCATGCCTTAAGTTCACAGACTCGTCTGATATGTATTTGGAAATGGTGCCGCTGGACACCACTCCCCGGCTCTAACCACTATGGAGTGAGGACAGGCGTCGACTGACTGCCTCTTACTGCAGTGATTATACCTGCAATAACCACAGTCACATCTATCTGACAGATGGATGCCGCACTGTACTCATCTCTCCTGACATGTGCAACCGCTCGTATAATTCTCACCTCTTTTATGATGCGGGGCTATAATTGTAGACATTTGGCCCTACTACAGAGCTATTGTCTAAGGCTTCCTGGCCGCGGACACTCCTCAGCTGCAACAATAAAGGGATCAATGCTTATTGTACTTCTCCTCTTCACGCCAATATTTGTACTGACCTGTTTTAATTCCCTCCTTCTACCTCCTCCTCCTCTGTATGATGTGTGACTCCTTCGTGTGCTTGGTTTCTACACACGCAAGGAATCTAATTCTGTTTCTTATTAGGCGTGACCGCAACGACGTCTCTACTCTATAATTGAGCCAGCTTGTCCCTTCCCACAACAGGAAACGCCTTCACCTACAACTAGCCAACCAATACAGAATCCGTGGCTCCAATCACAAACCTTCCGTCTCACAGATCAAATTCTTTAAAACATGGCTGCAACTTTGCGGATTGGCCCCTGGAGACGTATCAAAAAACATTGGAACTGCCTAATACGGATAGTATGGTGGCCAGACGCATCTGCCGCCAACAGGACACTTCCAAACCGAGGTACATTATTGCGAACAATCAGCCAATCAAGACAGCTTCTTGGTTCTCCGTCAGGTACTTGTGCAAGATGAATCCTGGCACCAAAAATAGAAGCTTTCAAATTTAATTTGAAATATTAGAGTGCTACAGCGCTGTCAGGAGTTGGGGTTCCATGGGAGAGTCAACCACTTCTGGGAAAAAGTTCCCGCCGAAATAATTAAATCCGTCCGTTCAAAATGGTGACTTTATAGATGGGATGCCCCCCGAAATCCGGTTCTAAACAGGAACCTGTTTCAAATTAGTAAAATACCTGAGTATCGATGATCGTCGCAAACCTTGTCTCTAAGACTGTCTTTGCACCAGGGGCTGAGTTGTGCTTTCCTCTGATTCACACACACATGCAGCTGTGGCTCAGTACAGCGTGAGGCACACATCATGGCAGAGTGAACAACAAGATCCAAAGTGTGGCCACATTTTACTCCAGTAGATGATGATAACTTTCTTTGTCACAAATGCATTAAACCCCTGACAAGTAAGGGAGGTAATACCAGCAGTTTATCAAATCATTTGGCCAACAAGCAGAACATAAATCTACATAAATGCACAGTTTCCCACTGTTTGGCGAGAAGCCGTACATCCTGGTCCACTGCAGGTAACGTTGGCGAGAGTTTGATTATACGAATAGTCTAATGAATGAAAGCTGATCATTTAGCTCATTAGCTGCAAATGTTTTTTTAAAGATTTTGGAACTTCTTATATTGCTGCTCATAAAGGTCTATTTCTATACATATAAGAATAATAAAGCAATACTGATTGTACTGACTGAGAGTTTCTTTGTTTGTGGGCCCATAGAGCTTGCTACACTTTCGAATCTTACTTCAGAAAACACACTGACAATTATTTAAAGCTACTTTAATTTGGTGTTGATTTTGGCGGCCCCTGTGGACAAAGGTGGTAGTGCATCAGAGGACCAGAATTTAGAAAACCTTTATTAATTTTACTGCAGCAGGGGTATGTCTGCCCCACTCAGTCCTGGTTCTGCTTCTGGTTCTTCCGTGCCTCCCGTCCCTTCAGCCTGGGCCTCGGGCAGCCTAGTGTTTGCGTTGGCGGCTCAGCTCATCTCATCTCAGCTCTCATATGGATGGTAACCATACAAAACACATGGAACATGTGTTGGCTACAATTCGCATTGAGTGAACTTCCATTCTGTCAACGATAACGTGACGTTCCCCAGTAGCGCTGGTAAAACTAAACACATGTTCCAGGATTAATAATCGCATTTCTTCCATAGTGCAAACACACTTAGCCTTTGCACCACATCGTGAACATGATAGAGTGGGTGTGGGAACGTCCACACACATGAACGGCCCATGGACACCAGGAAAACACAGCAACACCAATGCCAACTTACTCAAGTCACTCCCTAAGATTAGGAAGATCTGCTGGTGCAAACACAGATGCGGACTTCCAAGCGGCTGCTGCCAGAAAGCAAGATGGATGAGGAAGGTGATTGAGTCCAGAGGTGTTCGACCAGCTGAACAGCTTTGGTGCATGACAGAACATAATGTCTTCCAAAACATCACTTCAGATACAAAACGTGCTATTAAAACATAAATCTTTGTGAGAGCAGCACCTGATTTATTTGAGTTAGAATGAGTCAATTGCAGCTTGCATGGACCTGCTTCGGAAGCCCAAGGAAGTCCCTCAGTGAAACTGTAACTCAAACCCATTTTCAGGGTCAGGGAACAGACTCCTCCACGAGCGGTAGAGAGATACATATAGCGGTGTCAATTGATAAGCGAAGACTCAGGGGGGGTTAGAGATAGGCCATATTCAAACTTGAGCTTAAAACCTGAGGTGATGACGTGCAGCTGTCTGCTTTTTAAAAGCAGGAAGAAAAAAAAACTGGGAATGAGACTCTTTTCCATCACAAAGTAAATACACGGGCAAGCACTGCGGCAAGTAGAGACAAGGTGGAGAGACCAAACCATGTGAGGAAAAAGAACAGATTCGTAAACGAAACAGAGAGATTAATCGTGCAGAGGCCACTTTGTCTGCACAAAACCTCCCATTTTGTTTTCTCTGTCGGCCAAGTTGAGGTCCTCTCCCCCGTGTTCCATTTGCATTGTTGTCCTGAAAGGTCACTACGTTTGCTGTCACATGATGTTACATTAAAAGTTCCCTCAGTTAATTTTCCCGGCACACAATTAAAAGTTCAGTCCAGATTGCAGTTGGTTTATTATTCCACTTTTTTTTATCAAGGGATATTATTTAGTTAGTATGCCAGTCTTGTACTGTTTTATTTCTCGCATAATAAAACAAGACACAGCACCGTGTTGGCCAACAATGAAACCATTATTACATTTTAGACAAGAAACGTGCTTTTGTGTTTGCCTGCTGAGGGAATATACCGCCAACTTAACTGCAACAGGTCAGAGTTATTTAGTTAGTATGCAAAACACATGCTTGATGTGTTCCCCCTTTGTAAAGGAGAGTAGCAGACTGCAGAATCAACGGTTTTCATAAGAAGAGGAATTTTATGCTTTTAGACAAATGGCTGGCGCACATCAGTGAGAGAGAGCAGACCTGCTACAGGAGAGCTGTGGGAATGGAAGAGCAAGTGGCTGTCCAGGAAAAATGTAATGGGTGTCGCTCTGAAACTTAGAGTATGTTGTCACGCTCCTCACACTTGTGAGGAAAGAGGATGAAGACCCACAACGTACTGTTGGCTCTCAGAGATCTGCCCCCTCGCTGCCGATTAGTCAACGGATCGGTCATTTAGGTCTCAGTTGACGAAGATTTATTTCGTCGGTTTGTCGTTTTTCAATGCTTTTTTTTCTTGCTAAATGATGTATTTCCCAAAAACCTATGCAGCACATCCCTGGTTAACAACAGTGGAGCTTTAGTTGAATACACTGTGGAGAAACTAGGTCTGACATATCTGTTGATTTAAATCAACTAATTAATATGTTGATGAAATGTCACAGAGTCGCTAAAATGGCAGCAGGCTCGTGGTCTAGAAATCATCAGTAGCAGAACATACTTGACATGAGTTTGCATCATTGTTAGCAGGGATTTTTTCTGCTCTTTTTTCTAACCGTGCTTTCACAGAAGCTGAGTGATGAGGTGATGGTAAGAGTGTAGACCCATTAGCTGTTCAGCAGACTGGCTCATGGGCTCTGAGGACCCAGCGTTAAGAGTCCAGCAGAGGACTGCTGCCTGCTCCACTGCAGCTGCAGCCAGGACAAAGTTAGGACTAAATAGTCAAACCCTTAGCAACAAAGTCAGCCGCTGCCAGATAAATATTTTTAATTTAGAACCAATTGCTGAATCGATGTGCATAGTTCATTTCTGAAGCTGCAAAACTGAGGTGTTCCAGTTTTTTACATTCATAAATCTTGTTATCTGTGGCTAACTGATTTGTTAAATTTGATTAATTAATTTGATTTGAATCTGCTCTTGAGTCAAAGTGGTGCACAGCAACCGGCTCTAGCTCCACTCCCAAAGGGACAGCGTGACTTTATCTTTATCTATTCAACCAATGTGTTTATGATTCAATTATTTACTTGAGCACAGTGTAAACATATTCTATTAGAAGTCTGCATTCAAAATATTACTCAAGTAAGTACAAACGTATTAGAATTAAAATATACTTTTAGGTATAAAAAGTAAAAAGTGTACTCACTAAGCAGCCCATTTTAAATAATGTATTTGTAGGCCTATACCATTGGATGATACTCATTGATGCATCAATGTGTTCATCACTTGTATTTTGCTGCTGGTACAGGTGGAGCTCATTTGATCTACTTTATATACTTAATAATGATAGAGTATTACATCATAGTTAATTGTTGTTTAATATGTTTTATTAAGGATCTGAATCGGCAAAGCAGCTCCACTAGTAACTAATATTGTCAAGTTAAACCTACAATATTTCCCTCTGAGATGTAGTCTAAAGATACATAACATGGAAATGCTCAAGTACAGTAGACTATATGTACCTCCAAATTGTACTGAAGTACATCCATCCATTATCTGTAAACCACTTATCCTATTCAGGGTCGCAGGGAGGCTGGAGGAGATCTCCGCTGACGTTGGAGTTATAGGAAAATGTCCAGGTGTCGAACGCTGTCCTCATGGGGCGACACAGAGTTGTTCTCAGACATCACAGAAACATGGAAACCCCTCTTGGCACAAAGCCAGTCAACAAGAAGAGAGAGAGTTTCCCAGGATTCCTCATACCTTCCAAGCTCTCTGTCCGTGTGTGTTTAGTCTGGGCGGCGTGTGGAGTGTGAAGTAGGAATCACTCATGACTCACTGGCGAAGTTTAGCAGTTGCCTACGTCTGATTTGCAACAGTTTATCCTCTCTTGAGGGTGTGATTCATCGGTCCCTGAGCCGAGAGACTGCAAACAGAATTTGGGTTCTTAAAGGATGATGGGGAGAGGAAAAAGGAAAGGAAGGTTTTCATTGTCAAAGCATCTTTCAGAGCATCTTTCTGTCAGAGATATACACATGCTTGACAGTAAATCTCTCAACTGCTGTCATAACACTGTGGATGTATTTAATGTGATCAGGGATAACATTTTCAAATGTATTTATTGTTGAGCCACAAACACTGGTTGACTGACTACCAAACACGTGGTTTTGAATTACTGTTTTTTTCCCATTACGATCCTATACTAGTATGGCCTATACTGTAATATACAGTATAGGCCATACTAGTATAGTATAGGCTCTGAGAGCTAAACTTTTGAAAAGACAGGGCAAAACACAAACAAATGAAGAAACCTTCTTTCCACATTGACAAGTCATGCTCTGCCTTTTGAAGACACGCAGCAAATGGAGAAAACACAACGCGTTTCGAGATATGTACGTTGCTATCTAATACGTACTGAACATCGCAGATTGATGCAAAGGTGGATTTTTTCCCTCAAGATGTTCAGGGTCAAAAACCAAACTCCCAAAGCTAAACAAACAACCATAAAAAGTTTGTCGAAAGACAAAAAGCCAAGATCTAAGCTTGGCAAACATATTTTTCACATGGAGAAGCTTTGGCCAGCCTGCATTCAGTGCATGCCAGCAGAAACATGTATAAAATAAAAAGGCCCAGAGAGTTCAGCGTCCCCAGAATCACAGCTCTACAGTATATGGATTCAGTAAAAGCACTTTCATATGACCAGAAAAACCCAAACCTCCTTTTTAAATGAATCCGGAGTCTCCCAGGACTGAAAGCAGTATGGGAAACTTTCTCACTCTGCCGTTACTGTGTCTGCATTTCCATGATTGTGAAGAAAAAGCGGATAATCTCACAACAATATACTGTAGTGTGTGTAAGAGAGAATGTGAAGGTGTGAATTGTCATTAAAGGACAGATTCACAGCTTTCCAGATAGTCAGGTGCCATTGGCACATTACACAGGATCTGGTTGCTGTAGCCATTTATCCTGTTCAAACATTAAGAAATCCCTTTCTAATGCCAACATTCTGTCATTGTTCTGTGAACAAATACATCTCAAACTTTAGCTGAAGTTAATGTGAGGCCATTTAGACAAGTGCACGTCTTTTTAAGTCTTTTAAGTACAAAATTACCTCATTGTGTTTCCTAGGGTAATTTTTCCATTCTGAGCTATAGATACAAGAAGCTGGAATTCTGTATCCAAAGTACCAACTTTTTAATAAGCTCAATAAGCCAACTTGCTGCACTGCCGTTAAAATCTGCCAGCAGTTGTAAATTCACCCAAGAAAAACCCACTGTTGCTGAATAGAAATGAGGAGCTGGCTTTATTCGGCCTCCCCCTGTATCTATGAGAGTAATTTTTAGTACAGAGGCAGAACGGGACCATACTGATACATGTCTCATATCATGAAGGAAAAGTCAAAGTATTACAGACTGCTTTATTGGTCAAAAGACATCACCCTTTTCAAACCCATTGGATTCCCTAAAACTTGCCCTGTCATCAAGCTTTAATTACTATTTTTCTTCCTTAAAAGCTCCCATATTTGAGATGCAGGCCACAGGTGACCCTCTATCCACCTCTGAGTGCAACATGCAGCCTAAAAAATAACCACAGAGTTGAATTAGCATTTCTGAAAGCCTTTAAAAAGTCTTTCACCAACTTGGTATTTGCTGCAGGGATATTGCCTTGCATTGTAGAGGGTTTTTGTCTCCCCACTAAAAACAACAACAACAACAAAAGTTACAACCCTTAATAACTTGATAATGTCTCCAGTGATGTCACCCGAAGGAAACTAAACAGCAACGAGAGAGCAGTAAATCAACGGAATGACACATCATAAATATAAATTACAAAACCCCTCTGGCTTACACTGCCACCCAGCTAGTCATCAATAATGTAACACAACAGAGAGTTTCAGCAGGAAAGGAAGACTTTTCTCTCCTAATGATCAGCAGATAAACAACGCCGTGGTGGTAATTGGACATTTAAGGCTGTTTGACTAGCATTCAAGCAGAAAGTGTGTGTGTGTACTCGTGTGTAGCTTTGTGTGTTTCTATTTCCGTCTGCTCGTATTTAGGCGTCAGTGTAGCACCCTACAAGGCCGGTGGCAGTGTGTGCGTGTTGCACTCGCTTGGCACGACGGGTCGGCGTGGCCTCGTTCACACGCAGCAGCGTGTTCCAGACGCATGGGCTGCATCCCCGTACGCCAGAACAGACACTTCACACAGTAGTAAACACATTAAGACCCAAGGTCAGCTGCTTGACGTCAGCATCTGCTCCGCTTCTGCGCTGTGTGGAAACACAGGCACACACACGCGTACACACACTCATACATAGTACATCACCTGGGCATGATGTGCACTCCATACTGTAAATATGGCCTCTACTCCTGTGCCTTTCCCTCGTGCTCTCTTACATGACACACCCCTTCCTTCTATGTAT
This sequence comes from Taurulus bubalis, assembly GCF_910589615.1. NCBI lineage: Eukaryota > Metazoa > Chordata > Actinopteri > Perciformes > Cottidae > Taurulus > Taurulus bubalis. Next base: position 6,823,030 of record NC_136600.1, read on the forward strand.
GATGAATGACATTATCTGTCTGTTGTCAATGGTTAGATGTGAGCGAGCAGGTTGCCATAGAAATGACAGCTTTCATAGATTTAGTAGAGTAGCAGGCCAGAAATCAAAGCCATGCATCACTGTGAAACTGCAGCCAGTCAGAAAAAGGAACTGATTCCAGTGAAAAGAAGCGACTTTTGCTCTGAACTGGATTGAATGATGTGAGGGGAATGCTAATTTAGGCATAAGATGTATTGCACACTCCAAATTTAATTATTGCTTGCGTCCAGATGTTGATTCTCCACACTGAGCAGGCCATTGTGCCTTTCAATCCTTTCTCCATTCCCAGTTACATCCTTAAGATTTTCATTACATCAAAGCCCCATTTTTGATACCACCCATGGCTGTCATTTTTGTTTCACAATTAATTATCGTTAATTGTCTCTGTGCATGTTTAGGATTAGTCAGCCTTTCCTGTGAAATCTGATTTTGAAAGCCAAAACAAAAATAAAATAGAGCTCCGCCAATGGCTTGAAGTGGTATTCACTTTGTCACCTAAGTGGGAGTCATGACAGGCTCGGACCAAGAAAGGTCTGGAACAAAGTTCATTTCTCAGGATTTGTCTGTCTGAAAAAGGTAATTTCAGGGTCAGAATGTTCTGAAGGTATGTGGTTCGCGAAAAATGGGTCCAGTATTCACTTGGCTTGATTGACCATGTAGCGACAGAACTGCTCACAATCTATGTTCACGTTTACTTCTCCCATTGGGTGCTGCTGCTCGTCTCGTAAAGGGGAGGGGCAGTGGCAAAACCCACGTGCCAGAGACACAGGTATTTGACTAATAATTATAAGCGTAATTTCAAACAAAACTCTGGGATCTAAATCATTACAATGCCCTGACTATTACTACCAGTGACCTCAAGTCTTTCAAAATCAAACAAAACTGAAATCCTGAGGATTATAAAGGATGAAAAGCTAATCTGTAAAAGCTGTATAGACTTGAAAGGGCACTCTAAAATGTTTATGGTGGAGAGCTTGGGCTGTGTCAGCTTAGATTTGTCGTATATACAATGGATTGACCCAGTTTCATGGCAAAAAAAGGCATAATAACATCCAAAGAATTTTCTCAAACCTCTCCTTAATCCTAACACAGTTCTCCATATCCATATTCTCAGTAGCTCCAGACACTTCTGTATAGATTTCATTTTAATCCTTCTTATGTTTAGGAAAACTCATCAAATGAAAAAATAAGAATGACGATTGCTTGTGAAGAAACCTCATTGTATGGTTTTACAAGAAAACAGTTTTAAAAAATGCGTACAAAATAAATGGATCATCTTAGATCAAAACTTCAACTGACGCAGCATCGTAAACTCAGAATTTACTCTACGGTATGTGAGCTGCTAATGTGACCTCATCATGCTCAGCACAATCATTCTTGCTCTGTACTTCAAATTCCACACCCTCCCATGGAACGATATCAAATGTGTGCAAAATATCTGGTACTCGACATGGCTTTTTGTTGACGAGATAAAACTGTCAAAGGCACAAATGCCTATCTGTACTCACAAAAATAGTTTAGTTCATAGCAGATACAACAATGTGACTTTGCCACCAGCTCGCCATCCGACTCATTTTCTGTCACAAGTATAGCATTACATCACGGGGGAAATAGCAAAAGAACTAGCTAACTAGCTGTCCGCTCAGTGGCTAGCCAGCTAGCTAATTCCACCATGCTTTAATGCTACATTGGTGACATGAGCCAAACAAAGTTGCCACTCATCTGGCGCTAACAATGGGCGTTTTTCTACGGTGTGTGAAGGAATCATTAACTCATTACTCTGTATCTCTATGCTTTGTAAGGTTACTTCAGGATTCATTACTCCATGAGTCCGTGACTTGCTGTTAGTCGGCTTAGTTTATACGTGAGTTAGCCCGCTACCATGGCTGCAATAAAAATGGACGCTGCTCAAACCGTCCTGCTACGTGGAGTTGACTTGCAATGTCTGTTCAACTCCTATTCTATTTCTGTGGTCCTAACAAAGGTTGTATACGTACTCTCAATATATTGACAGATCCAGATCCAGAGATTTACAGCCACGTAAAGAAGCAAATTCAGGGTGTGCAGCAAGCTTTGATGTTAAATAATTGGTTTTATCGTGCACAAACATATCATCTTCAATAAGATCAAAAGAAAAGAACATCAGAGCTGCCTTGAAACCGTCTTTATAAAGTTACAGTAATAATGAACACTGGTAAAAGCTGGGTCCTATCATCGTGTTTACCCTCGCCATCATCTGCTCACCAGGTCGCATAACAAGCAGTTATTTACATATGGCGATCAAATTAATGTATAAACATTTGGATTCACTTTAAAATGTTGTCAGACTGCAGGAATGAGCTAATCTTCGACATGATATTTACTTGGTAAATAAACACACAATGTAAGATTGCAGGCTTGCAATCGTAATCATTTTCAGATCCTGTCAGATGTAAATGATCGGAGCAGCAAAATCATCCAGCGATTTATCTGCAATACTGAGAGCGTGTAAAGTCTGTTGTTTGTTGGTCTTACCATTTGGCTGACACAATGTGGAAAAAATGCAAAGCGGTAAATACGCAAAAATAGAACTTGTAGTGACAAAGAACATAATCTAAGTCCAGAGCAGAAACTGGGGGAGACAGTTCAAAGTAATTGTGCTTGCTCACAAACTTGCTCGTTTACTAGCTCTCCAAGAGACATGGGAACCACATGAGTGGCTGCGCTGCTACCATTTAATCCCAGAATTCATCTGTGTGGCACCCATGCCCAATGATTCACCCCTACTTCCTCTATATACATAAAAAACAAACAGATGACTATGTACCACACATTGAGATTCTGTCCAGGATATGTATCAGATATGCTTATCATCTCTGCTCTAATCAGAGTGTGTATGTATTACCCTCACAATCCACTATGCTTATGAAATGCAAGCCTTTGTTGAGCAAGATCCTGATCCCCACGGCTCATTGGTGTTACTTTTAAGTCCTTGCTCAGAGTATTGATGACATCTGGCAGCGTCCAACCCACCAAGACACACACATTTCTTCTGTTGGGCTTTACCAAATAAAACTGTTATAAACAAGACTCCACCACCATTCCAGCATCCCAAAGCAAAACAAGATGCTGAAGCTGCTGAAACACTTCCCAGATGTCATTGTCATGACGTGTAAGAGACTGCTATATGGTATGATCACCGTGCCGCATAAGGCAAGGACCACAAAACCTCATGACTGTGAATGTCTCATGTATGAAACAATATTATTACATACTAATCATGGAATCTGTTGGGTTACACCAGAATGTACCCCACAACACATGCTAAATGACTTAGACATGACACATAATTTCCATGTGAACAAAATTTTCAATAATACTTTCTCACATTCCAATATTTGTCTTTGCACATATTTTGAGGACAATACTTCATGTAATGTTTTGCAGCCTTCTTTGACTTTTCATGGCTGCGAAAAAAAAAAAATGGTGTGCAGCAGCAACAGATGGATGTTTTTTTCTTTGTCTTGTAAGACGGCATCCAGGAACTGAGCAGGAGCACTGAGAGTCCTACTGGTTTCCAGTCTCGATCCCTGCAAGTACCTCTAATCATTTCTGTCAGGTGGAGAAAATGACAGGATGTACCGCACATCATGTAACACTGTCCCAGGTAGGGAATGTTCAGACTGTCGTTCTCTCACGGCCATTTGCTGACGATCAACAGGGTCTTGGACGTCACGGGGTATCTGTGAATCCTTGAGGGGTTTTACTATAGTGGCCTCACTGCTCTGTACTGGCTGTGCGGGAAGGAACTAAAACTGTGAGACAAATTAATATTAAGGCATATGGGGCTGTGGGCAGCTGTTGGAAAGCGCTTTGAATGTCAGGCCTGCCAAACAAAACAAAACAATACAATTCAGTGTCTCTTATAAGCTTTTATGAATGTCCTACCAATGGCATGTGGTTGAGGAAAATATAGGCCGCCATGTTAATTTCCCTGCTAAAGCAGTTAACTATTTAAATAATTTATCGATCTCTTTCTATTTCACCTATTTATCCATGATGTCATTATTCCAAATGTTTATCCCTTCTTCACTACATATTCAGTCAAAATATTTGTTGCATATATTTGGACTTTTCCCCTTGAAAATTCTCTGGATTACTCCATGTGCCATTTTGCATATACGGTATACCTAATGGCATTATGTAACTTGTACTAACTGCATTCAGCAGGTGGCAAGCACATCACAGGAGTTGTTGCATAGTCTAAACTGTCCATACACTGCACTGCAACGTTCACATCTACAACGCTACTGACGACTTAATTCTCTCTCTCTCTCACTCACATCAATAAAGCATCATAGCGGAGCGTCTGTATTTATGCAGGTTTCTAAATACCTTGGATGCTGTAATATCCACCCACATGAGAGCATATTCTCAAATAATGTGGCTAAAATATGTGGCTTGAAGGTGTTAGACTACTAGTTAACACTCTCAGGTTGGTTGGAGTTGTGTACTGTGCAGTCAGCCTATAGTTATTTTCTTATTTTAAAAAATATTGAATTTGAATTTTCTTTTGTATAAACTCCCCCTGGCAACTGCAGTAATGCCGTCTGGGGTAAATACCCCTGTTGGATCGATACAGATATTTACAGGGCTCAATGGCCAAAATGTGGCCATAACTGAAAGCATATTCCACTTTAGACCCCGCACAGCATGCCATCCTTTGAAGCGCAGCTGTGAACCGAGGTTTTTTAAATATGGAGGAGGGAGGCTCGCCTCCGAGCCATGAGGTCCATTTTGGGGTTTCACATTTACTGTGCAGGAAACGTCCGCTGCCAAGGCCTACAGTTTGTTTACCCTATGGCTGCTTAAACATGCTAAATCAATCAATCATTGTCTTTATGTGAACATACAGAAAACTCTTACAACAATATATGCATTCACATAGAAGAGCAGGTGCGCGTAGACTCACAGACACTCATGTACACACATGCTCGCTGATAAACTAACATTTCAGTCTAAGAGAAACAGTTGGGTCTCTGTATTTAGGTGTGGGGCTAATAGATTGCTCTTGTGGGCCAGCACATCAAACATTCCCATAAAGGCAGAATTTGGGGAATGCTCCATGGAACATTGACAGCACATTTCCAAGTCTGTTTGAGCCTGCCTGCGGTGGGGAGGATGACAGGATGCGGGCTTAGCAGGGCTGGCTTGGGGCTGAGGTTTATGCGAGAGTGTGTGCAGTTCTGTGTGTGAATGTTGCAAGGTGTGGGACCCTAATATGTACCTTTGCTGAGTGTAAATGGTGTACAGGCATCTTGTGAAGCCGGCTGAAAGCATCTTTGACATAATTACACAGTCTGTCAAAGCTAAAGAGGAGGTTCCCTATGAAACGAGGACTGGCAGGTCAGCCTGAAAAGTGGAAACCAAAAATGGCAAGTTGTTGACTAAACATCTGTGAGAGTGAGCGCCTGTGTGTGTGTGCTGGCACGTTTGCATGTGTTGGGAAATGTTTTCGACAGTAAGCAGGCCGTGGTTCATTAGGTTGTTTGTAGATGATTGATGACCTGATGGAATTTGTTACAAATGTAAGTTTGAAAGCTAGTTCAGAATCAAATACATGTCCTGCTGTGTTTCAGCTGTCACCGGCCTCTGTGCCACTCTCTTTGCCTTTCCATGATATCTGGGAAAAAACAACAACATGATGTTTTACAATGGATCACAAAAAAAGTCTGAGCTTTTTGCTCTTGATGTTTGCCAAACAATTGTAGCATTTACAATCTGTTGCTCAGTGTGGACAAATATGTTACATATGGTCATTATATTGATGGGTCTGATCCCTTTGGTAAAAGCTCATGCCAAATATTACAACTTCTACTATTACTACCACCAAAACGGCCACTAAACTATGTCTACATTCGGTATTAATAATAGATCCTCTCAAACTTATGTAGGTAATGATGAATTCATATGTCGATGTGCGGTACCCGTGGGTGCCATTCTGTTGACCAGCCTTCTCAAAAGCAACACCACTTTTGGTGAACATGGAGAACAACATACCTTCTCAATATTATCTTTTTTTTAGCATCATCACTATTAGCGTTTTAGCAATGCCGATTTTAGTATTTAGCTGAAGCATTGATCGAAAATTGCATTCCCAAATTAAACAATATATATCTCTGCAACCACTGGGGCTATTTGAATAATTTTGGTGTTATAATAAAAGAGTATAATGTGAGATTTGGTTCAGATGTGTAAATATCAGTCTATATATTACTGGTTATGAGTAAATGGAGATGTGATTTATCCAGTTTTTATAGCAATATCTGCCATAGACCCCCCTAGTTTTTAAGAAGTAAGCTTGCTATATTGTTGCCTATCACATACATGTCAGTTTAGCCAATCATATAATTTGGGGTTATTATGTTATACATTTCATAAGAAAAGTCTCATAATCGGTGTCAGACTCAGGTCACACCTGCAGTGGAACTGGTTTTGGGGATGGGCAAGTAAATCAATTCCAATCCCAAATGCTACTCTGTGATCTTGGGCAACAGTCCATGAGCCCCGAGGTGCTGTTTAATGAAATGTCTGCTGCGTGCAGCAGACTCTGGGAGGATCCTACAGTTTGACGGGGCAGATCAGGACACTAGAACTGTCGGGGTCGCAAAATGCTTCCATCATATGAAAAAACAATTGCGTTTCTAATGACATTTACAAGTTTAGTTTCAAAATGTATTTTATTTACCTCTCAGACATATGTTATAACAAACAATTGACTTGACTACTGCTATATCATCAATAAAAATGATCAAAGAAAAAAAAGCAGAGAAGCAAACAGAAAGGTCTGTTTGCAAAGTATATATATACAGTGTATATAAAGTGTATATAAAGGATATACAGTGAAGTAGAAGTATATATACAGTGACTAACTAAATGACAAAAGTGGTGCTAGGGTTATTGATGATTCAATTGAAGGAGGATCTGGCCAGAGGTGATTTATTAGAAAGTCGTATTGCAGTTGGCAGGAATGTTCTCCTTGTGACAGCGGAGCTGAATCAGTCTGTTGGAGACAGTGCCCCGCTGTCCCTGCAGTAGGTGTTGGAGAGGGTGGTCCGGGTTATCCAATATGGACAATAATTGATTCAGTGTCCTCCTCTCCATCACCTGTTCCGGATAGAACAACAGGTTAAAGAAGATGAAGCTAGAAGTCACATTGTAAAGGTGAATCACCTGGCAATCGAAACAGACGACAATGACATTTAGAAATGCTCCTGTAAAGCCGGGTAGGTCTGTATTCACTGTTGCAAGAAAAAGCGAAAGCAGGATGTATACCTTCAGTAGCCAGCTTAGCATAGAAGTGGTAACGCTAGTTTATGATGCGCTAACGTAAATGTTAGCGCACGTAACAAGTTTTTGGAAACGTATATCACATTCCAACCTCACCGGCTAACGAGTATCACTATGACACAATGTGTAACCATGACCAGCTTGAAAATGAAGAAAATATGAAACCATTGAATTTGAGTCTATGCAGCACAGCTGGATAGTTGTCGGGCCCTGGTGGCTGGTGGCTTTCTGCTCAACTACAACACAATAATCGTTTCCTTTTAGTAAAATCTACACCACATTGTTGTGATGTTTAAGACATTTGTGGTTGCACGCTCAGCTGGTGTGCTCTTGTTTGCCCTTTACAGCATATGAGGAAATGGGAAACAGCGTCATAGTTTTAATTCAACCACAGGGTTGTGAGCGAGGCCTTGGTGCCGGCCGCCGAAAGATTGTTTGCAAACATGTCATGTGAGAACGATGACTACATAGGCTGCTAGATTTGGCCTTGTGCATTGTACTTCCTGATGTCCTAGAGCAGAGATCTAATATCTTCCGTGAACAAATAATAAGATCAGTAGAGGAGATTTATATTCTTTTAATCATAACTTTACACCTGGTAGCTCATCCCTAATTGTCCTTCTTCCCATACACACTGTAGTAAACTCAATACAAAACACCTTTGTATAAACCTATTTGCCTTGTTCATCATTTTATGCTCCATCCTGATGATCATATATTATTTAAATGATTGTTTACAATCAATGCATTTGACAGTATATGGTCATTGATTAAGATTATTAAAATTATTATTATTTTGCCAATAGACAAGATATATATATAGAGAGAGAAAGATAGAGAGAGAGAGAGAGAGAGAGAGAGAGAGAAATATGAGAATTTAATTGCTCTCAAAAAGCAACTGGAAATCCAGCTCTCCTTAACCAATTAGCATTTGTTTAACACTCCACTATTCTGTAACAGTAATGTTGATAGCAGTACTAGCAATGCACCTTTGCTGAATGAAGCAGATTATCTTTATTAACTTAGATGGTTAATAGATTAATAGCAGAGTGTCTGTGGATGTTTTTTTTAATCAGGAGAGAGGAAGACGTTTGGTGTGCGGATGGAGTGCTGAGAAGACTTTATTCATCCAGATACTAACTCTCAGTCTCCGCCTGATTGAGCTCCTCAAATTTCACACACAAACATGCACACCTCAAAGAAGCTTCTTGCTAATGATGGCGTGTTCATACAGAACATTGAGTAGAAAGGCCTAATATATTCATATTATAAGTTTATATTCATTGTAAAGTTTAGTTGAGAAGTGTTTTTTCAGCTTTGAAGTCATTTTGGAGGCCGTTAGTGCTGTGAAATGTGCGTGTAAGTGTTTCTTATACTTATTATACCCTCATTGGCATACATTGGGTGGACAATTCATTACGAGTACCTCATGTATCATGTTTTCAAACGTTAAAAGTTTTATTAAAGAAAAGGCTTCATGGCTGACGTCAAAGTGTCAAATGAGGGTCGGGTTAACTTGTTCACATCTGAGCTTGCCTTGGCTTGTAGGTCTTTTTCGTGGAAGATATTTTATGCACAGATGTCAATGATAAAGATCAACACAAGAAAACGTATCAACAGGTTTTATAGGGCCCTGTCAGTCCCAACCAATGAATCCAAGGTTTGTTCCAGGTCCCACTGGGAGCTGATTTAGAGAGACTTTCCTGGATGATGAGGTGGGAAAGTGTCTGGTCAAGCTCTACAGGTTGCTTATTTACCAACAAAGCCAGGGAGTTGCAACTCAGGCGTACACACAGGATTCAAATTACCTCAATGAAATGTAACAACTTTAATTATTTGCTTTCAAAATACTGTAATATGTATAGAATTAATTGTAATGCCCTGTTATTAAGAACTTGTGGTCAAAGTGTGTACAGAAATTTAAATTATATTCAAGAAAACACAGATTTTTTGCATTCTTGGAATACAGTCAGCAGCATTGAACATTAGTCCCCTCTTCACCGAAGCTGATCAAGATGCCTCTTTTTACTTCAAGCACATGTGTTGTTCTCCAGTATATTTTCAACTCCCTACGGTTTTGCATTTGATTTGGGATGTAATGGAACTTATCCCTTCAGAAGCTACAAGCTTCTGGCTTAAAAGGACACACCTTCATAGTCTTTCACATCCGGGATCTCTTCTGGACTATATTGGAGATGATGGAGCTATATATTTATTTCTTTTCTTTTTTTAAATTTTCCAAATCATTGTATGTTTGGGTTCTCCTTAATGTGTGGAGAAAGGTGTTCTGGGATGAGGGTAAGTTGGCAAACAGGATACGTATCATCAGGGAGCTTTATCCTTGATTGTTGGACCTTTTTGGAAAATAATCAATAATCTCTTCATAAATGAATCATGCTTCAGTTTCAGGGTCGTGCAATAGTGCATGCTCACTGTCACGCTGACCTGGCTGACTGGAACACTAATGGGTCTAGGTCTAGGTCTGTGGTAACCATCTTAGACAGTCCCCATGACTACGTGGCAGCGTTCATTTCCTCAATAATGAAAAACATTTGTTTACCTTTTTTGTTCCATGTAAACAAGATTTGATTGATCTGTTGACTAATTTCTAGTGCACACATTGTTTGATCCTGATTTGTAAAACATTTCTTCCCCACAAAAATATCACGTCTTCAGAAGTTGATTTGACTTGTTTGCAATAATAAGGAGCATCATGTATTTCAGTTGCATCATGTCTCTGCTAACAGTGTTCTCTAATGTTCCTTGACTAGAAAAAAGAGTAGAGTAATGTAAATGCACCCAAAAATCCCACTGAAAATCTTAGAAACAGCAAACAAAACAGCTGGAACAAGGGTTGACGTTGCTTTCAGTCGTTCAGTAGTTTATTGGTAATAATAATAATACTTTTAACATATAACACATTTCACATAATACTTTTTAAACATCTAACTAGAACATGGCATAAAAAGCCATATGGAATGAATGTGATTGTGGCTAAATGTACAAAGCAATCTCTGCAATGTTTGTTAAAACTTCGTCTTTCCATCTTACACTTCATTGTTGCGATAAAATGCAATTGACAGTTGCTTCACAGCGGGATGTTCTCGATGGTCTTCCTTACTGTTGATTGCCCCGAAGGAAGCTATCATCCCACCCAAGCTTTCAACAGAGTGTTTTAATTTATGTTTAAAGACTATCTTCAGCTTATCAGTATCTTTGCCAAGAAAACGTGAGCCAACATAGAAGGAGAATTATTTGCTCTCTGGCTATAATTTAAGATAGATTGATGAGGCGTTTCATATGCCAAAAAAAAACTGTCTCTCCTGCGCTCCACTTTCCTTTTTCTCCTCAAACAGACTTGACTCATAAGGTGGCGGCCTGGACCGAATGAACACACAACCTTCTTTGTGTCTCTTCTACATTACTCCACACCACCTGAAATGCAACACATCGCCACTGCTTACAACTTTATCGTCCCATTACTCAGCCATAGGCAGGTGGAGATTTTACTGACAGGCACAAGTATATTGTAGTCAGGCTGAGGAGTGAGGGGTAAAGTAGAGGTGGTTAGAAATATTGAAGCGACCAGAACTTTGACATTGGACAAGTTCAATATACAAATTACCCAACAATCATCATTGCATGTCTGTATATGACAAAAATACAAAAGAAAATAAGAAAGAAACTATTCATTTAATATATATATATTATAGTTTATGGAGCATTAGCGCATCATTTTACTATAGATAGCAATCAGTCAATCAATGACCATGACAGCAATCGTTTTATCTTTCAACACAGCAATCATCAGGTAAACAGGAGAAATGCAGCGTTCGTGGAACAAAGTAGTCTCCCAGGAAAGTGAGTTTGCATGTATTTGACTGGCCAACGCAGCCTTTGCCCACAAGTCAGACTCGACTGTTTTGCTGGACAGCAGTGCATGCAGTTTGTTTGGGTTGCAGCCCTCTGTGTTAGCACCCTCCACTCCCTGGTTTCATTCACATGAATGAGGAAGCAGCATTTTAGTCCATTGGGCAGTCCTTCTGTGTGGAGTTTGCATGTTCTCCCTTTGGCAGCATGGGTTCCCTGCGGGTCCTCCGGCTTCTTCCCACAGTCCAAAGACATGCAGCTCAGCTTAATTGGAGACTCTAAATTGCCTGTAGGTGTGAATGTGAGCGTGAATGGTTGTCTGTCTCTATATGAGCCCTGTGATGAACTGGCGACCTGTCCAGGGTGAACCCTGCCTTCGCCCAATGTCAGCTGGGATCGGCTCCAGCGCCCCCTGGATAGGATCAGCGGTAGGGATAATGGAATGGAATGGAGCGTCCCACATGTAAAGCCAACTTTATCTGATAGCTGATTACAGCTTCAGTATTTAATACTAAATTGCTTCCAGTTGATTGTAAATATGGTACAAATTCCTCACCTCAATTTTCCTCAGCAAAATGTTCCCGTTGTCCTGTCCAACATAGCAGGGATGGACTCTGATGGCCTCTAACTTAAATGTAATGCTTTGATGTTTGCTGGCATCGCATTGTGAAATCTGCATCTCGATTGGGGATTTGTCACAAATCTTGAGTAGTCGGTGTAAGAACAAAAACACATTTAATAGCATGTTTGAATGCATTCTGAGTCAACCCTATATGGTTTTTGGCTTTGAAATGTCTGAAAAGAATTACGTTGCGAGGTTGCTTTGGGAAATATAAAAAATTGTATTTGGCTCAAAACAGCATTTTTGTGGTTTTGAGTCTTGACTTCTCCATATGTGATCCATATGGTGAAACATCTGTTCTGCTTTTACTTAACATATACTATCATGGATAATAACTCATCATTCGTGTGAAAGGTTCAAAACATAAAAGCTGGTGCGCTTGTCGCTGTCCTAAAGTGACCTAAAATACTGATATGATTCTACATAACAAAATAGAACTGTCATGTCTTTTTTCAGTGTGCCCAGCTGTTGTCTGCTTTGTTGTTCAGGCCCCTCCATGCTTTCTATTGCAAACTCTGCAGCTGCTGCTGCTCTGAGCTTGATTATCATTTTGGAGACTTGAGACAGAGGGGATGGATGAAGTGTTTTATTGTCATATTGCGAGCGGTGCGACCGCTGCCTACTCTTTACGGCTCTAGTTTCAATAGGAGAGGGGGTGGGGGCACACGTTGGTCAGCATCTACACAGAACAAGCTGTTTTCCATTGTCTCTGCTCAGGGCAGCACATCATTATTGTGTTTGGATGCAGGCCCTGTCACATGTGTGTCACACTCTCTGGATGTTTCATCTGCACTATAGCCGCTGGTGCCCTTTGTTCCACTGGCTAAAGAGTCCCTTATTTAGGATTAAGTGCTCCCGTGACAGAAAGGGGGTTGCTGAGGTTATGAATAACAGAATATTAGAAGTTGTTTGTTTTTGTGATCACTTCCATTAAATGTGTATAAATTGGGTTCAGACTTGAAACATGTGGACATAACCAAGACCATGTGAAAGCATATGGATCTTATATGTGGCCTCTGCCTCTGCCAGCGTAATGTTGTCAGACTCCTACTGGATTACTATTGTTTGTCGGGAAGAAATTACACATAGAAAAAAATGATACAGATTAAAAGGAACAAGGTTCATCCTGATTAAAAGCATGAAAACAATCCTGTTTTCCTCTTCAGCATAAAACTGATATTAATGAATGAACAAAAGGTTAGAGGATCAATTTTGCCCAGCGCACATTTAAAAACCAAAATCATTTAATCTTAATCATTATGTGAATGATGAGTAATCCTCGGTTCTGCCTTCAACACGGCAGCGTCTGATTGCCCGCATCCAGAGTGCTTGACTGTGCCCGTCACAGGGAGAGGGGGTCGGGGTGGGAACTAAATGTTCCTGCTCCTGTGACTCATGTTGTCACAAATTCATGACGTTGAGCCAGTCAACGCCAGACGACACAAGACGTCACTCAGGGAGCCAAAGATCAGGCGACAGGAATGAATAAGTGCTTGCTTGTATCAGAGACATGCAACCCATGGCAGCCAAAGATCAGCCCTCATGACGTCCGTTCATGGGCACAGCACAGCAGCTTTTCATACACTATGAAGTCTGCCCTCGCAGAGTCTGAAATCCTCTTGAACTCCGGGAACAGAAGAGAACATATCAGTCATCCTTTTTGAAACAGCTGCCCGCTGCAACAGGAAACAAAGTTGAAGACAGCTGTGAAAGATAACCAAAATGAATATGTGTGCCATAAAAACAAAAACAGTCAATAATAATATTTGGGTTAACATTACACATACTAATTTAACTATTTAACTATCAGACTAAACCTTTGATTAGTGTAGCTTAAAAAAATAAAAAAATAAAAGATTCAAAGGTTTATGAAAAGTTAAACGCTGGAAAGAAAATTAGGAATTGAGAAAGTAAATCCACAGAAAAGACATTCAGAATGTTTTTCCAATTGAAGGTGTTGATGATTGTTTGTAACCGAGAACACAGGCTGATGACAGGGATGTAGGTTTCCTCAAAAATCAAGTCTGGAACACCATCGACAATTCTAAGCAATCAGACTCACATCCTCTACTGGGACAGGATTTGTAAAACCCTGTTTAAAATCCCATCAGGAGTTTGGGCAACATTTGTGGGCGATGTGCCTTCCACATACTGTCCATCTATAAAGTCTTTAGCGCAACATTTTTGTCAGAATCCATGGAAAAACATCAATTGTAATTAGGGGTTACATCAGCATGGGGCGGATGTCGTTTTCCCTCACATGGGAACCCAATTTATGGTCCAATCCTGAGGTTAAAATCACAGAGAAAGCGAAGGCGCAGATGTCAGTCTGGTTCGGACGGGACGACTTGGACGTAACGAGGAACACACAGGGTGGTCAGGCATTTGAGGTTTCACTGTAGCGTTGTCTCGAGCTGCTTTCTGCAGCCTTGATCATGAGCAGTTCGAGGTCCATTTTGAAGGCAGGTTACTATGTTTCGTCCTGCATGCCTCATAACACAAGTACAATATACAGAGGATGTAACACAGTTGTTTCATACTGCAGAAAACAGGAAAGAGAGCTATATTCAGTTTCACATGATATAATCTTGGGAATGGGGATAAATGATAGGGTGCACACTTCAGTATGGAGGAGTGTAGATGGCACCAAAACCTCTCATGAAATAGCGCCGCACAGTTTTCCACTCATCCAAAACGCCAAAGCCAAAGACGACACACGGATGTGTCTTTACATCTTTGGAGGAAAATGATATGCTGAATTCCGGGGATGTGGTAAACTGCGTGCAGGTCGGTGTCCACACAAGTGACACTGTGATATTTACTCAGGATGATGGACCTGAGTAAATATTTGACATGGCAAAAATGTGAATTAGGGATGAAAGGAGGATAGAAAATAAACCCAACAGATGTGTAATTACATCAATGCCATGCCCTTAGAAGCCATATCGCCCCGGCGCTGCTGAGGTCACACAAGGCTGGCACAGCATGGTGCTATTCAAGGTCTCGTGAACACAAATAGTTTTACAGGGACGAGTCCACAGACAAGTAATGGCCAGCGTTCATCTTAAAAAAATCAATGAATTAACAACCAGGGGCTGCAGCGCCACGTCAAGTATGCTATCATCGGAATGAAATGTCGTCTTCATATCTTTCTTAAATTGATCTCAGGGCGAACCGCTTCAGCAGGATACCTGCTGCAGCTGTATTTGCCTCCTCTTATTCTGTGTTGGAATAATGGTTGAATTAAAAAAATGTGGCTTTCATGACTTGAGATACTGCAGTTACAGGAGATTCATTTTGACGGGGTTTCCAATTTATGAACGCAATGATGCTAATCTGATAATAATGAATCACCCTGCAACTTGGCCTGTTTGTGGCTCAAGCAAGACATCTGGTTTCATATTTTCCTCTGTTGCTGTCTTTAATTTGTGACATCACAGGTTAATCATCTTGCCAAGTTTAACTTTCAATCACAGTGAGTGACTTTGTCTTCCGCTGATCCTGAATGCTCCTCTGCTGCTCCAGCTGCTTGAAGGTTCAGTTAACGGATCCAAATCTTAGCTCACGTCAAACCTGCATCCTGGATCTTACCTGCATTCCTAATCAGGTCGGCTGCTTGGCATGCAGGTCGCTGGAATGCGGTGAGAATCAATTAAGGGAAACTTGGAGAGTTTTCTGCAAGGAAGGGATACACAAATCTATGGGACGGTATGGGAAGGGAAAAAACTATAAACTAAATCACAGAGCATTTTAAGAAATGGTTTCACATTATCCTCTCAGTTGGTAGTAAAGACTGAGTTCTGAGAATGTTTGAAAGCTGTATTTTTCTTTCCCTGCTTTAATGAATAAAGTATTTTAGGATATCAGGTTCTGTGAAGAGGCTTTATCTTATTGCTGGGAAAGTACTGATGTCGCCACAAAATCCAAGCCATTAATCACACTGCACATAGACATTCATTTTGAGTGTGTGTGGTCCATGCTATTGTACAGTGTGCATGTTTGAATGTTATATGTGTGTCCTGTTGTATATTAGTAGATATCGCATATTTAAGAGCAGCTGACAATCAGAATTAGAAAATGAAAAGAAACCTGCAGGACATTCGGCTTAATCTCCTTTGATCAAATAACTTTCCCCTTCACATGGATCCTTTAAAGGATGAGAGGAAGTTAGAGGAAGTTGGAAGACAAGTAAAGGACGGAGGAGAGAGTCGATAGACGACAAAGCACTGAGTTATAAGTGCAAAGTGGCTCAGCTGTATTCAGCCATCTGTCAAACAGGGTAAGGGGAGAAGAGAAACAGCCTTCAGTGCAAGTAACCCTGGTGAACGGACGGATCAACACGCAAACACAAAGACAAACATGAATAAATTGAAAGTCAGAATGAAGGGTCTGATGGGAGTCACAAAAAAAAGGCAGAAATCAAATGTGTGCGTATATATTTAGAAGGTTGGTTACTGAGAGACAACACAATGGCACCACTGTATACAAACCAGGAAATGCATTGACTCTGAGACCAAAATGATGATGAATTTAAAGTTAAAAAAAGAGAATCTTAAGTGATGTGCCAGAGAAAACCATGGTTTTCTCCTTAGCAAAAACTTCAAAGCCTCTCAAAACGATGGCATATGGAAGGAGATCATGCAGCAAGTGAATGCCAATAGAGCCCAGAAACAGTGTCAAGCTCCAGAAGTAACAATACCAATCAGGATTTAATTTACTGTTATATTGTTTCACTTAGTCTTGTAATAAAGAGAAGACAGGAGTTGATCACCACGTTGACATCATCTGCAGTCGGTTACTTTCATAAATTGCCTCTGGTTGGTGGAGGTTCACTATAGAAACCCACATCATATACCACAATAACAGATATTCAAGCCAAGGCTCCGTCTTTATTGTTTACAGTCTAATTAGCAACTTGAGACATAAGAATGGAGTTGGAGTTGAGAGGTATTATTTTGGCTAAACTGATATCTGCATAAAAATACATGTACTGGATTTTATAAAAGCTAAATCCCCGTCAGACGATACCCGAAGGGTTCCAAGATTGCATATAGGCAAAAGCATTCCACCTCTTTTGTTCTTCATACAGACTATTTACCTTCATACAATGGGCGCTCAAATGTGATTGGTTTATAGTCCTCAGACGACAAACCAAGTCTTCCATGAAAAGGTATTTGACGTTTTGCCAAAGATGTAGTTAATGAAGCTCAGTGAGTGTTCAACCTGCAAGACTATGTTATAGTAGTTACTCTACTTATTGTCTTTTTCCTTTCCCGCATCCAACTCGATCGGCCGACTGTGGGTGCTCACACAGCTCAACTAATCAGATTTTGCAACGACCTTTGTGAGCCAATCATCTTGCTGCAGCCAAACATTTAAAATGGTTTGTTTCTCTGCTGCTGTCCTTTCAGTTCCCCATCAATGAAACCCACATCCAGCTGCATATATTATATTTCTGATATTTCTGTCCAAACTCGGCCCGAGTCTAAGAGAGTGGGAACTGAGCTTGACCAGGACCTTACAGACATTCAGTTGTTTATGTCCAAACCGACTCGAGACCGGCGCAGTTAATGCAAGCTGAAGCCCTGAGTTTGTGTGACCGGATTTACATTAAGGCAGGTTGGCAGGCAGGTAACAAGAAACTGCATAGCGATGAAGATGATGATCTGACAATGTCGGGGAATGGCCGACGAGTGACGAAGCAGGTCACGAGGTGACGGCGGGGAGGGCCAGGTAGTGCTGGTGAGGGAAAGGGCAAAGGTGTGTAGGTGAGAGGGGATGTCAGGCGAGCAGGCCGAGAGAATCTGAGGGATTACTAAAGGATGCAGGTCCAGGGAGTGAGAGGAGGGTACATGGCCTGTGTGTATTGTAACCCAGCTTCCCTGTTCTTTGGCAGGCCGCACATGCATGTCAGTGCACGTGAGCTCCTCCCTTCATGCCTCGCTGGCTAGCTAATTGCACTGCGCTCATACTGCGGTGACAGCTGATGATGCCCGATTGTTGCTGATGTGTTGGCTCACTCGCTTCTGCTCTGGAGGAAACCGTAACAGCAGTGCTCATAAGGCATTGTGGGAGATTGTGTCTATAATCATGTTGCTTTTTGCATGTGCAGTAAACTGAACATTTCTTTATGAGACAACGGATTATTGGCTTGAATTTATTTGGAATTTCTCACATTGATTTCATGATATATTGTAAGAATGTTCACTGATTTGCTGTATAATGTTCCAAGGACAGGGGTCAATACAGATAAATAGTACTTAAGAAAAACAAATGCAGAAGATGTAAGGCATATAAAGCATCTGGCTAAAAATAATAGGCAGAGCTCGACCCCGGTGAGGCTTTTAAATCCACATTCACAAATTCTCATCTGCTTCTATTTTCATTCTTTCAGCACATTGAGCTTTAAACTGGCAAGGTTTGCTTTGCCTGGTTCAGCCATGTTTTCATCTTCCATGGAGGATCACAAACATGTCCTCATTCAAGCGGTATTAATACCAAGTAGTCCAACTGGCGAGCATCTCCGGAGACACCGAACCTCCCCGTTGTTCGGGGAAACACCGCAAGGCTTCACTTAATACCAGGAATATTCCCCACAGTGAGGAGCTGCTACATGCTTGTACGGACGGTAATGTGTTTGTCTCACTTGAAGTTTAATAGCATTTCTGTTATTTTTGCTCCTGCAGGGAAAATGCAAAAATATGTAACGACTGCCCTGAGGTATGATGCTAATGTTGAGCTGATGCAGAGCATGGTAAGATTCTAATTACCAAACATGCTCCCTACCATGTTAACATACTAACGGCAGTATGGGGCAGGATGTTAGGATGAAGCTCCAAGTACAGCTGAAGTGGAGTTGAATTTGGTCGTTAGCCTTGCGGTATTGTTGCTACACTTGAACAAGTGAAAAGTCTGACCCGTCGGTGAAAGAATGGGGGGGAAAATAAAGGAAAATATTGCTAATTTTGATATTGTTGGTCATACAAAAGTAAAGTCTGAGGCTGCCATGTTCCTGTTGTTACCTCCTGTGATTTAAATCAGCTGCTCTTCTCAGCTTTGCTTTGAGCTTCGTGCAATCACTACTACACGCATACTGTTCATGCGTGTTTGCTCATGAATGCTTGAAAAGTCAGTTAATCACCAAAAGCATTGTGGTACTGACTAACAGACCAGCATTTCCATCCCTGGAGCCCAAGAGCCCACCACTATATGGCTGATCTGATAAAGACATTATAGTATAATATAATATAGAACATTATAATAATAAAAGAATGGGTCAGTTAACTGATGAACTTCATAATAGGATTTAAGGATCATGTGGCGTTCTGAATCAGTACTCTGACATCCAGTACTGATCAGGAGAAGGTTCTCACAAGTTTAGTAATACAAACCCACACATGTGTGTGAGTGTGTGTTTATAGCACAGGGTTCATTGCTATTTCCCCAAATATTTGCCTTGAGTGTAGGGCTGGTCAGTGGCTGGGTGTTGGGGTCATGGGCAAAGAGGGTGTCTGTAGAGAGTCAGTGCCTTTGAAAGGAGATCAGAGCGAGTTCTGGCCTAATTACAAGCAATGTTTACACCTCCACATCTGGGCCGCGCCGCCGTCTGCTGAGTGATGGGGAACATGGAAGAATATAATGGGAGCAGGTCAATACACACAAGCTCATTCAGTCAAGGATGGAAACACATGTAGTCCATGAGGTTTAGCGGCAGCCGATGAACAGTAGAGTATATACTTTTTCAAATCAAATTATATCAGATATTCATCAAGGAAATGCCCCAGCTTTTGTTTAAAAAAACAACAACAAAACATCTTCAATGGAAGGATGAATGAAACCAACAATGATTGAACCCAAAAGTTCAGTAAAGTTTAGTCTCTCCAAGAGAAAATATTACTCCCTCCTATGAGGGTAAAGTGGGATCCATACCGGGAGCAGGGACTCGAACCCTCCCCCGGGCCTCTGCTGCTTGATGTCCGCTCTCTCTCTCCTCCTTTCCTTTGTATCTTTGGCTGAACTACAATATATCTACCTAGTAACTAACAAAGGCAAAATGGTAACCCAAAATGATCTTTACAAAGTTAAAGGTGCTGGTTCGGTGATGCACATACAACCGTTTCAGCATTTTTTGGTGTAGCATTTCTTTTGCCATATCGGTTCACAGACACACACACCCAACATATATATTAGATAAACTCACCTGGGACCCGAATCTGGCCAGTCAATGTGTCAATACCTGACTGCTAATTAATTGTGCATCTGTCTGCTACCAGTGTTGCTGTTGGTGTCTCTCTATTTGGCTCCATTGGGGTTTGGATCAGGTCCAGGTCTATTCGGATCAGATCTGGATCGAGTCTTATTCGCAATGTTAACAGCAGCCCTCGGAATGACAATGTCAGCGACACCACTTTCGTCCAGATTGAAATATTCTAACAACTGTTAGATGGATTACCATGTCATGGACCCCAGAGCATGCATCTTAATGACTTTAGCAGTGCCTTAACGTTTCCTCCTGCGCCACCATTAGCTTCACCTCTGTGGGTGTTTTTCTTCTGAAATGTCTCAACAACTTGAGGAGGATTGACATGAAATCAGGTACAGATGTTCCTGTCCTCCTGAGGATTAACTGTAAGGACTTTGGTGATCCCTTCACATTTCTTTTGCGGTTCCCAGAGAATGAAGCCTAATAACTCTGGTGATGCCCTGACTTTTTCTCTTGCGCCACCATGGGGTTGAAACTGGGGTTTTAAGTGATGTTGAGCTGTTGGATGGACTGCAAAGACATTTGTCACTTAATCATGGGCATCGTTATTTCTTTTCTAGTGCCATCAGCAGTAATGGCTCTACCATGAACTCACTTTCTTTGACTTTCCAAGTACGTATAGAGTAGGAATGAAGCAATGATTTCTCTCCTTACTCAGTCCATAGCTTTGAGGTTAGCAATGCAGGCAAATATGTGACAATTTGATAAAATACTCCTATTGAGGCATGAGGGATCAACCCATGTTGACTCCCTGATCAATAGTCTCTGATGTATTACCAATGCTCGACACGAGGTTATGAACATTGATCATCTTAGCAATCCCTGCATTACTTTCCTTATCCCAAGAGTACATGCTTTTTTTTTTTTTTACATCTTTTTAGAACCAATAAACACTTTTCTTAAGGAATAATTTGACCTTCTGTTGGAGTAACTAAAAAGAAAACGAGTGAAGATTCATATGCAGTAATATTGTTCTGGTGTAATAAGCCAAAGCTGGCATGTGAAACTACTCGATGAAGAATGATGTTGTCATGCAGTCACCTACATCTGGCATTGTTATTTTGCCATAAAGTTCTGGATTTGAATATTACCGCAAAATTATAGTGCAGTAGAAGTGAAGTCTCCTGCTGCATACTCATTTACTTATTTGTGAGCCGCAGACAAGTGAACACGTAGAGGCTTTGATTCAAGTTTCACTTTTAAAGAAGCCTGGACTCACTCCTGCACAAGCCGGTGTCCATAGAGGACACAAACCCCAAACAGCTATTGCTATGAAGACACAGCTTCCTCTTATCAACTCTGCCACAGGGAGATTGAAACAGTTTGTTCACAAAATGTTGATTATTATGCCTTAAATCGCCCGTGTTACCCATGATTAGGAGGAACAAACACTTGTGTTAATTACTTGCAGTCAAAAATATTCATAATTTAAGCTGATTCATTATTATTCATGGAAGAAATGTGCCAAAAACCATTTGCCTAAACTAAATCCTTACCAGACATGGTACCACAGCTATTCATATTGTGTGTAAAAACCTGCGGCACAACAATCAACTCTCTGTCACCGGAGAAAATAAACATTTTATTTTTCAGCCTCTGCACTGAGCGGGTTGTTTTACAGTATCTCGATTTGAATTGGACCGTCTTATTGAAAAGATCTGCACTGATTCAGTGATGTGAAGACCATACATGCAGCAGGCAGCCATTGTTTCCTTCATTGTTCTCCCTGGTGACTTAAATAAAGAGTCACCAAAGCCGCACAGCTCTAAATATGTATTTCTGCTGCGCTAATTAGAGACTGTCTGTCGAGCCGGCATTGCGCCCAGGACGAGGAATGGCTAAATATACCAAAACAACAACAAAGCTTCCAAACGGAAAATTATAAAGATTTAGACAAAGTCATGAGCCGGAGAAAAAAAAAAGTAAATGTAACTGCTAAGGTGACTTTTTGTGTGTTGGCTTTATTGAAGCGGTGGAGCAGCAGTGACATGAGTCGGAGGTTTGGCCTCAAGCTTTGAGAATGTGGTTGTGGAGCGGGAGCCTTATGTATATAAAAGGCAGGAGAGGTCACACTGCCAATTAGGAACTTGGAGAAATTAGCCAAAAAAACGTTCCTCTTGTTATCCAACAGCTCAATGTAGACAGCCAGTTTCAGAAAAATTCTACACTGCAACAATATCTTTAATGTCACTTGATTCAATTGAAAAACCTTTTTGGTGGAAACAAGGTCAAAGAAATATTTGACAAAAGATGGAAGACATTTTTGTGAAGCTCAGGCCATGAGTTTCACAGCTTGCAAGCACACCTTGGACTAACCGCTCGCATCGCCTTCTCTCCCTCGTCACGGAAACAATCTGACATTTTAAAAACTTTCTTTGTACTCTTTTTGAAGTAATATACAAGGATTATTCTTTAAAATGTATACAATTTTATATTGTTTTACTTTTTGATAATTTTTTTGACACTATACGATGACTTTTTCAAGATTTATTTTCGATATACTATACTTACTTTTGCAAGATTTATTTTGACACCCTATACTATTACTTTTTCAAGATTTATTTTGATTTACTACACTATACTTTTTAATACCTTCGACATACTATAACTTTTTTAACTATTTTTTCGTTGTATGTTACAACCCGGCGCAAATGCTGCAACAAAAATGGGAGACCAGGCAAGTTGAAAGTATTAAATAAGAATATTTATTTCAAGGACTAAACTAAACAAACATGGAAAGTTAGTAATCAGCGCTTTCGACATGTATGGATGTGTGAAAATGTCTGGCGCAAACAAAACGTCAGCAAGCAGGACACAGACTCTGGTAGAGAGTAGGGGTCGGCACACATGCTACAGACGCTTTACACTTTTGAAATCTGTACCATAGACTTTTGAGACATACTATATATGTGACATTTTAAAAATATTTTTGGGGTTGTAGAATGGATATCCACACGCTTAAATAAATGCTTAAAACCCTTCATCGGAGCATAAAAGGGTTCAGCTGGAATGGCAGGTGAAGAAACAAACAAATCACATCCCAATCACTGTGTGCAGGACATATGTGCGCTCCCTAGTAGTAGAGGCTCCGCCTCCTGTTAACTACAGCGTTTAAGTGCTGAATGTATTACTGAGAGGTTTACAAGTGGATGGCCCACTTACACAACACGCAAAAGTGGGTGGAGCACAGTGAATATGTACAAAACGCATATACAATCACGGAGCCCCCTATACAATACATAAGTTCATCACATAGGGGCTCTGAGAAGGATCAGGTTTGAGCCATTGTTAATCAAAGTATAGAACATGGGGCCATGAAGGGGTATCAGGCAGGGGCCGGCATAAAACATAAATCCCAAATTCTACATTAAATAACTTTGATTACAGTATAACACAACATATTATACTATACTATCACTCTTTAAAAACCTTTCCGACATACTATACAATAATAATTTTGATGATTATTTTCTGACTTTTTTGCACATATTTTACTATCACTTGATATATGTCTTTACTATACTATAACCTTTTATTACTATTTTACACATACAAAGTTTTTTGTAATGATTTTTTGAAATACTATTCTATGAATCTTGAATGTTTTTTGACATACTCTGCTATAATTTTTTATTTAAACATTTGTCACCATACTATATACACTATGACTTGTTTCGACATACTATATATACACACTATGACTTATTTGAGACTTTGCTGAACTGATTTCTTTCAATCTTTTTATGTTTTATCAACATAATATACTATGACTTTTTATGATTTGTTCAACATCCTATACTATGACTTTCTGAAGACGTCGCTTGACATACTATACTACTTTTATTTTTTTCAGCATACTATAGAATTACTTTTTTCACCATACGAATATGAATTTATTTTTTAAAACATGCCATACTACGACTTTCCTCTGACAACGGCGCAGCATGCACATCCAGGCAGTAGCTGACATGTATTTTGTTCGATTTTTTTTTGTCCAAATTAGTTTTTTGGCATTTCTTTCTGGAGCACTTATGGCAAATGACATAATACACTCAATACTGGAAAAGGTCCAGCGGCCTTTGAGACGATCACCACCCACTGCCGACCACCGAGCCAGACCTTCTGGACCAAACGTCACCAATCTGCGGCAGATAGGAGGAGAGGAGAGGAGAGGGAGGAGGAGAGGAGAGGAGACTGAGGAGAGAGAGGAGATGGAGGAGGAGAAGAAGAGGGAGGAGAGAGAGAAGAGGGAGGAGGAGGAGAGGGAGGAAGGAAGCTAAACTAACCTGTCTTGGACCTTAGGCTAATTAACCAGCCGACCCCTGGCTGCCTGATGTTCAGTCACAGGAAAATAAGATGGATGAAATAAGACTTCAGGCCAACCCAGCAACAGCAGGTCGGTGACTATTGAGCCCAGACCTCAGCAGCGACCTGACTCCATCATGGTATCCAGGATCAAGCTGCACCTGATGGGCAGAGCGCAGGTGGGATGAAAGGAGGTAGACTCTGTATGATGCTTCGTGCTAAAAAACATATTGAAAGTTGATGGACAATGTCTTCCTGATGTGGACTTTTTAATGTTAAGATGTCAGCCATTATATCTGCCCAGAGAAATGTTCCTCATGATGCAAATTTTAAAAAGCACTACTGCTTATGTTTTTGTTTGTCATGTTTTTAATTGTTGCAGATGGGCTACAGCTGCTTTTCGCTGTGCATTGCAGTGTTGCATAATGACAATAAATTATCCTTGAATCTTGAACCTATTTTTTACAAGCTATACTATGTCTACTACTATCTTTATTCACCATATTATACTATGCCTTTTTTCAACAGATTACACAATTACTTTTTCAACATTTTACTTCATGAACTCTATTATCAACTTACTAGTATGACCGTTTTATTATTATGTTTACATACTATACTACATCTTTTTTTGTTTTACTTTTTTGGATATGCATATGGCTTTTCTCAACATCTATACTATGACTTTAAGACTTTGCTCAACACAATATATTATTACTTTTTTTTAAATTATTTTTTGACATATACTTAAAAACAATCTACATAGTTTAGTAAATATTTTTTTCCACATACTATGCCTTTTTAATTTTTTTCTCTTCAGGATACTATACTGTCTTTTTTCAACATACATATTTGAATGACTTTTTGGACATACTATACTATGATCTTGTTATGACTTATCACCAACAATGACATGTGTTTTTTCCCACAACATACTATACAACGACTTTTTAAGGATTTCTTTAATGTTCTATACTATAACTTTTTAAAATTTTCTTCAGCATAGTAACCAATATGGTTTTTTTCCCACTATACATTTACGATTTTATGACCAAAATCTTGCAATAATAAGCATGTAAGTATCCATTTTTTGTCTGAGTAGTACCAGAAGGGTAATAATCGAATGTACTCCTCCAGTGTGATCACCATTGGTCAGTCAATTGCCATCACCTAAGCATTTCACACGCACCCCTTCACCCACTCCTAGCTCGGTCCCAGCTCAGATAGAAGAACTCTGACTCAGCCTCGAGGAAGGTGAAATGTTTTACTGTTCACACATTTCCCCCTCGCTGAACTCAAATGACTCCTCTCATCCCTCCCTGCATAAGCGCGTTCCTTGAGATCCTTCAGCACCGCAGCTCAAAAGGCACATCTGAGAACCAAGAGTGGATTAAGTACTCTGTGTGTCTACAAGTGTTTCTGCAAACAGAGTGTGTGAAGAGCTGAAGAATGGAAGCCATGCCACAAGCCCACACTGGCATGTTCAAAACTGTGGAAATATGTGACCAGCAACAATTACAAAGCATAACAGCATATTTCTGAGTTCTACCAAGGTGTCGTGCATTGATGGCAAGCTGTGTTATGGTGCTGATCGATATTTTTACAAGCTGTTGTTGCAATAGATTCTCTGTAGTGATTGGCATTGTTAAAATCTCTCATAAAGTTCCTGCATTGTGAGAGCGCTGTTGTCGAGAGCTACTGCTGCACGTGAAACAGTTTGATTTCATCCAAACCAAATTTCCCACCTCACCTTTCATAGATAATGTGTAAACTGATTACATACACACACTCCAAACTGATTGAGTTACACAGTTTGAGTTAAAAACAGATGCAAGCTTTGTTCATCGCCGTATATAAATCATGGACATGCATCTGAAATCCAAACCGCATTTTGTGAAGTGATACAAGTGGTTTGCACTTGTCCTTCTCAGTGTGAGATTTACCACAGATGGACATCAAAGTGTTGGATGGAGATGAAGCACAGTGGACCTAGTTCATAGAGCACGCACACTCTTGTACCTTTATCTTGAACCAACCAGCTGCTGAGCAGAGTCTGCACCAGCTGACCATTAAACTGAATGGGACTGTCAACACTTTGTACACACAACAGTGTTAATATACTTCAAATCTGGCAGCACTATATTTACAGACACTACATTTATTCCCAAGCACTCAACCCCCAACTGCAACTTCAAACCTAAGCATAAATTATATTTAATAGTGTTATCCCAAAATGGATCTCACGCTACATCTTTTCATTGAGTTCTGTTCATCAATCAACAACAACACTGTTGTTTAGAGATAAAAGGTTCAAATGGCTGAGGGAATCTGGTTATTTTGCTAACCAAGAACAGCCTCACACAGTTGAATTGGCTATTACAACCCAATCCTTCCCGTTTCTAACCAATTGAACATGAAACTCTGTTTACACACCAAAGATTTATGATCTTTAAAGAAAGTTAGTTGTTATTTTCAATGTTTTATCTGACCTAGTTCCAACTGCCACAGGCAAACAAAAGCTGTGCTTTGCCAAGTGGAAAATACCACAAAGACTTGTGTGCAACTCACTGACTCAAACCCAACTTTGGGTGCTTTCACATCTGTAATCTGGTAGATTCTTCTGCATTTTAGTTCTGGTTTGCTTCCTATTTACACTGAGTTTTCATAAACTAACCAAACATGGAGTTGTACAGACTGAGAGGTAGAACGCTGATTGGACAGTTTTGGCTGTTGACAATCCTGCAAAATCAACTTCTGGTGACTGACGACAGTTTATGCAGCACTTCTGATGTGTATGTTAATGTTCTCTGATGTCACCAAGACCTCACAAAGAAATGTCTCAATAGTGCGAGTGCAAATCGGCCGCGTGGAGGAATAATGACTAACAAGTATAGACAAGGGGGTATGATCCGGAGCGTATTACTGTGGGATCACTGTCACACCCTTTGTAATGGACATAATGAACTGTCAAGTTACACTGAACACAGATGTTTGAACAGGTTTTGACTAATTAAAGAAAAATGCCAGCACTGATGTGCTGGTTTGTACAAATCGGCCGATATGCAACACCTTGAACAGATTCATTGTACAAACTCTTTCTGAACAGCTTTCTCGATCAGCAAATGGCTTCATTCGTAGTTTAGCCTTTGAAACCACACTACATCCCATATCTGCGATCATAAAGTCCTGTGGTTGGTTGGTTTGCTTTCACACGACAAACAAACTGCACCAGAGTCCGCTTGTTTGGTTGGCACCGTTGACAGCAGTCACTACAGCCCAAACACACTGACTAACTCGGCAAACAAGCCTGAGTTTGTTTGAACTCAGTCTTCTTGTTTAACTTTTTTACTAATCTACATTGTATGTCTGTTTCTCCACACCAACTCATGTTTTACTTTCTGATGGATAAAGTGAAAGAGGAAATTAAACTAACTCTAAAAAGCTTTGCTTGAAAATAGCTGCTTTCAAGAAGCCAGCAGCCAGAGGCTTTTGCATGTTTTCCTTTGTAGGTAGCCTACAGTACACAGTAATCTGGCAACTCATCTATCAACTTTTTTAATTCTCTCTCCCAATGAACCCAGCTCAAAAATAGAACAGAATCAGTTTCTCCTGCAACCGATGATGACATAATCTCACCAATAACTACAACGTTTCAATCACTAAAAAGCTTTTTAGGGTCTACAAAAGTCGACTACAAGCTGACGCTATACAAACATAATGTTCCCCTTGCAATCAGGCACAATCAACTTTCATAGAATAACGAGTCTCTCCCACCAGGCGGGAGGATGGAAACGCTGCCCTGTGTCACCCCTGAATTAGGAATAGACTTCCCGTTTGCCAGGGAGGGTGAAAGAGTGCGAGCCGGACACGCAGCGCTCCTTCTATTAGGGCTGGAAATTGTTCCGCTGCCACACAAATTAGCATCATTTACGTCATATGAGACTGAACTACCGTCCATGTTGAGCAGGATGCACTGGTGCACAAACACCCCAC
The DNA here is from genome assembly GCF_910589615.1 of Taurulus bubalis. Taxonomy (NCBI): domain Eukaryota; kingdom Metazoa; phylum Chordata; class Actinopteri; order Perciformes; family Cottidae; genus Taurulus; species Taurulus bubalis. Next base: position 6,851,451 of record NC_136600.1, read on the forward strand.
CAAGCCGGCGGCCCGGCAAAATGACCTCCGTTGCACCAAGAGTGTTTTTGTCTCCCTCCCACCCTCTTGCCTTAGCAACCATGTGTCTGGCCCAACAGTCCGAATGAAAACCAGCACATGCCTGTTTGTGCTTTTCTTTGTCAAGAAACGGAATGCTGATTCATTAGGGACATAAATTAATTAGATCCATCTAATTTCTGTGCGAAGGAAAAATCTAATAGTCAGACGGGCAGATGTAGCCTCCATGTGTTTTGTGTTTTAGCGATGTTGTGAGTGCTGTTTGGGCTTAAAGAGGCAGCGGACCACAGCGTGGAACCAAACAGTATATGCTGTGCAGTGAGCGCTTTCAATCTTATGGCATCAGTGAACTAATGTATAACGCATACTTTATGTGTGTGTGTGTGTGTGTGTGAACTCGGGTAAGCACACTGCTTGCAGGTAAATGTTTGATGGGGTAGTGAAGCTTTGGGTAAACGGGACAAAAGCAGCCGGTGTTCTCCATCCGTCCCTTGTGATTCTAGTCGGCAAACACTGGAGTCTGTTGCTTTAAAGGAAAATGCACGTCAAGTAGTCTCAAGACATGTACATTCACCTTGATATAATCTTTGGTATTTCAGATAGATTTAAGTTTTGCCCCGAAGGGTAAGATTTGCTCAACCATGCACGGCAGTTGGATTCTCGCGCTATTAAAAGATGACACGAAAATCCATCTTGTCAAGCTTTAAGCAGCGTTTGTGTCCAGTCAGCATCCTCTGAAGAGCTACAGGCAGCTGCGGGCGTGGTTCAGGTGTGTGTGTGTGTGTGTGTGTGTGTGTGTGTGTGTGTGTGAGATACAACATGGGGAGGCGACTGTTTGTTCAAAGCAACGATGGCTGCGTCTCTGGTTCACGTAGACGCTGCACGAGCATCAGAACTTCATTGAAAGAAGAACAAAGAACAGCAATGAAGGCTTTTCTCAATCGAAAAGATGTTTTTGCTTTTTCTCACAACCTGCTTGGTAAGAGTTTGATTGACAGATCTCTTGCCCCGTGTTTAAAAAAAAAAACCTTTTCCAAACCTTTTTCAATGATGGCTTCTCAGATGGTTCTGTCTAAAATGAACATCTGGCACGTCAGGTTGAATATTTGTATTAATAAGACAAACTTCTTTTCTGCAAAACACAGCATAAAGAATAGACCACAGTACAAGGAATGGCTTTTTTCAAAGTCCAACAAAGACTTAGCATAATATCTTCCCATCACAAGAGAGTATTACAGCTTACATTCTGTTTAGCATTAGTGTGTCAGAACTTTTAGTTCCACAAACCTCCAGATCTGGAACTGGATTGTGAGGACTGAGACCACAAGTCTCTGTGGGAGGGTTTGAGTTTGAGAAGCAGACAAATATCTATTTAGGGTGACAAGAAGGTTAAGTTGTGGTCATTGCACCAGCAATTCCTAAACCCATTACTCGGTTTGGACTAAACTAGTGACACTAACTGGTTTCAAATGAGCCCTTTACTAAATGCTGTTAATTAAAAACTTGACTTAAAGTCTTAAATGACGTGTAAATTAGTTGCAAGTAAACGTACATAGGACTGTCCAATCAAAAGCAACCAACTGTAGAAGCTATTTTTATTATTATTCGATGTCTATGTTTATTATTATGCACCTTTCACAGCCAAACTCCTTGTATGTTCAATGTACTTGGCCAATAAATTATTTGGATTCTGAAACAGGAAGACTCTGGCATCACAAACTATAGCAGAACTGCAGTCAATGACAGCCTGAAGTCTGGATTCAATAGACTACTTCAACCGTCTTCAGTGAACTCTAGACCTAGATCTACTCCTTGTAAATGAAAAAATGATGGAATTACACACACCTGACCTTGGAACAGCTGAGCAGCCAATTGTCCAATTACTTTTGGTCCATTAAAAAGAGGGTGGCCACATTTGAATTTGTTGTAGTTCCTACACCGTTCACCTGATTTGGATGTAAATACCCTCAAATTAAAGCTGAAAGTCTGCACTTGAAGCACATCTTGATTTTTTTCAACTTCATTGTTGTGGTGTACAGAGCCAAAATAATGAAAACTGTGTCAATGTCCAAATATGTATGGACCTGACTGTTCTCCGAGCTCGACACATCTAACCAGTAGACGACAACTTCAAAGATATGAAACCACAGAACAATCGTGACCTGGCAGTTCACAAACCTATTAGCTGGGCAACAGTTACACTCGTCAGTTGAACTTGTTATTGTGCCACACCATGTTTTAATTTAGTGGCTCATACATCTCTACTTAAATGTGAACTTATGAAGAGCTTGTGCAGCTGTCGACTGAGGACGGAAGGATTTCTCTGCAAGGTTCCTTTTGATTTGTAAATGTCGGACGAAGCCAGCTACGGCAGTCATTACTTCAGATATGCTGAACACACATATGGTAATGTGAACCTGAGCTGTACAAAGCTGGGGGTGTGAGATACGGTGTACTGCTCACCTGCTAATTCCTACAAAAGCAGAGTTGTCCTTATCAGTGAAAATTAACATGTTTTTCAGGAACGAGTTTCTAATTCAATTTTTGCAACAATGTAAAAAAAAGAAAAGAAAAAGGCAAACAACCCTCAGTGATGCTGAACTAAAATGAGCTAGTATTTTTTCTATCCACCACACATCATTTGTTTTACCATCATCATAATGTTCCACTTAAACCACCGGACAAACTATCCCAGGCTGTAATAAACTATCAAAATAAAACATCAGATGGATGTTGAATAAATACAAACCTACAAATGTGTAATGATGCTGTAAAAACGTGGCCCGACAACCATTCAAATGCACAACTCGCCAAGCGGTTCTATAATCTTCAGTAATCTCCGGTTGTACGGTCTGACATGCACCAGAGCATCTTCATCCCCTGTTGCTCCGCGTCGTGACCTACCACCCCTGTTTTTTGCGTTTCATGTAAATATAGTGTGTAATGACACACTGTTAGAACACAGATGCTATTATGGCCATCCTACCAAGCAGAGGTCATCTCCGCCACCCCGCCCAAAAGAGGGGCCGCCTCACCACCGTGGTTTAAAGCACTGCTTTCACCCAGACCAAAATGACAGACATGATTTTATCTTTGCATTTTGACCAGGGTTGGTGGAGGAGAGTGCTGAGAATCCTATCTGAAACGTTACAAAGATGTAGCATAGACCCAAGCTGATTAATGGAATTGTTTTCTTTGGGTGTATACATTGGGTTAACCATCTCATCTTTGCTCTCTCTCGTCCGTCACCGCTGATTCCGGCTGCTCCGAACTCCCCAAAATTTACGATAAGGTGAGAAGGAGTCCAACATAACTCAGCGATCATGAGCATCAGGGAGAGCATTTGGCGCGGAGGCCAATTCCAGCTGTGAGCCGATCCAAGAAGACAATTACAAATGTCTCCCTTTGAAAGTTCAGACTGTGATAGGCCTTGTACGCCCAGCAGAAAAAGGTCTGGTCATTGTTACCAGGAAATAACAAAAAGAAAACAGCTCAGTTTTATCACAACCATTCCAGATGTATTTATCCTTTCAAGCCACAAATCAACATTCCTACTGCCAACTGTTTATATTTGGTTTGGATACCCAATGACACATGAGTGATGCAGTTTTTTTCTCTTCTACTGCACACAAAAGCCGGTCGCAACACATTCACAAATTGTTTACAATAGGACATATTGAAAGCAGTTGCTCCGAGTCAAGCGCACTGCGCCACACATCTTGAGCTCTACGATCTAAAAATATTTCCAAATAACACACAATAGCCAAAAGTCCAAACTTCGCAATGCTTGTGATTTGATCGGAAGATTGTCCTGATGGCTATGTAACGTGGGACCAAACCATTGGACTCTCTCTGGTGTCCTGATTGGAAACCGAGTCGTCCCGTCAGGATGTTTGCGCTGCTCTTCAAGAGCTCCGTTAAATCCTTCGTCACACTTTGAAGTCATTCTCACCTTTCTCCTAAACCCAACTGATGGGCTGAGTTCAGCAATTGAGACCCAAATTAAAAAAGGCAAAGACCTCGAGGCACGGGGCCACCTGCTCCAGGCTGTCTTTGTGGCTCTGCTGTAAATGTTTCATTAGCTGGCGGATTATTCCTTCCCCACAGGCTTAAAACTGTTTGAGGAGAAAATGAGGCAGCAATGCTGTGTATGTAGTAATACAATTACAACAACTCACATGCTTGGGCAAAAACTGGCAAGTAGATTGGGCAAAACCACAATAAGGAATACTTATGACTTATTCATTCCTTATTGTGGTTTACATTTTACAAAATGTTTCCACATGTTTGTTTTCTTTTCTTTCATTTTGTGTGTGGTTGAAAAGTGCCGGAGACCCTCAGAAATATGTCATAGCTGCAGTATTGTGCATTAGGTCGGAAATGTCATATACGCAATTTTAAAAATCATACCTTTTAGTAGTAAACGTATTTTGGGGGTAAAGTAGAAAAAAAAACAATACTCGGTATTATGGCGTGTTTTGGTTAAAAGTCTGCCGATTTAATTGAATTGTTAATGCACTGTATTCAGCATCGCATCACATGTATGGAGTGTTTTTGGCTTATATAGTTCACTTTCATCAACACCATGTCCAGTAGTAGCAGGCAGCTATTTTCAAGGAGCCTGGCAGGCAGGCATGGAAATGAAGAAGGTTTGGTTTAACTTTGTTGTGGGTATTTGTGGACCTGAGAGGATAAACCCAGATGGCCTAATTGTACATGCTTCTTAAGGTTCTTCTCCTTCTCCCCAGAGGAACTCAGCCCAATTTGGCGATTAGCCAACATTCGGACTGTCTATACCAGGCAGGTTCCTAATGTGTGGCTGATTTTAATGGCTGTTATACTTAAGTTTTGCTGTAAATAATCATGATCCAAAAAGGATGAACCCTAATGAGTAAGTAAATGTCAAATCTCACAGGCTCGCCAAGTAGTCAGAGTCCTTTAGGATTCTGGGACCTGCCCTCTGAATTGGCCCTGAGGTGAGGTCAGCATGTTTGATGCATGATTTCACTCATGACACACTTTTTATTGTGCACGCAAACTGTCAGAATGGCAGAGCGCTGGAGGACACAATCATTTCTCGCCATCACCAAATGGAGTCAATGGCAGAATTCCAACTTTTAATGTGCAGTTTTCATTGTCGTTAAGGTAATAGTTTAGCAATGACTCACGTTAGAAGGACAGAGAGGTCCAACAATGGCCCTGATTGATTCCATATAAAACTTTTAGATGGTTAGCGATGGGCAAGAAGTTTAACAAGGGAACACCATTTTCTCATGGGAGCACTGATAGAATGGAAAGGTCTTCAAACTTTACAGCAGAACATAAGTTTGCACAGTGGTCATGATGCAACAGTCTATGCCTTTTCGGTAGTTACACAATTTTAAATCAAAGTGCTACTTTAACGCAGAAGTGTTAGTTCTTTTTTGCCTAAAAATCGAAATGTAATGCAATAAATATGTTCAACCAGTTGTAAAATATAAGCAGGTGTTTTAAAATTCCCAGATTTCAGATGATTTTTGTAGACTTAAAGACTCCTCTGGGATACATTTCCTGTAGCCACAATGACAAGTGGCAACCCTGAAGGACAGGTGAACTTTTTGCTGATAAAATTACACTTTAAAATCCCAACAAATCTAAAGGAATGCAAATCAACAAACCAAATGTTTTTACCAAATCGGATTACTTTATTTTCCTTAAAAACCACAGATCAACTATATTAATACAATACGGGTAAGTGAAGGGCAAACTAAATAAAGATTAGAGCAGAGCTGGACAAATTTGATTTAAAAGGTAATAGCACAGAGAGGAAGTCAAATGCAATAAAGTGACTGCTTTTTCCCAAAATATACAACACTTATTTAAGAGGAAGTCAAATTATGTGCATGGCGTCGATGCCAAAGCAGCGTGCCACCATACAGAGTGGATCTAGTCATTTTTTCCCCTCACAAAAGAATGAAGTTCCCTATTGCAGAGGCGCTGTAACAGTCTGTTAGCTGGAAGACACTGCGGGACATGGAGCCCATCTGGATACTGCTTCCTGATTTGATGGTCAACAACGTGTCTTATCCTGGCAGCTCTCCACAGATTTGATAAATGAAGAGGAAGAGGAGAGAGCGTGGAGTCCAGGGATACCAGAGGTTGGCTCTGGAAGAGGAGAGAGGTTCAATAAGTTGAAGAGAATAACTTGGCGGTCCACAGTGGATGTCAGATGAGGAGGAAAAGTAGAGCTGGATGGAGATGCAGTGAGGATGAGGTGTGATGTGTTGGATTCAATAAATATATAAATAATGGCTCCTTCCACCTTATTAATCAAGACCAACATTGTAATGGCTGTAACTCAATTATTAAAAAGGGATAGCAAAAGCGTCTGTTCTACCAAAAAGATTATTCAACACTTCTGCAACCGATGAAAGACAATAACTTATCTACAGTGCTAGAGAGCACTATGTGGTTACGCTAGTAAAGTGGGCATATCCATGACATGTAGGCCCTCTGAACACTACAATAAGTCTTGGGTGGTCTGATTACAGGTCAGCAGCTCTAAACACAGGTGTAAATGCACCCAAAACAGACGCTTCAGTATCCTCAAGCTTTACATCGGGTGCCACAATGTCCCCAGTTGTGCTTATTAGGAGACAGGTCTCTCCTGCTGTGTCAGCCGGCATCCAAACTAAAATTTGCACTTTAATGGCGCTGGAAGAGTCAGACCAGGTCTGTTTTTGATAAACTGTAAAAATTATTGATATGCTTCTGAATCAATCATCGCAAGGTTTAGGGTTACAACCAGTGTTCCCTCTAAGTTGCATGCGTGCGCGGCCGCGCAGGCCAGTCGAAGTGGCCGTGCAATAGATTTTTCAGACCACGCACATTTTTCAGACCGCACAAACGATTTTTTTTCCAGGGGTTAAAAATCTTTTTTGCGCCAGTGTTTCTGAGATAGGAGTGAGTCATCTCCGCAATAATAAGATCTTTGATGTGACGTGTCGAGTCTTCTTGGCCAATCAGCGTCCCGTTTCTCGACATGCGCTCTCTGTGCCTCTGCTAGCGCTCTGCCTCCGTTAGCACCCCCCACCCCCGCTGTCCTCCTCCGGGCGCCAGGAGTGAAGCTCGCCCAGAGCGCCACATGAGCTCGGGCCGGCGCTGTTTAGGCTCCTCTTGGCGGGCCCTGCTCCAGCAGCTATAGGCCTCCATGGCGAAAAGAAAGGCAGAGCAGGCGCCCCAGAAAAAGGTCTGCCTAACGTTCAAACATGAGGGGCTAGATGAAATAGTCCAAACTGACACGGGTAGGATGAAACTTTCAGACATATTTAAATATGAAGAATATGAAGTTATTAAATTGTTTATATAGGCTACCTTTAGGAAAAATGACACCATGTCAATTTAATAGGCCTATAATTATTGTTAAGCACTGCATTAGCATTTTCCTTTCAATGAAGTTCCACTTAAATGTTGTACCTGCTGAGAAATGACTAAACACCTTTGATACTTTTATTTTTTATATATATCATCATCAGTCATAACCAGTGAACCAGTCATAACTTCCCCTTATTGAAGTTCAACAAAGATCCTTTAAGTTCAACTAAACTGACTGGTAACATTTTAATGATGGTGTTTTACCAAAGTCCAGCCGATATAAAGGATATTGAATAAATATCAACCTTGTATACATATTGATGCATTTGCTGTCATTTCTTTGACTCCCCTATGGGTAACACAGGCTTGTGGTCATTTTCGGCAGATCGCGTGGTTTGCGAAATGCTCACAGTGCTGAAAGGGAGGGAACATTGGTTACAACCCACAAAGTAAGTATAAGTATGTGTGTGTGTGTATGTATGTATATATATATATATATATATATATACATACATACATACATATACACAAGTCATCACTTAGTCTATCCATAAATTCATATGGAATATATTTTTCTAGAATGATTCCAATACATAGAATGACACCGTTTTCATTGTTGTTGTAGCGTCTATTCAACTAGCTACTGTAATCTTTTTTAGCTCTACGATGAAGTGCATGTGTCTAAATAAAATCCCACCTGGTAACTAGAGCTACATTTCATATGTAAATGACACCATGTCTGCACAGGGCCCTGGAATGTGCATTAGCTTGTGATCTGGAGAAGAATAACTATACACGTCTAGCAGAGGATTACATTAGACAGCCAAGTAAAAGAGTGTGTCGGAAAATATATGAATTGCAATTTAATTTTCTCTGTAATGATGGTTATTACTTAAGGCAGGTTATTATTCTTTTCCATATCTTCATAACTACATTACTGGAATATATAATGCAGATTATAGGGTTATGGTTGACAGGCCCTAATATACATTAAGTGTTGGAAAATTACATAATTTATTTCTTTAAAGGAGGCTGCCAGATCCTTCCTACCTGACAGGGTTCAGTAGTTGATCATCTTCTTAATTGCATCAAAGCACTTCCACTTGTCTGGGATGTAGAAGGGTTCAAAGATGTGAGGGAAGGGCGTGTCATAACCGCAGACCCTACTGATGGGAGCCTCCAGGTTAAGAAAGCACTGCTCCTGCAAGGAAAAAAACAAACAAACACACACAGATCAGGACAAATACTCTCATCATTGGTTGACTGCCATCATTGCTCAAACATAATTCATTCAGGAGGGGAAGCCAAGCTAAACATGTTCAGACTACAACGGCTCTGATGTTTGACACTGTCTTAGAGAAATGCTTCATATAAACAGCTGCACGTCACACGTGTGCTTGGTTTGCTTTTCAATGCTTTGGCATACACTTCAATAAAATAAAAAGGTATACGAGATATTTTTTGGGAGGAAAAAAATGAAATAGTTACTTCAGAACTGATCAAACAACTTGACAACTTATTTTGTATTGTCATATCTGACAATGCTTTAAGTCAAAAGGGTTCATTCAGGCTCCTCAGAGCAGACCAGTGCTCCGGCAATTTGGCCAGAGTGCAAAACAAGCCATGACTCGTGTCTCTAGATTGGCTTTTGACCTCTCCCCATGGAGACAAAGCAGAAAGAAGTTTGCCAAAACACTCCAACTGGGACAAACCCCCTAATGAGTTAAATGAACACACGCACAGAGTTGCAGCAACAGACCTGAAGTACCCTCTTTCAGAAGAAACTGACCTGCAAACAACTCAAGCAACCAAAGCAGTCGAGGAAGCTACACAGCACCCTCTTTGCGTATTGCCTGTTTCTGACAGCCGCTGAACGGCTTTTGACCCGTTTGCTGCGACACTGACAGCATCACACACACTCAACCGATCATGTAATCCCACATTACAAACACACCAGAAAGCTGCCATGGAGTTTGTTTGGCATTTGGCAGCGCAGGACATGCATGTTTCACACAGTTTTTCATGTCTTATGTAACACCTGGCAGAATCCAGGAGGATGTCAAACTTGACGAGGAGCTTTTTGTGCTTTGCTACGTTTCCAGTCTGTAAAAATACAACAAATCAAGAGAGAAAAAAGAGAGAGAGGCAGAGAGAGAGAGACTACTGCTCTGTGTGCCAGCCGAGTTGACGTGGTACAGTGAGACGACAGGTATTGGGTTGTATCACTAAATTCAAAAGAAGACCCACAATGATCAAGTATGGAGTCAGGAAGCAATTCATTAATGAAACAGGAACAAGGCTAAGAGTCTACAGCCATGTTAGCGATATTGGATCAATAACAATAAACAAAAAGTACAGGCGAGACTGGTGGTCATGCCATCAGCTTTTCTCATAGACAAAAGTATTGGACAAATCAAAATAATGGTGAGAAAAGTATAACGTATTCATCACCTGGGAACCATAAATGTCTGTACCACATTTTGTGACAATATGTTGAGATAATTAAGAATGAATTGAAAAACATTAGGAGATATCCTCTGGGCACCATGCAAAGATGACCGAACATATCTGGTGGACACTTGAGGAGTAGGGACATTGGTGATATATGAAGCAAATAGCCATTATAGAGTTAAAATCAGTCACGTCGCCAGTAATGTCTTCAAGTAGATACTTTGACACAAAAAGTGTGTGAACAGAAGCCCTCCCAGCTAATTAACTAGGATTAGCTTTAAAGAACGCACCCTGAATGGAGACAAGTAGTTCTACCAACCCGCCTTTCCTCTTCACTGTTCTGTTTGCTCCTTCCTTGTGGATTTTCTCTAGTAAAATACCTCATTTATCTGTCAGTGTCAATCCTTGTGCTTTGTAAATTTAGTTATTATGTAATGTGAGTAAGCCATTTAAGAAAAAAGAAAAAGGCCCTGTTCTCCTGTCATATTGCAAAAGTGTCCTCCGGGTGAAGCAAATTAAGTATCCCTGTTTTGACATGCAGTGAATGAGCTTTTGGGTATTTTTGAAATGGTGAACTTCTCTGATGGAAACTCCTCCCACTAGCCCAAATTAAAACAAGGTATGTTGTTGCAGTTTATTGACGAAAGTGACAATAAGATGATCCTTGTCCATCGAGATGACAACCTCAAACTGTATTATCTGCCCGTCTAACGACAACAAGTCAGACAGCACCAGGGAGTGTGTTCTTTTGTCTGGATCACATCTGTAATCTCCTCTAAATACATTCACTGTGAAGTGGGAGAAAAGTACAGGAGTCCAACGGCCTGCCACCACAGCTGGACAGAGAACGGCCACACAACTCAGATTTCATTCAAATCGGTGTTTATCTTTTGGGAAGTGCATCATTATATGTATCATACTTAAATGTCAGAATAAAAATATGTCAACCTGGCAGTGCCACAGCGCTTTTTTAAAATACCATTTCAGCGGGGGCTTGAAAGTTGCCGTGGCAATTTTGTGTCACGCAACAAATCTGAGTTTGTCAGAAACACCCAAAGATTTGGGGCTGCAGTCAGATGGGTGAGGAAGCGCCAATATCGCTAGCATCCAAACCAGCGCGACTTCTGAGACTTGTTTAAAGTTTATTTTTCGAAACCTCTCTAAATGAGTTCTCCTGCCGGCATCACTTATTAAAAACAACACATTTCGTTAAATAAAACTCCTACTTGTATGTGAATCCCTTGTGTGTGCTTCCCTTACTTGCTGTGGTCTTAGAGCCGGACCATTAAAAAGTCTACAAGTTATTTCATCCCCCACTGTTTTTTTTTCTTCTTCTTTAGCAACCAGCTTTCATTCATTTTGGCTGGCTATCATTTGAATACTTCTCTCTGTGCAGAATGTACGGTACATTAACACAGTAACGCAGCCATGCCATATTCACCGTTCTGCTGTTTCGAGTTTCTCGATTCTATTTTCCAATACTCATTCTTTTAACTATTTCACGTGTAAAAAAAAAAAAATGGGGGCATCTTACTAAAATGCAATCAAATATATTAAAAGTGACGCAATAAAATGACATTACATAGAAGCATTGTTTCGTATGAGGGCCATTTAAATGAAAACGGGAATTAAAGCCTTTTGAGGTGATTAATAAATGCAAAAACATTGAATGGCTATTGCTGAAAACATGCCAAACAATAAATAGAATCAAGAAAGGGGTTTGATATCAGGAAATTCTGAAGGAATAGAACATAAAGTTCTCATTGCTCCATTTCCTCCTTCCTTGTGGACTTCAGACCAACCTAAGAGTGATTCTCTCCAACAGGCACTGACAACAGACACTGTACCACTGAAATGAAAGCCTAATGTTTGAATTTTTTAACATTCTCCAATCGCTTTCATGTCCTGACAGCTGTCCATGGCCTTATGGTCTATGAAGTGCAGTCAAAGTCAGTTGTCTATTAAAAGTTGTTTTTTTAAAGCTAGAGAGGTTCTGTGTCAAGAAAGGTTAATTTGAGACATAATGTAGTGTCACCCTTCAATGAGCCTCACATTTTCAAACATGTTGTGTTTCGGCTCACATAGCCTCCAGCAGGCAACACTGTGACTATGTCATAGGTTTCTTTGGGTTATGATCTTCAGAAGAGGATATTAAATTCATTAAAAGGACGGATTCCTTTCACGTGAGCTCACTAAAACAGTCCAGTCCTGTTCTGAAGATAATTTAAACACATCATTAATGCATGGCCTAACTGGACGTTCGCCAACAAAAGGGAACAGGTGATTTCTGGGCGAGTTCAGTGTGGAAACAAAAACACTTGGGAATGTTTAGGTTGAACAGGAGTGTGCTTGAATAGACGGGGCCTGGAGCTAATCTGGATCTCATCTTTTTTGAATGAATGGCAGGTGGAAGATCCACACAACATTACATATTCAAGGGTTCGTCTTTTCAGATCTAGATCAACACATTCCTATGATTTTGCTTCGGTGCAGGCGTGACTTTATATTTTTTAGTTATGGGCCTTTTCATGTTTAACTGGCCCATGGGTATTATTCTAGGTTATAAGTACGCAATGGTGGACATTTCTGATGAACACTGAAGAGAGAAAAAAACAAAAAACGTTCCCTCCTACTGACCCGAAAAATGTTTCTCCCTTCATTTCTCATACATTCAATCATCTTTTCTGGTGTATGATGAGCCCCCATCGGGCTGCTAGTGCAGGTCGACACTCAGTCTTGTTTCAAATTCAGATGCCCTTTTTCAGAAGTTTGCACAACAAACTTACAAAGGTAAGGAAAGGCTAATGAGTGAACTGGGCTTCAGGCTACTGGCAACTGATGGATTGAGCAGCAGCAGACCCACATAAGCTCTTTATTCTCTGTGAAGGCATTCATGGCAGAGAACATGTAAGCCTTCATCTTCAGCGAACCAAAACTGGGCCTGAGTGGAGTCCGTAGTCATTGAACCACGTTCCAGAAAAGTACCACAGCTCAGTGGGGCGTGCTGGGTTGGATGTCGGACTCTGTCGTTTTTAAATTACATACAAATGACGGAAAGCGCCATCAGCCAATCCAAGGGCTTTACATGATTCTCAGAGATCCCTGAGTGACAATGCTATATGATTAAATGCAATGTCAAATTTGAATAAACTGTAGTTTTACCTTCGCTACCAAACTACCATCTTCAGTGTACGGTATTGTACACTCACTGTGTCATTTGCACTTAAAGAAAATGTCTGTTCAAAGCAGCTAAACGTTCTCATCATGCCCTATGGTTGCAATTACACAGCAGTTAAGTATTCCTTTGACAACCAATGTTTTCTAAATCCAAACAAATCAGACAAAGTGTGTCCTTTTTGGATGCTGAATATACTAGAGTCAGGTCTGTCGTAGTTTGGAGTTTAGAGAAGGAGGGTGATTCACCATTTCTGTCTGTGCATCCCTCAGGTCCATGAAAGCATTGTCTTTCACCACATCTCATCCGTTCTCTGTCAGGACATCTGCCAAACACTCAGGACAGGGCCAGCCAATGACACATTATTATATCACTCGGGCTGAAGCCAAAGCTCGACAAAGGAAACTTGCCAAGTCAAACTAAACTCCCCTCTGTTCATCGAAAAAAAAGAAACAACCATAAATGGATCTCCAAGGGAAGGGCTTGAGGTGGTTAGCTATTCGGTAAAGCCACTCTCACAAATAAATAGACTGAAGCGCTCTCACACAACAGTGCCTAGACTTTACAGGTTTACTGACAACAAGTTTCTCTTTTTGGCCCTTGATTTGGAGCCTGGGAGCCATACTAGTAAACAAGGAGGCGTGGTACAAGTTAGAGTGGTATGTGGTATGTTTGTATTAGTGTATATATATAAAAAAGGGTCATAATGTCCGTACTGTTTTTAGATTCAATAGACGGAACGACTCAACAAAGCCAGGTCTCTTATTGCACATTTTGTCTCAATAAATAGGAAATTCTTTGAAGTCAGAGTTTTGTCCTCATTTCTCATTAGACAATAATAGCAAAAGTACAATATAAGTAACTAATGGCTGCAAGGTTGAGGGATGTTTGTCGCACTGTCGTTTTAATGCACAGACTTCTGAGATCTGTTTCCCTTACTGACGAAGCATCTGCAAAGGGTGAGAGACGACTGATGCTCATAAAGAGGAGGAGGTTTGACACTCTGGTGTGTGTGTGTGTGTGTGTACATATAGTGCAGCCCTTGGTCTTTTTGCACAATGTGTTGGCTGCAGTCAGCTTGGTTTGACCGAAGCAACAATAGATTCCACTGGTGACCCAGTTTCATGGTGAGGGAAAAACAAAATGATGCTCAACATCAGTGGTTGTGCTCAGCTACAGCTGTACTTCTGTTGGAGGCACTCACTCATCCACCTTTCATGCCAGATACTGTACATACGTAACGGCTTTTGGGTTGAACTGTCAAATTCAGTGGAGAACGAGGCTCTGAGATTATCAGGCATGTTCATCTGGACAGTGTTGGCACAATGCAATGACTAAAAATGAACACAGATGGGTTATTAATAAGAAATGCTGTAGTCCCATGTGCTGGTAACTGGCTGCCGTAAAGCATTTATAAAGCGTTAATAGCACTAACCACACCACTTAAGAGATGGCTTATCCTCAATTACAGGCTACTGTGGGCCGTCACACCCTGTATTTGTGAGAAAGCCAAAACAAGCATATCCCTTCATCTTTGAAGAAGTGATATCTGTCATGTAATGTAGGGTTTAATCGTGTGACCGAGGCCTGTAGGTCAAGCTGCATCCTTTTAAAACACAACTATGAACTAGTCGGAGGTCTTTCTTTGCAGAGAGTATATCCACATCCCATGAGGCCATGTGAAAACTGCAGATCAAGGGAACCAGTGCACACACCACCAACTTACATCACCCGTATACAATGCGAAAACATGGAAATGAGAGGGATGAGTCATTGGCCATTTATTAAGACCTCACTGACGGGGGAGAGAGCAACATCTGACTGGCAGTAAAAGTGGAGAGGGTCAATGGATTTTACTGTTTCAATTCAGAGTACATGAACAAGGACGCTCCTCCAGGTAATTGTGTCGTGCATACAACTAGTCCGGTGACTTGTGAGGGGCCGGGTATAAAAAGAGGAGAGTTGGAGAGACATGCAGGGTGAAAAAAAAAAAACCACATACTGAAAACAAGTATGTCACCAAGCAAAACAGATATAATTAAGATGATGGGAAGTGGAAGACTTTTTATTTAGTCATGCATCACATTTAGCCCAGAATTTGTCATCAGCTGTGTCTGGCATGTGTTGCTTACAGTGACTAGGCCTGTTGTACTGCCAGATCGAAGCAATATTTCGTAAACCTTATATGGATAGTTAGACCCACTGTATCAACAATCTCACATGAGAAGTATAAACTCACAAAAGATCCTCTGTGCAGCTAAATAGACATCTCATACTCCTCTAGTATACGGTCATCTTTTGGATCATTAGCTTTTTTGCTCAGTTTTCACTCGCTTGTTGATTTGACTGAGTTCCAACTCTGGAAGAATTAAAAAAAAGGAAGTAATCATACTCCTTCTCATTCACCTCTCCCTTTCAACTCACTGAGAATCTTTGACTCACAGCTCTACATCTGTGCCTCCCTTCAACTCTCCTGCGGGAGACGCACCTCCTCGTTTTAAAGCCACTGCTTTGGGGCACTCAGTGAAAGGCTCTGCTAGCTTTATTACAAAGTGGGACTTTTATAGGCCTAAACCTTTGCAAACTATTAAGACCGATAGCTTTGAAGACACCCGCCTACCCCTGGGAGCTACATATCCCAATAAACCCTTGTGGAACACAGTGTGTTCTGAGACACAGACGGCACACACTTACCTGTACTGAAGAGCTAATTTCAGCAGCAAAGCCTCCAGTTATTGGCGCTTCATGGCTGATGAGCAAGCGTCCGGTTTTCACCACGGACTGAAAAACAAAGACACACAGAGAAGATTAAAAAAAAGTTTAGCGTTCTCCTTTTTCATTGCTTCAAAGCAGCAGTACCTCTAAATTATGTGGTTGACATTATCTGCGAAAATAAAAACAGGGCAATTCATGCACATCGAAGCTCAGACTCAAGATCGTTAGTGGCGCCTGCACTGCTAAGCTGGACGGATGTGTCACCAACTATCACTCTTTTTTCTTATATTCGGACAGCTACCTGGGATCAGTTGCAATCTCTGGAATGTGGCCCATTACCCAGTGAGAACGGCTCATACTGCCTGCTGTGGTTTGGTATATCGGCTTACTGTCCTCAGGCTGCATGCATGTCTGGCTGGCTGTGTCGCTGTGTGTGCATGTATAAAATGGATCCGACACAAGCGTATGAGCTGGAGAGCTGATTTAGGCTGGTACACAGCGCCAACGGGACAATCATGGACATTAGAGGTCTCAGCCTCCCATGCATTTGCATTTGGCTTTTCTGCAACCTGACATTACAGCAGAAGGATGCCTCTTGCTGCTCCACCCGTTATCTACCACAGCATAAAACCAATACTATACTATAATCTCATCCACTTGCCACTGGTCCAGACCAAAGCTATGTCTGTTCTATGCAACTTCAGCAAACCTCTCCTCTGGTCAGTTGTTGGATTTATGTTTGTTCCCAGCAAAAAAATTGGTTAAACACCTTGTAAACCCAATTTAGAATCATTACCAATAGCAATGTTGTTTTACACATTATTTTGAGAATTGAAAACTTTCAATAGGATTTAAGATGCTCGTGAAGAGGATAATCTGTGGTCTATGTTTATGTGCGTTAATTTTCCACTGGAATTACGGCACTAAACCATACTCTCTTCATGTGAACACAAATAGCGGAGAGCTCTCCAAACACTCAAGCCACATACAAAGCCAAACAGCAATCAAAAGTAGATAACCCACTGAAAACAGGCATCATATGGCAATATGACACTGTACTTTCTCCCCCTCAAACAGGACCACATAGTGTCATACACAGGGGCATTCTGGGGCTTCATGTTGATGCTGAACCGGAAAATGTTTACATTGCTGAGGTCCCCGGGTTTGGTTGTGAGGCACTAAATACTTGCAGCAAACTGTACCACCCACCCACACACACCCACACGATGCAAAGCCAACATGCCTCTTCCTGGTGGAGGTTAGAAGCTGGAATGAAGTGATCCTTAAAGGTTTTTCCATGAAACAGTATTGCAGAAAAGCTTGTGTCAGTTTGCAGAGGCTTCATGTTTAGCAATGTTTGACCGGTTGAGGTGAATGAGTTCAGTGTGCAAACAAAAATAAAAAATTTAAAAAAAAAAAATCACTGATTATATGACACTATCTTCAGGAATGTGGATTTTATTAACAACACTGGAAGACAATAACAACAGTTGGCAATCGGCAAGGAGTAAGGAGGAATCAAGCGAGGGGTTGAGTAGGACGATGTCTTGATGTGACACGTTGCTGTTAGGTTTGCCTTAGCGCCATGACTCATACAGGTGCGGTGCGGCCCAATCCTCTACCCTGGTGCTGAACTCAGTCTTTGAGTGTAGTGAGTATGTACGATGAGGACTGTGACTCCAGCATCACCCCGATATCCCTGTGGGTTATCTCCCTCAGGGGCGAACCCATCATACTACTCACTGCATCAGGATTGCATTCTTTAGATGCTTTTGACACAAAAGGAGCCTGCCACTGTTTTTACAATACTGTGGGGTAGAATTTCAGACTCTTTGGGGCCTGGGGAAAGCTTGTGAACTAGTTAATGGACTTGACCCAAAACCCTGCTGCACAAAAGTGACGGTCTCTTGCACTTGCTGGCACTAGTTCAGTAGACTATTGTAAGTAGTTCATAATATGACACGTGAACTTTAAAGCAAGGAGTCTGTACATGTATGTCCTTCACATTACTCAAGATACTATGGGGGCTTAAGGACGTGCAGTGGAAAATGACATGCAATGTGGACATGTTCAGTATTAAATAATTAAAAAAATATTATTAAATAATAAAACCATGACACTCTCTCACTATACTTTCTAACTCTTTCAATAAACTGTCGCCAATGCATTGCTAATGTCAACATGCTATGTGCTCAGACTGAAAATTCTGAAGTGTAGTCGGTGTAGCGTTTAGCATGTACACTATGTGAGTTTACTGTGTTAGCATGTGGATATTGGCTAATTAGAAGTCAACACAAAGTGCAGGGAAGGCGGATGAGAATGTCATTCATTCATTGATATTCATGCAGATATTTGGCCAGACACCAAAGTATTGGAGAGACAAAGATTTTGACCTAATGATGGCACTAGATGGAAAGTTCAGGGTTCACCTAAAACCTTAGGATTCATCCTCTGGGCGCCATGGATATCTGAGCCGAATTTCATATTGAGACACTCCACAAATGTCAAAGTCATTGACATAGGTTTTTGCATTTGCTTGTCCATCCACTTGTATTTACTCTCAGTCTGAGCAAAAGGGGCAATCGTAATGGCTTCTGTTGTCAGATTGCAATTGCAACCCACTCATGGCCGGCCTTACGCCATAACCTCACTGCCTGAGGTTCAATTACAAACGAGACACAAAGAAAAGACGCACTCGCAGAGAGTACTTCCTGCATCTCTCACAAGAGAATAACTTCTACACATACATTGTGGCTGCAGTCTTTAACCCAGTTGCTTCAGGTTGCCAGGAGGGTTTTCAGGAGAAGGAACCATCCCCTCTCATTGTTAAGTTTAACCTTTTCTGAAAAGTCATCTTTTTGCCCACGACAGGGCAGTGTCAAATTGGGACTCATAACAGGGGCTAAGAAGTTACTCAGCAATGGCACCAACATTGTACACTGTACGGAGATGATCAGTTAGATGCATCCAAGGAGATAAATGATACATCTTCAGGTAGAACAGACAAATTAAAAGATGTCATGAATCTTCCAATGCAACCTCAGGAAGACATGCTGGTAGGGAGGTCTCTTTGGCATCTCTTTGTGAATCAAATCTTCCCTCACTGAAATTGGAGCAGTGAGTAAAAGAGTTGTTGAGAGAAAATAGCAGACTATGCACCAATATTAAAAGGTAGATAGTGACAGTGGAAAAGGGTGTTTTTTTTTTTTTACTGTAAAGGAAAGGCTGTGTGGTAATGTGTGATGACTTGGAGGAATTAGGAAATGAGAAAGTGGTGTTAGTTGCTATATTGTGAAATTCCAGTGGATTTGTGTCGTTACAATGTTCGAATTATGTTGAAGAATAAATTGATTTGTGCAATTGTTTTCATTACTTCTTTTTTTCAGATTTTGATTTGCACTATAATTAATCTGCTGTACTGCACAATACTCTTGGACCGAGCATCAAGTTCATGTCTAGCTTCTGAGAAAAGCCAACAAAATCCAAAGGAAGTCAGGCTATAAATTAGTCAACTTGTCATTTACTACAACATTTTTCCCAGACAATAATTACATGACAAAACAAAGATAGACACCGGGAGCCTTGCCTGATTTAAGTGCCAGCTAGGACACTGTGGCATCACCTCATTGACACCAATTTATTTTCCCTGGTGGGTGGACACTTGTCAGTGAGTTGATGCACTTGTAATTGCGTCACTCAGCATCTGACTTTGTGTCCCAAAAAAACCCAGATTGTACCCTTTTCCTTGTTGGTGGAATATTTGAGGCAAGTCAAGATTGTGTGTACGCTTCTGTAAGCTCGAGACATCCTCCTCCCGGCCCGGGCTCCAAGTCAAGACGAGAGCTCCTGGTTGGTGGCTGCTGGTGGTAGTTTGGCTGGGCGACAGCTCTGGTGGCTGCAGCTTTACTACTCCTTGTGCTGCAGGGCTGTCATTAGATGCCAGAGTTGTTCCGCTTGCTGCAGAGGAAATGCCATGTTTACTGCCATTCCCATACACACCCAAACGTAATGAGCAACATGGAGTTCATCCTCCTGCACTCACTTCGTCCTCACCTACTTCAAATCGGTCTCTTCCACCATCAGGCTCTTTCTGTCCTGTTCAATCGTTTCTCCACGTTGTGGTTCGTCTCATCATCAATTGTTCTTCTCTTTGCTCCTCCCTCTATCTATCACCTGAAACCCTACATTTTTATCCTTCTGCTCTAAAGCACGTCCTCACCACTCAGAGGCCAGCGCCCAATGACCTGGCATAACCTCAGAGGCTCAAGTCAGAGCTGTCACTCTCCCATGGCATATATACTCTCGCACACACGCACAAGTGCAGATGTGCACACAGACCCCACAGCCATACATGCACGTGTATGTGAACAGACACACAATGCTTTTCATACATGGCGTACTCGGGATTGATTGAGTTACATTTTCTGATCGTGACAGCGAGTTACTTTCACAGGTTGCTCCCTGCTGCTGATGCTCTTTCGGTATTTTGGCATTGAAGTGTCATCTTAGCAAAAAAGAAGACGCATACATGTAGGGCAAAAAAAACCTGAAACTACTATACAAAGCACTCATTCTTTGTAGAGTGTACAGACTACGGGGATGAGAAGTGAATTAAAACAGTCCATAACTGGGGCTAAACTGGGCTGCGGTTTGACTGGTGCAGAATCCCATAATGTGCTTTTCAAAGTTTTCAAAAACACATGAGACTCTTTCCAGGAGAAGTTGCCAACACTTATTTGTTGGATCTGCATTTCTACCCCACTAAATTGTCCGGGAACAAATTAAAAATAGCGGTGATGACAAAAACAATATCTGCTGTGCTTGTACTGTAAGAGTGCACACACATACACACATGCTAGACCTTAAGTGACGCCCCGCCTTCCCATATAGTATGCCTCCTCTTCCTCCAGGACCGTCCATCAAAACAGGAGGAGGAAGCTTAAGTTGTGCGCCGCCACAGAGGAGTTGTCCTTGCCGCTGGATCCGCTCCTTTTCCACCGACCCTGTAATTGCGCGGCCACCACAGGGTCCTAACTCATGCGCCACCATGTGATCTCCGTGACAAATGAGAG